>NW_010972731.1:6277444-6281657 GCF_000737465.1 Haliaeetus leucocephalus | reverse complement strand
CCCGTGCTTCCCCCCCCCCCCCCCCCCGCCCACGCCATCCCCTCCCAGGCACAGCAGCCTTGGGGCAGGCGCCTGCCAGGCTGGACCCACCACGGGGGTCTGAGATGCTTCTCCAGAGCCAGAAGCACAAGGAGGGCCAGAGGGACACAAGGAGCACGGGGCTCCATGAGATGAAAGGCTGAGGCTTTCCAGACGGGATCACCCTAAAAAAAAATCATTTCCAGGTGCACAGGAGGGAGGGGGGCAGCTTGCTGGCCCTTCCGCGGGGACACGTGCCGGCACACGCCGGTCCCATCCCCAGGGATGCTGTGATATGTAAGGTCACCTCATACAGCTCAGCTGGGGATGAATCCTGCCCCGAAAGGCAGGAGCGGAGAGAAGCTGCCGGGAAAAGCCGGCTGAGCCCAGCACCGTCACTCTGCCCCTGGTTGGAGCGGGACAGGATGGGACGGGCGCTCCGGGGGACACTGGCAGCACAGACTGAGGTGGTACCAGCACTGATATGGCAGAAGCGAGCACAGAGGTGATCTTATTCCCTTTTTTTCAGTTGAGGAGAGGAAAATAAACTACCTAAGGTGATGCTCGGGGCCGGGAGGGGGGTACGGCAGTTTCCAAGCCCAGCAAACCTGGAGGGAGGCGGGGGGAGGGGGGGGATAGAGACAGACCCCTCTACAAAGCTATAGGCAGGCTGCCCCATCACTTTTCCAGTTCTGACACGAGATTTATGGAGACCCACCTCCCACATAACGCACCGACTCTAAGGTGGGAGGGAGGGAAGGGCAAGCCGGTCTGAAAAATCATTTTACAGAGAGGAGAAACAAAACCCAAAAGAAAAAAAGGACAGAGGAGGGGAAAGAAAAGTTGGCAATGGGAGGGAGGTACGCTAAAGTGCATTAATATTCCCAGAGGGTGGAGGCGTCAATGGCGTCGGCGGATGCCTTGAGGACCCCGGCATGGTCGCCCTTCAGGTATTTGCCATTGATTTTGATAGCCACTTTGTTATAGTCGCAGAACTCAAAAAAGAAGTCCACGGGGGTGTCGCTGCTGCTGGTGACGGACGACTCGCTCCCCACCATCCAGTACTTCCCGGTGGCATCTGCAGGCAGAGGGAGAGGGGACAAGGTGGCCCCGTGAGCCACCACAGGGACCCCAACGGCCATCACCCCCCCCCGTACCCACCCCCGGGGACTCACCCTTGATGTTGTAGGCTCCATCGTTGAACTCCAGCTGGAAGACGTCGTAGGAGGAGCGGTTGGAGTCCAGGGTGCCGGTCACCTTCCTGCACCCGATGAAGCCATGCTCGCCGCGGAGGACGATGATGGGCCTGTTGATCAGCTTCATCACGAAATGCTCCGTCTCGCCTGCGCCGGAGAGGAGAGGGGCTGTGAGAGTGAGCTGGGGGGGGGGGCGCAGGGCCCGGACCCTGGCTTAAACTCCCCTTTCCCCATTTCTCACCCACCCCATCTGTCCCCCCAACTCACAGCGTGTGAAACGCTCATTAAGAAAATTTATTGCCTGCATCCCTGAGCATCACTTGGAAGAGAAGCCTGGCTCGGGGAGGGGGGGGACTTTGTTCGTCCCCTGCCACCCCAGCGTGACGCAGGGGTCCCTAAGGGGGTCCCTTACCTGCCGTCTCCATGGAGGCCGCCAGCTGCCCGTTCTTCTTCGCCGTCACGTACTTGCCGTTGGCAGCTTTCAGGGTGATGCGCTTGTCGCACCACTCGATGTCGAAATAGCAGCTCGCGTTCCTGCGGGGGCAGAGAGGGCGGTCAGCGGGGTATGACAGATGGGCACCCTGCCACTGCCACCCCGCCGGCTTAGAAAAGGGCCACGGCTGGATCAGGAGACCCTGATTCGATCCATTTTTTTGTGGGATGAGCCACATCGTGGTGGCCATCCGGATGGGAAGCCCTCGCCTTGCAGGCGGGCAGCCAAATGCACTTTTGGGGTTTCCACCCGGCTCTCAGCTAGCGTAGGGTTGACCTGCAGGGTGAAGTATTTCGACAGCCCCAGCCAGCCGGGAAGGATTACGTGGCCCGAAGGACTTCCCGAGCATTGCGGGCGGCAAGCCTCAACCCAGCCCCAGCTCTCCGGGGAATTCACTGCCTTCGCTGGGAAGTGTTTCAGGGCAAGCGCCTCGCCTGGAAAAATCCCCCTTGGATTCCCCTGGGAGAGGCAGAGAGGTCCCCGAAGCCCAGGCATGACCCAGAGCCGCCGGGGACAGGGGACTCACTTTGTGGAGGCGGTGGACTGGATGCCCCCGTTGGAGGTGAGGGTCCAGTACTTCCCAGTGTAGGTCCTGAAGGCGCATTTCTTGGTGTCCTTGTTGATCTCCAGCTGGTAGGTCTCCTGGTCACCCTCCTCGTCTTGGTTGGCCGAGAGGTCCATCCCTGCGGGGCAGAGGCAGATAGAGGTCGGGGGGGACACCAGAGAGGGGACCCCAACCCACCTCCGGCAGGTCCGGGTGCGGGGAAAGCCAGGGAAACCCAACTGAGCAGACGTCCCGCTCCCCTGGGTGAGCTTTGGTGACTCCCGAATCCCTCGCACGCGTCTCCCCTCTGGCATTTTGGGTTCAAATCCAGGTTTTTATTTGGCTGCTCGAGTGTTAAGGCCATAAACGAGGGCTGGACTGAGCTGAGGCAGCCATGAGCTTCAGCTCAGGACTCTCCAGCTCCATCACGATTAAGCACCAAGCAAAGACCAACTTAGATATTTCACACAGGAAAGGGCTGCAGTTTTTTCCCCGGAGGTGACAGCCAGGTTATTCAATCCATTAGCAGAGGCCGCCGCACCACCTATGAATCCCCAGCTCGTGGCATGTTTAAGGACCGTGGCACCGTTTTTCATCCGTAAATTGTCACAGCCCGTTGGGATGGCGAAGTTTGCAGGGAGAGGAGCCTCAGGAAAGTCCTGAGGCAGCCAAGCCCTTCCCTGGCTCCCAAAAAACCATCGGCACCAGCCTGTCCCCCAGCCAGGATGACCTGTCCGGCACCAGAGGGACCAGAGACAGCATTGCCCCGGCAACCTCAGAGGTGGATGCAGCCGGTCCTGGGGCCACCGGCCACAGTCCTGGGGCCACCACCGGCCCCCCCGGGCCACGTGCACATCCACCCACAGGCACTGAGCCCAAGCAAACCTGCTTAGTCAGGGCTGGCGGGGCCAAATCCTCTCCAGAGCTCTCCCGCTTGGTGGATTTCTGCCTAAAAATACTTCGGGGATTCAAGTCACAAGCCGTAGCCCAGAGCTAAAGGAAAGCGGCCGAGCTGCCGTGCTGGGTTTTGGGGAGGGAGCTGGGGTGCGGTGCTTAGCCCCACTCCTCCCTGCCTGCGTACAGCTACGATGAGCAGAGACGGGCCCCAGTACCACCAGTGGGGCATGGGTCTGTAACCAGTGAGAGCAGCCTGGGGAGGGGGGATGGCGATACAGACTGCAGTTTAGAGGAACTGGATGAGTTTTTCAGAGCAGAAAGCACCCACATCCATCCCCCACTGCATGGGTGCTACGGGCTCGAGTCCAACCATGCACCTGGTCCTGGAAAGGACGCAAAGCGTGTGTGCAACCTTTCTGCCCAAATCTGCCTTCTCCTGGAGCCAAGAACCTGCTTGTGGGGCTGGCAATGTGTTCAGCCCCGTGCACCTCCGCAGAGCATTGCCTCCCAGTTCCTTGGATGCTGGGATTTCAAGCATTGCAATACACGGTTGCTGGGAAGGCTTCAGGGACTGCAGCCTTGGTGGCTCTTCTGCACTGGAAAGCCACCAGCAAGTCCCACCAGCTGTACCCAGCAGGTGCTGACCCACCTGGGGAGGGACCATCTACCTCCACACACCAGCTATCAGCCTTGGAAATGGAGATGTCTTCCCCCAGAAACTGCAGACCCAGCTACCTGGCAGCTTTTTCCCATTGCCCCATCTCCCAACAGGCATCCCCATCCAGCGGCTTCCAGAGAGCAGCCTCCGCTTCGCAGCCTCTGCTTTGTGTATCAGCCTCCCACCTTTCCCAAAGGGATTAGGTTTTGAAGCCTTTGCTTTGTTAGCTGTAATCTTCTCTCCCACGCCCAAACCGTCCTATGGCTGCCACGCGGTTGTCTGTTCACAGCATCCCCTTCTCCCGCCCGGCATCCTCCAGCAGCTTCTGCAGCTCCTGACAGATAATGCAGCCACCCCGGCGCTCTGCTCCCCGGGGTATTTGGGGCAGCGTGGGGTTGGGGGGGGGG
>NW_010972731.1:6271131-6277434 GCF_000737465.1 Haliaeetus leucocephalus | reverse complement strand
GGACAGAGGGGTGCTGCACGGCCACCAGCCCCAGCCCCACCGGCCAAGTCCTCGGCTCGCGCGGTTGTCCCACACTCGCCGCCTCCCAGGGCTGCTGCTGGGGGCCGAGCTGGCGGATTCGGTGGAAACATTTGGTTTTGATTTTGCCCCCCCGCCGGGAAAGCAGCGCCGCGGCAGGCTGCTCCAGCCCCCTCGAGAGCCATACGACTGCCTGCTCGACGGAGAGAGGGGCTCTGCGGGGGCTCACGGAGAGAGACTGAGCTGCGGGAGAGGACGCTGGGAGATGTAGCCCACCACCCAAGGCTACCGGCACCCCTGAACCCCCCAAACCTGCGAAAGCTGCTGCTGCGGTTTGCAGGGATGGGAGGGAAGCGGGTGGCAGCGCTTCCTCCTCCTCGCTGCGCTTTTTAGGGAAAGAGCTCCCTGACCTGCAAGGCACCATGATGGGGAGAGCCTGGGGGGGATGCTTTGTTCCGCAGAGCGGGATCGGATGGGCTGGCGACAAGACGACGAGTGCCAAGAGCTTCCCAACACCATCCCCTCTTCCCCAGAGACCCCCGCCACAGAGCACGGCGAACCCACCCGCCTCCCCACCCCGCTGCCGTGCGACTGCCCACGCTCTCGCCGTTGCGCCGAGGTTTTTTGGCTTTCCCCGGGCCCTCGGCGGCAGGAGGGTCTCCCACCGCCCCCTCCCCGAAAGAGGCGCTGGGTTGGGTTACACCGACTCAGCAGAAAGGAATGCAATTACGGCTGGGGCAGAAGAAGGCTTCAAAGGGCTGTAACCGAGCTGGAGCACGTTTGGGGGGTCAGAACCGGGCAGGATGGGAGAAACACTGGAAGAAGCATGGGCTGAGAGGTGGTAGGACCATGGCGGGTCCAAGAGCGATGTCCCCACGTCCCCACGGTGGAGGACAGAAGCTGTCCCTCCTGCCACCCCCCCGTCACCCCCCCTGCTTTTTGCAGCCCAGGGCTGTGGCAGGGAGCCGGCGTCCGCCCGCTCTCCCGCAGCGCCCGGCCGAGCCGCTGCAATCACGCTTTAATTACTGCTCTTGGTAAATTTACAGTCTGGAGCAGGCACTGACTCTGCCTGACCTTGACGAAGCTGCTAATTACAGCTGGAGGCAGGAGGGGGGCGAGCGCTCGGAGGCAGGGTGGCGCTTCGGGAGGGGGGGGGAAGAGCGGAGGCACGCCGGTGCCCCCCAAAATTCCCTGCGTGGGATGGCCTTCGGCTGTGTCTGCACCATGCCTTTGCTATGGGGGTCTTGGGGAGGATGCAGAGGCTGGAGGTGGGAGCTGGGGGAGGCTGAGGCGTGTGTGTGTCCCCCAGGGCTTCTTAACACTGAGTCCCCCCCAACCAGGTCCCTGGGCTCAAGGTCCCAGCGAGTTGGGGAAGGGCGATGGGGAGGAGAGGCAGTGCTGGAGCAGGAAAGGGCTTCCCAAATCCTCGGCTGCCGAGGTTTCCAGCCGCTGCCAACCCCACGGGTTTGCAGGATGGATGCCCCAGCCCTCGCTGGTCTCCAGCCCAGGATGGCGGATGCACACGGAGACCTGCGGCCATCCCAGAGCACGCACACACCTTCCCCCACCTCCCGAAGAGACAAGCTTCTCCCACCTCAAGGAGAAGCAGTTTGCTGTGGCTGTGCCAACCTCTGTGCCATGAGGGGCCACAGATCCAGCGTGGGGGGCATTTATGGCAAGTAGAAGAATTTCCCTCTACATTAAACTCATGCAGAAGGTGTCCTACGAGCCATCCCGGGATGCTGGTGAGACCCAGTGGGACGCGCTCCTCGGAGAGGAGGCCAAGAGCCTGGAGGACCATGGCCAACCAGTGGGACAAGCCAACTGGAGTAGCCCCCATGCCCAGACCCACGGGGAGCAGACCCACACATCAGGAGCTGCCTGCTCCCTGCCTTTCCACGGCTGGGAGCCCACACGGCTTGCCCAGCCCTGCCCAGCACCAGGAGCAGACGGGATGCTGCACCTTTCCCATGCTCCAACTCCCCAGAGGCTCCCTTTCAAAAAACCCACGGTTATGCCTAAAAAAAAGATAAAACCTGAGCCCGCCTCCCTCCGAGGGAACACCGGCAGCACCCCGCAAAGCCCCCTGAGCCCTCATGGGTGGCAGGGCAGGGTTTCGGGTCCTCGTGCCCCAGCAGCTTAGGGGATGCTGCAGCCAGCTCTGCCCGTGCAGGTCAGGTCCAGTGTCCCTGCAGGGCTTTGGCACCCTCCACCCCACGCTGCAGCCATGCACGTGCCTCGAGACTTGTCCCCTCCCTGCCCTTCGGATGGGCTTATGTTGTCCTGGTACATAAATCCAAGCACGATGTTGTCTAAAAGCAAAGCCTGGAGCACCTGGGGACCGTGCAGCTCTGCAAGGGGGTCACTTGCAGGGGTGAAACACAGATTTCCTGGAAAACCCAGCCCTCTTTCCCTATGGATTTCCTGTGGCTTCGTGGTATCGCCAAGCGCCAACATGCCACTT
This sequence comes from Haliaeetus leucocephalus, assembly GCF_000737465.1. Classification (NCBI taxonomy): domain Eukaryota; kingdom Metazoa; phylum Chordata; class Aves; order Accipitriformes; family Accipitridae; genus Haliaeetus; species Haliaeetus leucocephalus. The sequence goes on along the minus strand of NW_010972731.1, from coordinate 6,274,952 downwards.
GGCACCTTTGGATGAAAACCTGCAGCTGAAGCCACGTGCCCCCCTGCCCTGGAGCCGCGTCTCCCCACCTCGCTGTGGCAATGAGATGAACGGGGAGGGGGGCACGGTGGAAATTGGCTGTGGCTGCACACCACCGATCCACCCCGTACCCAGAGGACCCCTGGCCCCAGAGCGAAGCTCCCCATCACCAAACTGGCATGGCCCAGCCACGTTCCCGTCACCACGCTGTTCGCTCAGCCCCTCTCCCCGGACCCCTCTTCCCGAAATGCCTCGCTCCCGAGTTGGCCCATCCTCTCCCCCCATGCGGATGGGGGAGGCAGGCGGCACACCTCCGCCGGGCGGGGGGCTGGCAGGGGCCCAGCGGAGCGGGGAGGACGCCAGCGCTCTGCCCCTGGGGACCCTCGCGCCCACAAAGGGCCCTTTGTTGCCGCAGCCGGGGCTAGAAAGGAGCCATTGAGCCGGGGAGGAGGCTGCTTTCTGCCGACTCGGCTCCGTTTGAAGGTGCGATGGGGAGACGGGGGCTCTCACGGAGCCTGGGGATCCCATCCTTCTGCAGCTTGAGGCAGGGGAGAGGTGCCAGGGCTGCCCCCAGCCCCCGGTGCAGAGAGGCAGGGGCACCCACCTCATGCGCCCACCCCACAGCCTGGGATGGCTGGCGTCGTGGTCCCCAGTGCCCTTGTGTGCAGGGGATGGTGACGCCGGCCATCGCGGGGACAAGGAAGAGACTCCAAGCCAGGAGCTGACTCGGCACTCGTGGGACAACGTTCTCCCCAAGGCTGGACCAGCTCCAGCTCCCAGCCAGGGAAGCCACAAAAGCCCCGTGACCCCATCCCCGCTCCTCCCATGGAGCAGGAATGGGGGTGGGGGGGGGAGAATGACCACCGCCATCCCCGCTCCCTCTCTGGCTCCCCACGGGCATGAGCTGCCTTTTCCCAGGAGCCTGCGGCGAGCCACAGCCGCTCCCTGCCCGCATCCCGCATCCTCCATCCCCGGCGGCCTCCAGCGCATCTGCCAGCAGCGCGGCGCTTATCAGCTCAGCGGGGGGAAAGGGCTGTCTGCAACCGCTTCCTCCGACGGCTGTTTTTCGGCTGCCTTCTCCGTAACCTTGGGAAAAAGCGCTTTCCCGACACGAGAAGGGAGGGCGAGCCCCGGAGAGCTGCGGCTCGCAGCCTCTTGCTGCTGCCAGGCAGGATAAACCGGGTGGAAATGGTTTTTCTGGCCAAAATGGATTTCAGCGAGGATGTGCAGACCCAGCACACCCCTCCCTGCCGTGTTTTGCTTGGAAAGGGGCCGGGCGCAGGGAAAGCCCCCCTTGTGGGGGGGGAGTTTGGCCCCCCCCCCCCCCCTTTTCCCACCCTCCACTCCCCCCATCCATCCTGAATCACACAAAGCCGGCGGGTCTGCCAGCAGCGCTCCCACCCGCGCCGTGGGGTCCCCCGCTGCCGCCGCCCCATCCCGCACATCTCCCCCCACATCTGGTTTTCCCATCTCCGGTGACAAAGGGCTGCAGCAGCCCTTCCCCCCACGGCGCTGCGGCAGCCTCCCGCCATCGCCATCCTCTTCTTCTTCCCCCAAACCCCTGCGTCTGGGCAAATAGTCCCCACCGCCCATCTTTGCAGGCATTTTTCTTTTGTTTTGTTTTTAAGGAGCTGCTTTGCAGGGTAGGATTTGCTCTCAGAAAGGAGAAAGGCAGTGAGCTCCCTGCGAGGAGCTGCCCAGGCATGGATGGGGGTTAAGCTGCAACCTTGAAATATTATATATACACATACACACAAAAAAATTCCCCGCTGCTTGCTCCTCCAGGCTTTGCTGCAGCGAGACATGCTCGCACCCATCCCGCGCCCGGCGTGTGCCGGCCTGACTTGGCACGCCGGTGATGCGCCCCGGGGCTCCCACACCGGCCCGGCCACGGCACGCAGCCGTGCACCTCCAGCATCGTCCTGCCTGCAGGGCGGGGACCCCCACCCCATCCTCCAGCAAGCACCCCTTAAGCTGGGGTGGGGGGTTAGGATAGACGCTGGGTGCTCGAAGGCGGCCATGTGGCCGGGGAGCTGCGCCGTGTGGCCACGACCTTGGAGGCAGGCGGCGCGGTGGCCTCTCCGGCGAGGGGACGGAGGGGACGGAGGGGACGGAGGGGACGGAGGGGACGGCTGCCTTTGTGCGGGTGGATGTAGGTCACGGCTCGACGCGAGCGGTTTTGGCGAAGCCATTTTTTGTAACGCGGTCGAGGCCGGGAGGGTGGGTGGCACTCGCTCCCCCACCCACCGGGGATCGCAGCCCCATGGGGGGAACTGCAGCCCCATGGAGGGGGGGGAAGCACAGAGACCCCCCCCAGGGCCCCGCTCTGCAGGGTGTGTGGCTCAGCGATGCTCAGGGAAGGGGGAGTTTGGTGGAGGCTTTGTTGGGTGAACAATGAGCTCTGCAGGTAGGAAGGCACGGCCAGCAGTTCTGCCTCCTTTGCAGCGAGGGAAGACGCCATCCAGCCCCCCCACAACCCCCCCCAATCCAGCCCTGCACCCCAAGGCAGGCCTTTCACCATTCCCCCCCCAGCCAGGGCAGCCTGCGGAGGCGATGCTGCAGAGTGGGGGTGCTGGAGGGATGGGGTCCCCCAGGCAGGGGATGCTGGAGGGGATGTGGGAGGAGGAAGGTGGGAGGATGATGATGGAGGGATTGGGGGAGGGACCGCGGGCAGCCACGCTGGAGGGGTGCGGGGGGGTGCCCTGGGGAGATGGTGACTTCAGGGGAGGGGTGTAGGAATGGTGGGTGACAAGGGGTTCAAGCGGGGGGGGAGACCCTAAAGAGGTGATGGCAGAGAGATGCAGGGGGGCACCCCGTGGGGCTGCTGCTGCAGGGAGGCAGGGGATGCCGGAGGGACGGGGAGGGGGGCTGGCAGTGCTGCGGGGGGGCTGTTCTGGGGGGATGCTGGGGGACACCCCGGGGCGGCGACACCCCAGAGACCCCCCCCACCCCGTCCCCTCGTACCTTGCCGGGTGGAGACATTCCTGTCGTTGCCGGCTCGGAGCACGACCTGCGGGCAGCTCTGCTCGAGGGCGAAGAGCTCATCCTTGCCCACCTTGGCGCTTTTGCCGGCTTTGAGGGTCCCGCTGGGTCCCGAAGGGGCGAGGTAACGACCCTCCCCGTCGCGAAAAGCCACTTTCCCGCAACGAAACTCGAGGGTGAAGGCGGTCCCGGGTTCGGCGGCGGGGACCAGGCGCCCGTCGGTGCGGAGGAGGCGGTGGTCGCAGCTCTGCAGGCTGTACCGCTGCTCCACGAAGAGGAGGGTGATGAGGGCGTCCACGCCCCACGGCACGTCGCGGTCCACGGCCAGCTCGTCGCGGCGGGGTCCCAGGTGGGCGTACCGCTTGCGGGCCAGGCTGTAGAGGTTGGCCTGGGGGTGCATGGCCAGGTGGACGCTCCATTTCTCCGTGGCCGAGACGGCGGGGGCGAAGCAGGAGAGCCGGTCCTCGGTGCCGCCGAAGAAGCGGCGGTGGGGCTCGGACTGCAGCGACCACCGCCCGTCGCCGTGAGCCACCACCAGGAAGCGACAGTCGGGACCCGGTTCTTCGCTGTCGCAGCTCACCCGGCCGTCCTTGTCGGCTGCCAGGTACCGGCCCAGGTGGCTTTTGAGCAGCACGGCGCTGGAATCCTCCCCGTCCTGCTCCAGCGTCCAGATCTGCTTCTTCTTCATGCTGGCGGCCGAGGCGTTCACCTTGAAGCCGAAAGCCTCCGCCGTCAGGTACTTGTTGCTGCAGTTGATCAGCCCGAACTGGATCTGCACCGGCTCCGCCGTCCCGTTCGCCGTCATCCTGCTCCCACCGATG
>NW_010972731.1:6258909-6271087 GCF_000737465.1 Haliaeetus leucocephalus | reverse complement strand
CCCCCACTGCATGGCAGGACCCCTCCCAGCATCGCAGGAGCTTCCTCGAATTGCAGGACCACCACCACCCCCACCAACTTGCAAGACTCCACTGTATCACAAGAGCCTTCCCTGTGTTGCAAAAGCCCCCTTGGGATTGCAAGACCCCCCCCATCATCTTGCAAGAACCCCACTGCATGACAAGACCCCTCCCAGCATTGCGGGAACTTCCTTGAATTGCAGGACCCCCCCTATACACTGCAAGACCCCTTGGCATGGCAAGACCCTTCCCTGCGTTGCAACAGCCCCCTTGAATTGCAGGACCCCCACAACGTTGCAAGACCTCCACTATATAGACCCCTCCTCACAAGGCCACCCTTTGCACACTGCAAGAGCCCCTCTGCATTGCAAGAACCCCCCCGCGTTACAAGACCCCTCTCCTGCAATGCCACCCCCCCCCCCCCCGTTGCAAGACTCCTCTCCGCATTGCAAAAACCCTTGGCGTTGCAAGACCCCTCCCTGCATAGCAAGACCCCCCTTGAATCGCAGGACATTCCCCCCATTGCCAGAACACCCCCTGCGTGGCAAGACCCCCACAAACACTGCAAGACCCCCTATGCATTTCAGGATCCCCCCCACGTTATAAGACCACCCCCTGCATCGCAAGACATCCCCTTGAACTGCAAGTCCCCCTCCTGCGTTGCAGGAATCCCCTCTGCGTTGCAAGACCCCATCCCATTGCAAGACTCCTCCTGCATTGCCGGACCCCCCCCCCCAGCACCTCTCTGCCCCTCCCAGGGTCTTGGCCACGCTGCAGGGCTGCAGGACAGAAGGGGAGAAGGGTGAAAAATGCCGTGGCCCCCCCCACCGCCATCTCTGAACCATCCCAACACCCTGTGCGAGGCACCAGTGAGGCTGGAGCATCTGAGCCCTGGGGAATCTGAATTCCCCCAGCAAAGCCAGAAGCAAAACATGGGCACTCCTGTGCAAGGGGGGGGGGTATTTTGAGGCTGTTTCTCAGGGTGTAGGTGAGCTGCCTGCGCTGCCCAGGAGTGCTGCCCGGTGCTCCTTGGGGACAGGGACACTTCCCATGTCTATAACGTGGAAAAAACTCAGATAAAGAGGAGCGTGGTTGGGGTCACAGATTTGAAGCCCCCCCCCGGCTGCACGCACGCTCCTGCACGCTCACAGAGGGGACCTGGCTGGGGAAAATGAGTTGTTTGCTGGGGAAATGTGCAGAAACAGAAAATCGGAGAAAGAGGGATGGGAGGGACACGGGAGATGGTTTTCAGCCGGATCAGGGAGCTGAACCGCCTGCCCCAGCTGAAGCGGGACGAGGGAAGGGCTGGAGCACGGGTGTGGGTGGGAGGGTGCAACAGGGTGCTCAGGGCTGGCTGGCACAAAAAGCCTTTTCCCCCCCCCAGGCTCACAGCCCCCCCCCGCCCCGGGGCAGGGCTGCATTCAGTCCCCATCTCCCCCGGGCCCTCCAGGCTCCACTGGTTCTGCACTGGCCATACTGGTTGGAGCCCCTGTTCTACCTCAGGGCTTCACCACAACCACCCGCCCCTGCCTGGGGGTCGCTGGCACAACCACCCCTGGGGGGTAAACCTGCCAGGTTTGGATGGGGTTTGTTTTCCTGGCTGCCTTGGCCAGACCTGCTCTGTGCTTGCATTTGCCGCACAGCCCTGCAAATCCGGACAGACAGACCATTTGCAACCAGAACCAACCCCACAGCCTCTCAGCTGGGTTGGAAATAAATCCCCCCCAGCTCCAGCAAAGCAGATCCACGTTTGTCTCGCAAAGTCCTTTTGCTTCTCTTGCTAAAAACAGCCAGGCGTTAGGACCCGGCCATGAGGCCAAGCAGCTGCCTGGGCCCACAGCTGCCGGGATCTGCCTTCTCCTGCCGCAGCAGGCAGATGGTGGTGAGGCTGAGAAAGAAACGGCTTTTCTGCTCGACAAAAAAAAAAAAAAAAAAAAAAAAGCAATTATGCAGGGAGAAAAAAAAAACCACCACCCTGTTTTCTCCCCACCGCCCAGCAGCGTGGTGTGGATGGCTGGCACTGCCTGGCTCAGCAGGGCCTGCCCTCATGGCGTGGGCAGCCTGCCTGCACCCTCTGCCTGGGGGGGGGGATGGGAGAGCCCCCAAATACTGTCTGAGACATCCCCACATGTCACTGTGGCAGCAAAGGATGACCGGTGCCCCCTCGCCTGGGGATGCAGCGGCCAAAAGCAGTCGCCTGAGCGCATCCGTGCGTGCCGGGTGCGCTGGAGCAGTAAGGAAGGCGCTGGGTTTCCCACTATATATTGCATTTCCCGTCGATTTTGCAAGCTGCCGTGACTAAACGCTACTGAGGTCACCCCCCCCGCAGCCCTCCCACCGCCGATCCCACAGGAGACCCAATCCCTGGCACACAGCATCCATGACAAGGGCTTTCCGGAGCGCGGCCGTGTCCCCTCCAGAGGGGCTGCGTGAGTCACCCGCTGGGACTTCAAATAAACCCCGGCTCCAAAAAAGAAAAGCAAAAAGAAAAGGAGCCCCGGTCACGGAGTGACCCTTGTCTTGCCTGCCTCGGGCACAGAAACGCCCTCAGATTTTCATGCTTGCCTGGACGCTTTTTGTTGCAGCTCGGCTTCGTTTGGCGAGCGGTCCCGGGCTTTTTAGTCGAGTTTGTGAAATGGGGTTTGAACGCGGAGCTGGTGGCCGGGGCCGCTGCAGGGAGGGTGGGTTGCAGGGCACACCGGCGCGGTGCCAACGGCGGGGGCGAGGGGCTTGGCGGCGGCAGAGATGGCAAACCACGTCTGGTGAAGCGATCTGGGCGTGCAACGGGTTGTTTCGTCCGTTCAGAGCCGTCCCAGGGCAGCGGGAGATGTCCCCCGGGGGGTGAAGGGGCAGCGTGGAGGCAGAGGCAGCCGGGGGCTGCTTTGGGCTCTGCGTCCAGCTCTCTCCTCTCCTCCGGCACACACAGCCCGTTGGGTCACGGCGTGTCCGGACCACCCTTCGGACCGCGGCTGTCCTCTGGCTTCAAGCCACATAGCTGCCAGCCTGGCCTGAGCCCTCCTTGTCCTCGGTAGAGTGATTTTGGGGGTTCGCTACGAGGGGGCTGCTCGCAGGTTTTCGTCCCATCAGCGCAGGGGACACGGGTTGGCTTACGGCCGCCTGCGTCCCCCAGGACCCCTGCGCTCTGCAAACCCTGGCTCGGTGGCGCTGGCACGTGCAGACAGACGTCCCGGGGGTCTCGATGTCCCTTGTGGTGGTGGCAGCGGCTGCGAGACGGCCAAGGCTGGCCTGGGAAGCCCCCTCCCAGCGCAGGTACCCCCCTCACCCCGCGGAGGGGCTTGGCAGAGTTTGGGGACCGCGCTGCCAGGTGATCACCATCTCTCCAGCCATCTCCATCCCCGCACGGGACAGGGCTTGGTGACAACAGGAGCCCTTGCGTGGGACAGGGTGACCTTGTGCAGCTCAGCAAGCTGTTCTCCGGTGGGATAAAGGGCTTTGCCAAAACCACCCGGCGATCTGGGAGCGCTGGACCAGGGCCAGGAACAAGCTCCAGGCGGGGACCCAACACCGTGGCTGGAGGCTGCCATCTCCCCGGGGTCCCCGACGTGTCCTTTGCTGCTGCTGGGGGCCACCGGGGGGGACACCCCAGGGTGCCTGGCTGCCCCAGCCTCGCTGCCATATGCCGCCAGGCAGCTCAGCAGAGGTTCTCCGGCGGCTGTCCTGACAGTTGGCAGGCGCCCCGGCCTCATTAAAATTGTATTAGGCAGTATTTAAAAAAAAAAAAAAAAAGCAGCAGCACCAGGGAAAACAAAGGGCAGTCCTAAGAGAGGGGCACGGAACAGCAGATCCCGCTCCCCAGGGGAGTTTTCCCATGGGATGCTGCTCTGAGGGGGTTTGCTCAGCCCCACGACCCGGGAAGCAAGGGATGGCAGTGGAGCATCGTCGGGGCTCAGACGTGTCCCCGTGTCTCGCAGCCATCAGGAGCGGTCATGGTACCAGTCATGCTGCTTGCTCGGCGCTTTATTAGCTGGGTTTATCCTGTTAGCTTAATTTAATTGCATCCAGAGTGCAATAAGGGATGGAAATGCTCGAAGCACTCTGTTTCAAGCAGTTTGGGTGTTGGGCATAGGCAAGGCTCAAACAAATGAAGGAAGAAAGTGGATGGAAAAGCACGTATGGCCGGGCAGTCCTGGGTCTGGGTTGGGACTTTGTCCCCTCTCTTCCTGCCCAAGCTTGTTTTCTGGTGTGGTTTTTACATTATCAGAAGCTAAGGTGAAAACCTGCCCCTTCCTCTAGCTCTCCCCAAGGACCTTACGGAGGTGGGATGGAGGCCGGAGGCTGGTTCATCCAGCAGGAAAATGAATTTTATTAGGAAAGCCTAAAAGACCTTTTGTGTAGTGGTTATCAACCTCGGTGGCGGGGATGATGCTCTTTGTCCTGGACCCAGCACCCTGCCTGGTCCTCGGGGGCTCTGCCGGGGCACGAGGCACCCATAACCCCACGGCAGCACCCAGGAGGAGCAGATGAGAGACGCAGGGCATTTTGCGGGCCAAAATAATCAGGTAGCAGGGGATGCTTTCCAGCCTTCCAAAAAAAAGACAAAAAAACCCAACCCGCGGGCAGCGTCACAGCGTGTTTGCCTCTCGCTGGCTGCCCACGCACAGCCCGGCGGTGAATTTTGGCCCCAAAAACCACTTCAGGGGAGGCTCCCGCAGCGGGCGATGCCGGCTGCCCTCCTCCCCCGGGCTGCTTTGGGGTGGAGGTTTCGGCCGGGGCCGGCGTTGAGTCGGTCTGTGGCAGCAGGAGGTGCCGCTGCCCAGAGGTGCAACGAGCGTGCACGTGCTCAGCTCTCGCCTGCAGCTTGCACCCGTCGGCGTTGAAGCCGCAGCCGTGACCCCAAACCAGGAGGCCGAGAGGAAGACTTCAGCGCCAGCCCCATCGCCCAACGCGCACGTCCCCGCTTTTAATTCCCTGCTGCAGCGTGGAGTCAGGGCGGAAGAATTTGCAGGGAAGAAGAAAGTGTGTTATCAGCATCTGCCCACGCAGCTCTCCAAAATAACACGGTCCCAGCCGCTCGGCAGCGCCAGGCGGAGCAGGTGACTCAGCTTGCGACAGCAGCTCCTTTCTGCTCTGATTTTCTCGCTCCGTCGTGGCCGGATCCATGTTTCCCACTGCGGTCGGTGCACCGTGCCCGATGCAACAGCCTCAGAGCCGCCTCTGCTCGTGGCCTCATCCAGGGTTGCCGAAGGGTTTGGTGGGCAGGGGAATGGCACTGCCCGAATCCCCAGGGCTGCTTTCTCCGAACCCACAGCGTGCCAAAAAGCTGGGACGGCAGTCCCCATTGCTGGCACGTCACCGCTGCGATCAGACACAACGTGGTGGCTCCGGCTTCGCCTTGGGATGGTGCACGGTGCATCCCGACGAGGACGTCGGAGGGATGGAGAAGCCTTGGAGCGGCTAGAAATGAGGCAGAGGGCGGTGGGGAGGGAAGTCAAGAACAGGGGACAAGGCAAGCAGGGTGGGAGGAAGCCACCAAGGATGGGGAACGAGGAGGAGGAGGCAGCTGATGTTTTTGCCATCTCCCCAGCTTCTTGAGGTGCGGCTTTGGAGTGGATGCATGGACACCCTTTGCAGGATGCTGGTGCCAAGACCCCCGTCCCCTCAGGGGCTGCACCCATGGGTGCACAAGTCTGTGTGCAAACCCCTCTGGTGGGGTGAGAGGGCTGAGGCTCAGGTTGGAGAGAAACCAAGACCAAGCCCCAATAGGACAAGGGGGTTCCCCCCAGGCACCCCCAAAGCAGGGGAGGGCCATCTCTTTAAGGATGAGGTAGCAGTAATAGGAGCAGTAATAGGAGCCAGCCTGGAAGCCCCAGGGGATCCCTATAAAGGGCTGAGAGGGGCAGGGGGGGCTTTTACAGTCTGTGGCTTGGAGAGGAGGTGAGTGGGTTATTTGACTCCTTGGTGGAGATATCAGGGCATCCTGGGGTGGGAGGCAAGGCAGCAGTAGTGCATGCACCCGTATCTGCAGCAGGGAGCGCTGGGGCTGGGATTTTGGCCCAGGGAAGGGGCTGGAGGCAGTGGTTTGAGGTGTGGGGGGGTAAATCTCCCAGCCCAAGCATGGCCCCTGCCAGCTGTGCCTTCCTGGGCCAGGAGATCCCCTTCCAGATGGATAACTCTATTGTTGATGGTGAAAAGAGTCCATTAGTCAGGATTAGGAATGGGGCCTTTGGGGATTAGCCCTGCACCTCCCACCCAGCCCTCCCCTGCTTCCCGTGGGTGCTGGGCTGGGGGGGACCCATCTCTGCCTCCTTGGGGCACTGTCCCCCCCCTTCTGTTTTTGGACGGGGTTCTGGTTGAGCCGTGGGGTTGAGAAATGGGGGAGCGGGTGGAAAGAAGTGAATTGGGTCCTTGAGCGATTTGATATCCCGCTCCCCATTGCTTTTTCTCACGCGCTTGCAAACCCCCCCCCCAGCAGCAGCCCTGGGTGCGTGGGACGATGCTGCCTTGGCCACTGACCCACTGGTGGGCAATGGCTGCTGGAGGGGCAGAGGGAGCCTTTGGGGCAAGCAAAAACCTTCCTGCTCTTGCTCAGGGCAGGCTGTGCTTTTGAGGGTGGCTGGGGGTGCTCAGGGCTGCGGGAGGGAAGGGAGTATTGTCCCAGACCAGGATTTTTGGCTCTTGGACAGCCTGGGAGTCCTTGCAGCCTCTCGTTTCTCTCCTTAGGTACATCCATGCCCATCTCCCTTTAGTATCTGGGCTTCCTTTGCATCCTTATAGGGCCCCAGTGAGGCCAGAGGGAGTTTTGCACATGGGGAAACTGAGGCAGGGGGATCCCAGCTGTGCTTGCCACTTGGCATGTGGAAAACCACATCTGGGATGACAACAGAGGCCGTAATTTCTGTGGAGCCTGCAAGAAGGGGTGGTTGCGGAGGGGATGACACCCCAAATTTGGAGCCCCTTGTTGAAATGAGCGTGACTCCCCGTGTGCTCTGCAAAGAGGTGCCGGATCCAACCTCTGGCTCCCAAACTTGGGGGGGTCCTGGCGTGAAACCGGTGGCAATGGGATGGCTTTTGCCTCCCCCACCCCTCCATCCCACCGCTGCCTTCGCTCGCCATTCCGGGGGGGCTGTCAAACCAGCTTTATCCACAGGTGAAGGGGTATGGGGAGATGTGGGGGGGATGCTGCTGCTTCTCCATAAGCCTGCGGCCGGGCTGGCTGCAGGGAGGCCCCCGGGAAGGCAGGAATGCGGAGCAGGGGGGGCTGCCACTGAAACCCAAAACCTCCACGCAGGGGCCCCGGGTCTCAGTATCCGGACCAGGACCAGCGGCGGCTGCAGGCGGGAGGCCCCACGGCTTTGGGGTGGGAAGGGGCTGCTGTGGGGTTCGGTGCCTGTGGGGGTGTCAGGGATGGGGGGGGGGTCTGGTTCGCCTGTGAAGCCCCCTAACTTTTAGTGAAGGTGCTGGTAACCCCCCCCCCAGCCCCATTTCTGCAGGGGGGGTTGAGTCGTGCAAGGGAAATGGAGGCGAGAAGGGGAATAAATCCTGGATGATGTGGGGCTGGGGGTCCAGGGGGAGCGGAGCTGTTCCCCGGGCATGGGTGTGCGCCCCAAAAACTGGGCTGGAGATTGGGTTTCCTGCGCTCTGGGGAAGGCACTGGGTGCCCAGTGCAGAGCCACCCTGAGGGTCACTGGAGGGGATGGGACGGGGACTGCTGTCGCTTTGCAGGAAAAGCAAAGGCCTTTGGTGGGGAGCGGAGAGCGTGGGGGGGGGCTGGAGCTGGATGAGGTCCTTGGTCAGTGTGGAAGCCCACCTGCGGCGTGCGCCTCAGTGCGTGTGGTTCCTTGCGCAATGTGTGCGTTGGCATGCACAATCTCACCTTTAGCGTTCACCTTGGTGTGTGCAATTCCTTGTGCAACACGCATGTTGGTATGTGTGATCCCCTGTGCAGTGTGCACCTTGGTGTGTGTGATCCCCTGTGCAGTGTGTGCTCCCATGTGCAGTGAGCATGTTGGTGTGTGCAATCCCATGTGCTGCGTGCGTGCAGTTCCTTGTGCAACATGCATGTTGGTGCGTGCAATCCCATGTGCTGCGTGCATGCAGTTCCTTGTGCAACATGCATGTTGGTGCGTGCAATCCCATGTGCTGCATGCATGCAGTTCCTTGTGCAACATGCATGTTGGTGCGTGCAATCCCATGTGCTGCATGCATGCAGTTCTTTGTGCAACGTGCATATTGGTGCGTGCAATCCCATGCGCATGTCGGCACACGCGACTCCATGTGTGTTGGGATCACGCACACCGAGGCGGACGCAATCCCGTGTGCATCTCATCACGCGTGCATCTTGGCGTGCGCAGTCCTGCATGCAGCGGGCGTGCAGGGCCCTGCGCGCAGCTCTGCGCAGTGCAGTGTGCATCTCAACACTGCCACCCAGCAGCCCGGCCGTGCTTTGCAGTGGGTTGCACGGGTGTTGCAGTTTCTGGAAATCCTTGGCAGGGTGGACAATATGGAGACGAACAAAGCGGCTAAGGGGAGTGAGCGTGGTGGCTTTGCTGCCTGCTCGGGTCCCCCCAGGAGTGTCTGTGATCCCCTCTGGACACGCTGCATCTCTCCAGGAGCAGCTCCCTTGCTCTTGCGCATCGCTGCCAAACACAAACCAGGATTTTGCAGCAATCCAGCAGCTGGTGCTGCAGGATTTGAGCCCAGGGTGGGAGTGAGCATCGCAGCAAGGGGAACTGGGTGCCCCAGTACTGGCCGATGTGTGCCAGTGAAGCTGGAGGCTCGGTGCCACTGAGGGCAGACTCCAACCTCATTGCTCGGGCTGGTTCATCTCCTGCTGTGATTTCACGAAGTGATGGTGTAACCGCTATTCCATCACAGCCCCATCCAGATCGCGATACCCAGCGCAGGGACAAGAGAAGCTGTGGGTCCCCGGACCTGGCCCCGCATGATACTCTCAGAATCATCCCTGCTGGTGGGACTGGGGACGGACCTGGCCTCAGCACAAACCCAATCACCCTTCACCAAAGCATGCGGGAAAGCTGCACTAGAAAAGCACAAACTACCCCAAAGCAGCCCTGGTCATCCCTCGGAGCTCCCTTCATCCCCGGGATGCCGTGTACCCCATGGCCCCGCATGCGCCTTCGATGCTGCGGGATGTCACAGAACGTCTCCCCAGTCATTTATCGCTGGGGTGAATCATTTACCGGGGCGGGCAGGCTGCCTACAAAAGCCTTGTAACAGCCGGTGCCAGCTGAGCACGGCCAGGACGGGGGGGGTCTCGCTCCCCGAGTAAAGCTGTGAGCTCAGGGGTCATCGTCGGTTCCTCTGCCCCATGCGGGGAACCGGTTGCACAAGGGGAATTTAGGGGACAGGGTGGACGGTCAGCGTGTGGACAAGATCGCTGCCCGCTGGGGCTGCCCATCCAGGGTGGGTTTGTTTAGCCAGGATTTGGGAAAGCTTGGAGCGAGAACCCAGCTGAAATCCCACTGCTGGGGCGATTGCGGGGTTGGCAGTTGTCCTTTTGCTGCTTTGGCTTCCCCGTGAGTGTTTTGGGGTGTTTGCCCCGTTGTGCAGGTGGGGATGCCACCACCCTGATCCCCTCCCAACCCTGTGGTCGGGAGAAGTGTCTCCGAACCACCGGGCACTGCCATGTCCCTGTGGCGAGGTGACAAGGGAGGTGACGGGGCCACCTGGACCAACAACCCGGGCTGTCTCCCTGGGGCGATGGAAGAAAACACCTCGTCCTTCCTCACAGCCCGGGGCGCTGAGTCCCGGGTGAATGCATCATGCGGGGAATCCCTGGCAGGGATGAGCCCAGCCGTGGCGGTGCTGAGCCCCGGTTGTTTCTCAAGGGTTTGTTAACCCCCCCCCGGGGAGGAGCGGACGATCAGCCCTCCTTCCTGCATGGGGAAATGGAGGCAGAGCTGGGGCTGGAGGAGCTGGCGTGGGGGGGATCCAGGGATGCCCCGTGTCCCGCTGTGGGGAAGGATGGGCCAGCTCGGGGGTCACCCTTGGAGCCAGCCCAGCACCGGGATGGGACCAGGATCCAGTCCCTGTGCTCCGGATGGGCTGGAGGTCCTTTATATTAATGATGGGCTCTGTGATGCTTGTCCCATGGGCAGCAAACAAACCCACCAAACTCCAGGTGCTTCAAGGTGCTCCCAGGTGCATTTACACTTCCATGCCTCTAGACCAAATTTTTTGGAAAAAGTGAGATTTCGGCGCCTGACCGACTGTGGCTCCACTATACCTGACGCCAAGCTTTCCGCTCGCCCCAGGGCGCGCAGTTCCCCCTTGGATCTTGTGCGGGACCACGGCAGCATCTCCCCAAGCCCACCGAGTCTGGCAGCAACCTTCGGCCAAGCCCGGCGCATGGCAGCCGGCACAGGGTGCTTTCGGCACGGCGTTTGCCGAGGCAAAACCGTTCCTCCCTGTCCCCCCCGCCCCGTGCGGAGAGGAAATTGCTGCTGACGGAGCTGTGAGCGCTGCCGGACTGGGGATGACTAAGTTTGGCAGTGCTACCTGCCGGCTGTTTTTCCTTTTATGGAGGATTTGAGCGAGCCACTGGAGCCATTTCCCCGAGAGAACCCAAAAGGGATCCACCCTGACCTTGGGGATGGGCACCGCCTGGTTGGGGACAGGGGTGGCTGGGGACTAGGGTGGGTGGCCAGAGACGCTGGGACAGCGTGCGGCCGGGGGAGGCGGGGATGGATCCCCCCGCCGTCTCCCCATCCGGATGGGGCACCCGAATGTTTTCGCTTTCTATTTTAAGGAGCTGGACGCTGGCCCGGAGCGGAGGCCTGGCCCGCGGTGCCAGCTGGGGTGCGTGGGTGCTGGCACCCTCCGTGCCACCCACCTTTAAGGTTACGTCTCCGTCCCACGTCCGTCGCGGCGTGGCTTTCCCGCAGGCTGGGGGTCCTGGGGGCAGAGGGGGGTGAAGGGGACAGGGGCTGTGGGGAGACACGTCTCTGCAGGGGGACGCATCGCTGCAAAGGGGATGCTGCCGCAGGGGCGGGGGGCATCATCTGCACAGGGACATGTTGCTGCAATATTGCAGGGGATGCATCACTGCAAAGGGACACCCTGGGGGGGGGGTACTGCTCAGCACCCTGGGGCTGCTCCATGGGGCTGAGGTGAAAACGGGGCAGCCCAGCTTTGGAAAGTCCCCAGCTAGTGAGAAATGCAGAGAAAGAGAAACAAAAATAGCACCTTTCCTTCCAGCGGCCAGGGGGGTGACTTATGGGGCCGGGCTCCCCCAGCACCCAGGGTGGCCACCCCCATAGCCCCCAGCCCGCGCCGGGGGGCCAGGACTGGGCTCTTCGTGTTGTGTCCCGCATTCTTGGCATTATTCTCCTTTTTTTCCTCCTTCTCCACCCCAGGGACGGGCTCTCAAACCTCTCCATTTATGGACAGGAGGTTAGGTCAAGTGGGAGGGTAAGGGGACGCCGGGGTCCCTGGGGAGGGACGGGGGTCCCGTGTGGGGGACAGGGGCCGCAGCCACCCCTGGGGGGTCACAGCAGTGATGGTGTGTGGGAAGTTGGGGGACACCCAGGCGTTGCCTCTGGGACCCCCATCGTGATCCCCTGTGCCACTGGGACCCCCACCCAGGGTGGTGGCTGGGGTCACCCTCAGCCCCCCCTAGGATGCTGGAGCACCCTGAGCTGCTGCAAGGACCTGGGGAGAAAACAGCCCCTGTGGGTGGGGAGGGTTTTTTCCTCTTATCATTTTATTTTGAAGCCAAACGCTGCTGGCTTAGGGGTGAGGCTGCAGCAGCTGGTCCCCCCCCGGGGGGGGAGGAGGCTGGATGTGTCCCCAGCCCCAGGCCACCGAGGAGTCACTGGGGCAGGGTTAGATGACTCCAAAGCAGCTCCGGATGATGAAATGTCCTGATTCATTCGAATCATTAATATAAAAAAAAAAAAAAAATAATAAAGAAGGGACTCAGGCAGTGGTACCCTGCCATTTGGTGGTGATGGAGCGGCTGCTTGGGGTTAGGCTTTTGGGGTGGATTTTCCCCCCTGGCCCATAATAACACCTCAGGGCGTTGCTGAAGGCAATGAGCTGGGGTAGAGGCAAATACCCAAGGAAATGTGCTGCTGGGGACAGTCCTCTTGCTCTGCTGTGCGAGGCAGGGCTGGGGAGCAAGGATGCTTTAAAGGGCAGCACATTCAAGTCCCACCCCCCCCCCCCTCCCCCTGCGCC
>NW_010972731.1:6248410-6258899 GCF_000737465.1 Haliaeetus leucocephalus | reverse complement strand
AGGGGGACCCCGCGCCCCGCCCCCCCCCCCCCCCAGCCCTGGAATGTCCCAGGTTGTTTCCCAGCTGGAGAAGGACTCAGCACCTCCTTGGGAAGGGCGAGATGGATGAGGCTTGGCTGTTCTTTGGTGCATTAACCAGCCATGCAGCCCCCCCCGGGCAAAACCCCATCCCTGGTGGGATGGGAGGCAGAGGGAGGGACCCCAGAGACTCATCCCTGCACCCCACGGGGGCCCATCGTCCCCTCCCCGACTCCCGGCTGACTCAGCTGGACGGGATTCCCACAGTTTCCGTCAGGTGCTGCCTGGAGTAAATGGGGAAGAGGTTTCACAAGCCCCAGTAATTAATGCTAATTACAGAGCAGCAACATGGGAATCATTTCTTCCCCAGGTGCCCTTCCAAAAATGGCTTTCTGCAGGTGTGGCACCATCCTTCACTTGTCATTAGGTACTGCTCCGCCTCAGAAAAGGTGAAACCTTCGAAGGCTGGGACTGTGGGAACGGTGTGACGAGGGACGGTCCCCACAGCCCCGCGGGCACCCGGCCCGGCTGCGGCTGCTGGGAGCTGGGTTTGGCTGGAGGGCAGGGCTCCCTCAACCCTGGGTCAAGACAACCCATGGGGAAAAAATACCGTCCGACCTCCTTGAGCAGCATGACTGCTCCTGGCAGCTGCCAGCAGAAGAATAAATTTATGGAGAAGGGGCTCGGAGTCCTTTTTTTTTTATGGCTTGGTTCTGCTGTCTGCATTGGAGGGACAATGAGGTCCTCCCAGGACCAAGAGCTCACGCTGAAAGGGGCTGAGCTCCTCTGAGGCTTGAAAAAGATAGGGTGAAGGGGCTTAAAAAGCTTTTTCATCTTTGTTTTTCTTCTCCTCGCTGAGCTGGTCATGCTCAGACCCGCTGCGTGTGAAATATTAGAAATAAGGCAGGGTGGAGGTGGGCTGGCACACCTGAGCTCCAGACCCAGCTGCGATGGGCTGGAAAAAGCCTTACTCGCCTTAGAAATGTGCTGAGCATCCCCAGCACAGGGAACCTCCCCTTCCCCTTATCTGTCTGGAGAAAAGAAGTTAGAGGGGATACAACTGGGCAAGGTGGAAAGAAAGGGACCGACCACCTTTTCCTCTGTGGCAGAAATCCTGGGCTGAACCGTCAGTGGCAGAGATGTGGGCTAGAGGTGAGGAAACCCTTCCCATGCAGACTGTGGGGTCCCCATCCTCGGAGCCTGATTTTATGTGATTTTTCTGCAAGATTGAGCAATGGGAAGTGGCTCAGAGGTGACCCGGTGATGCAGGACAACAGTCAACTGCTGTTGGTGGCATCACTTTTCATGGTGAAAATCAACCACCCTGCACAGCAAAGTGCTGGATGGCTGCAGGGATCGGTCACTCTGCTGGTCCCCCAGAGCCCCATTTTGTTGTTTAAAATTGGGCTTAGAATTACGGGATTTAGGTCTCTACCCAACAGGGATGCTTGTGTCCTATTTAACTTAAGCCTCCGGACTTCTGTAGCAGAGGGAAATGAAGGGGCTGGTGCCTCCCTATTTGATGAAGAAGAGCGTATCCCATGCTGGAACCATCTCTTATTATTTAGGAGTGGAAAGAATTTCAAAAGACATGGTTGAAGCTCACAGAAGAGGAAATCAGACGGGATTAAATCCACCCAGAGCCAGTTTCCAGGTCGTTTCCATACTTCTTCTCCAGGAGGAAACGCTCCCGGTGCAGGGCCTGTGGGTGCTTCGGCTCCCCGTCCCCAAGCCGGCCAGGGTGGGGACCCTGCAACAGAGTGGGGCTGGCGGGCGAAGCTCCATCCACACTGGGCTGGCGAGCTCAGAAACTGGTCCTGGCACAGGAGAAACCCATCTCCTCCGCAGGCTCGGTGAGAGCTGTAGGGAGGTGACCGTCTGTGTGGTTTTTAAATAATCGTGACTTTGCTGAGATTATTTCTTTTTGATGTGTGCAGACTTCTCCCTCTGACTTTCCCTTTGCAGATTTTTCCCTTGCAGCAAGGGGAGTTGCTGCGCGTATCCCAACAGACGGGTCTTCTCCCATCGCTCGGTCCTCGCTCCCGTCTGAAGGTGGGAAGGAAAAGGGCAACACCAAAACCAGTGCTCCTGCGTGCAAGCCAATTCCCCCAAGGACGGCTGCTTTAATGAGATGTCACAGCTAACGAGTCTGCTGGCAGAGCGCTCATGGAGAAACGTGCTGGGAAATGGTAACGCAGCAAGTCTTGGCGTTGGGATCGCGCGGCTTTCCGGGCTGTCTGTCCCATCCCAGAGATGTGAATCCATGGGAGCAGCTGGGCAAAGGACCTTGCTCTCCACCCAGCATCAGCTGGGAGCAGCTTGCTGACAGCCCGCTGCCCGCTTGCTATCAGGATGTGATTAGACGAAGTGTAAGAAAGATGCTTATCCAAAAAAAAAATACGGGATGGCCAATAAACTGGCCAAAGCAAATACTGGGAGCTCCCAACACGCCGGTCACCAGTGCAGGGTTCATTAGGTAGGACTGGTGATTTATGGGAGGAAATTCACGATGCTGGTGGGCTTGTCCTGCACTGCGAGACCCCCCCTTGCCCACAACCCAATGGAGAACATCAGCCTTGCAGAGGGGCTCAGGCTGCTGGCAGATCGGTGGCCCTCCTTTAAGGGCAGCTGGATTTGAGGGGGCACCTCAAAATCCCCAGAGGACGAGTGAGCATCCAAGATCCTTTCCATCCCAGTACACAGAGACTTTGGGAGCTCAGAAAAATTTTCACTGCTGAGCGTGGAGAGTTATCTATCTTGGAAGCAAGCACAGGCTTCCAGCACTTCAGCAGCTCGTGCCCTGGCATCTGCTGGAAGTTAATATGCAAAATATTAACTTATATTATTATTAAACTTTATTTATTATTAACTTATTATTACAAAAAAACCAACGGAATGTGTCGGGGCTGGGGGGGGCGTTGTCTGTCATTGCTCCTTGAGCTGATGCACAAGGGAGGGGAAATACAGGGACCTTTTTCCCTTCCCGTGCCTGCCCCAGGTATGGGGTGCAGGATGATCCAGGGCACCCATCCTGCTGGAGGGCACCCCCACTGCTCGGACAGGGTGGAGGAGGGAGGGGATCATTTCTAAGGTGTATTCCTGGTGAATTTAGGGTTTATGAAGCAATGCGGGGCGGGGGGGGGGAGCAGTGGGCCTCAGCTGTTCTCTGGTTTTCGGTTTTCACTGCCTCTTTCTCCGGCTGGTTACCCAGAGGCAGGGCCAGGTTTTGCCATTTAAGGTTTAAGTCCCCAGGCTGGTGGCTGTGCTGAGAGCTGCTGGGTAGGTCGGTCCCTCGGTAACTCTGCGTTCATTAAAACATGTGCCCAGAGAGGGGTGGGTGCTCGCGGGCGAGGAGGGGGGACCCTCGCCATCCCGACCTCCCTCCTTCCCGTGTCTTCTCCTTTCACCGACCTCTGCGTCAGAGGGAAAAGCTGAGGGGTCTGGGTTTGGTTGTGGAATGATGTGCCCCCATGTTGGATGGGCAGGAGAAAAACTTTCCTGGTTCCAGAGCTTGCAGAGTCCGGGCAGGGGGCTCTGGTCCCATGGGGTTGGTGAGCAGCCCCCCCTGCCCATCGAGCCAGCCCTGAGCGAGGGACCCAAGCCGGGTGATGCCAGGGCAAAGCAGGGACACTCCTGCCCTGCCAGGCTGTTACCAGGACTGAGCCCTGGCTGTGCCGGAGCTGCCCTGTGCTCGAGGCTTCCTCATTCCCAGCACCGCAGCTGGTCGCTGAGTGTTCCTCTTGCTTGTCCCTCCCTCCGAGCTCTTGCAAAACAAGAACGAGGGCTCCCAGAGAGTGAAAGGTGCCATGCAGCTATCTCACAGCCACGGGTAGTGGTATTGGGACCAAGGGGGCTCCTGCAAAGCCCCCGTAGGAAAATCGCTCCCTCGTTTTCTGCTCGCTGGCTTGCCTCTTCCTTGGGCCAAGAAGCTGTAGAGACAGCAGCCACCCTTCATGGCTCAGCCTGTTTTCCATCTGAGCCCCACCGTGGCCCCGGTGGCCCCCGTATCTGCTTGGCTTCCTCTGCTGCTCGCGGAGCTCCAGCGATGGAGGAGATCTGGAAGCCACTTCTGCAACCCCACACGGCTCCAGCTCTGGTGTGGGGAAGGGAAGAGAGCAGGAATAGGGATATCTTAACCCCATTTTTTGTTAGGGGCCAGAAGAGGGAGGGATGTATTCATACACACCTGCACAAGGCAGCACGGGCTCCCTTGGGGGATGCCCAGGCCAGGGCAGGCGGGGGTTCCCCAGGGCAGTGCCATTGCTCTGGTGAGTGCCACCTGCGAGCCCTCGAGGTTTTAATGGGACTTAAGTGCATTTTTCAAATTTTCTCAGAGCTGATAACAGCTCTACCACCCCAGAGGGTCTCAATGCCCCCCCGGGCACACATCACCCACATGGGACAGCAGAGAGGGCACCCAAGGGTGGCGAAAGGACCCTGGTGCCAGGAGAGAGCAGAGGTCTGCCATCCTCTTCCTCGGGAGCAGGACTGACCCGACAACTCACAAAACGACCCAAGTCCCATCACACTTTCTCCTTCCAGATCTCCATCCCACGGACCAGCCCACGGTGGGATGAACATCGGGGTGTCCTTGCTGGTCCCAGGTCAGAGCTGGTGAGGAGGGGGCAAGGTACCTTAATGCGTCAGGGGGAGGGACGGTCAGCACATGACACCCACGGCTTTCGTTTGCCTTTCTCTTGAGATCTTATCTCCTGCCAGCAGGAATGTGTGAAATGAGCCAAACAAAGCACACACGGAAATACTGTCTCGAGTGAGGGATGGAAACTTCGGGGACAATGGGCTGAGCGGGTAATAAAATGCAGTGGGGATCGGTGCCTCTGCACACAGGCTTTGTGGCGGTGGTTTCCTTTCATCCCCAGTTTGTGTGCGGAGTGGTCGCTGGATGATATCGGAGGGATGATATCGTCGCAAGGTCGCCGGCTTGCCCCCGGTTTGCTGCAGATTTCGCCGAAAGCTGGACCAGAGGGGCTGGTTGGGAGCGGCATCACCCCGCTCTTAGTCCTGCCATGGGGACCAGAAACAAGCCGGCTCTGCCTGGTACCAGGCGAAAACCTCCCGGTCCTCCTCCCCTGCACCCGCTCCCCGGCAGGGAGCCAAGGTGGGGGGAGATGGGTGGCAGCTGGGTTTCGTTTCTGGGGGCTCTTGTGGGAGGCTGAATCACCCCTGAGGGTTTCTTTTAACCTGGAGGAGCTCGGAGAGTGGATGGGGCATTGACAAGAGCAGGTCCCACTCCTCCATCGCCGACTCCCCGCCTGGGGCGAGCCGATTGCGTCAGGGCTCAGCACCGGCTGTGCAAACAGAGCCGGGGGCCAGCCCGGGCAGGGATGGAGCTGGGACGGGGCCCAGAGCGGCTCCAGCGGATGCCTCCACATCCCTCTTTCTAGGAACGGGCAAACCCCGCCTCACCCGTCCATTCCCCGAGCATCCCTGCGCCCACCGGCGGAGGAGCTGGGTGCGGGTCTGGGGCTGCCGGAGGGGTGGGGGTCCCCGTCTGCGGGCGCTCAGGGCTGCCCCAGCCACAGCAACGCAGCACGGCTGTCTCAGACCCCCCTCTTCCATTTAACAGCTAAGCCAACGTGATCCCTGTTGCTGGAGATAAAGGGCGATTACACCCCCAGCCCCAAAGCAGAATTGCCTGCAGAGTCAGAAGTGCTTTATATTACCTGGCACGGGTGGGAGAGCCCTCCGGAGCGGGGGCAACGGGTATCCCCACGCTCTGCTCCTCCGTTTCCCACACCGAAAACAAAGGCAGCGCTCTTCCCTCCCTCTCCGAGATGGGACAGGTAACCTCTGCCAAAGGCTTGAAGCCCCCAGATGGAAAGTGCCATTAGCCCAGCAGAGATCAAAGCGAATTTCCCGGCGTGCTTGGGTAGGCCAGGATCTTTTTCATTTCCTAGGTACGGTACGAGTGGAAAACTCCATCCAGCTGCCTCCCTGCCTTTATCAGCGACCGAGAAAAATCAATTCTCAAAGTAATTAAGAAGCAGTTGAAAATACACCGTACGGCTCAGCGTAGTGCCGTGTAACACGTGTGGGAGCCTTTTGCCAGGGCCGGTAACCAAAACCTGGGGAGCATCCTTTGCAGCAAAGTCCCTCCTGGGGCTGCATCGCGGCAGAGGGGTCATTCAGTGGTGTTTGGGAGGTGATGCAGCTGGGGCCAGAGAGTTTAGACTTGCAGAGAAAGCCCAGGGAGAATCAGCTTTTTCGCTTCCCCTTCTGTTTTTAGCTGGAGGAAATATCCCCCTGAAGTTGATGCCGGGCCTGGCTGGAGGGGCAGGACTGCTCCGCTGTTTTCAATCCCTGCGGAGAAATTCTTCACCCAGGGAAAGAGCCCAGCGTAGGGCTTAGTTTATACCCGTCCCATCGCCGTGAGAGAAGTGGACCCCAAAAGATGCACAGGGTGGCCGGGAGGGCTGAAGCTGGGAGCCTGTCCGGCATTGCCCTGGGGGGGGTCTGGCTGTGCCGGCGTAATCGTGCTGTGCTGGGGAATGACCTTGGGCTAATAACAATTCGACGCTTGGGCCTCGCCAGCTCTTGCTGTCAAGGTCAACCAAGACAACACCAGCAGCACGTTTAAGCGGTGGAGGAAGGGAGGGCTTTGCTCTGCTCCGGCCGAGCCAGCTCAGCCCAGGGAGGGTGGGAGGGCAGCGCAGCTGCTGGGGACCAGTATGGAGCTGGGCAGGGGATGTCCAGCCCAGGCACCGGCTGATGGGTGCTTATCCGGCCGCCTGCAAGGCTGGGAACGAAGCCCTGGTCTCCTGCCGGCGGCGTGGACTGGGGGACTCTGGGGCCAGCATCATGATCTGGAAATATTGGTGTGGGGGTCAGCTCAGGGGGACGTAATGAAGGGGCTAGGAAAGGCACGGAGCGATGGGGCTGGAGGCAGCGAGGACAGGCACGGCTGGGGAAATGGGTGAAGAAAAACCACTGCTCAGGGCTTCAACCCCTCCAGCAAAGTCTTGTTATCAGGTACAGCAGGCTGTAAACCAGGCACATGTCCCCTTCTACCACCTCTGCTACCTGGGCAGGGCTGTGCCCTTTCCAACAGCCTCAGCAAAACCTGGCACAGGTTGGCTATCGGTGCCCCGAAGATGGAAAGCGGTGAATTGATACAGTTTTCCAGCATAATCTGATATAATGATTTACCTTGGGTGTGGATAGGTGTGGATGCACCGTTAGCCCATCCATGCGGATGCAGCAGATCAGAGGAGAACGGTCTCTTGCACATGGAGGTCTGCAGAGGGAAAGGCTTTCATCTCTCTCTGCAAAAGGCACTGATAAATCAGAGAGCTTGAGGATCAATACTAAGGAGCAGGAATGTCGGGGAGGGATGCACAAGAGTGGAGAGTGATGCTTAAAGGGGGAGAGGAGAATCTGCAGCTTGCTGGAGTCAGGAAAATGTCAGGTGCTGTTTTGCTTCAGGTTTTAACGCTGAAGGTGCCCCCGTAAAAAGAGAGGTGAGGGCTGTGGCGAGGCCCCTGATCATCTCCAAAGAGGGAGATGGGCTTGGGGTTCCCGCTTAGATTTTACCTCCTGCAAATTCCCATTGCAGCTGCAAGGAGTAAACTGAAAAAAAGGAAGGTTCTGGGATTGTCCCCGTGCCTGCAAAATAGGGGATGTGGCCAGCACCTTTCCTTGTTCCCCTTGGGGAGTGGGAAGGGAGCAGAAAGGCAGCGCTCCGAAAAACGTCCGTGATTTTTGCGGGAGGGTGATTTAAATCAACTGGGCTGGTTTCAGAAGCTTCCACCTCTTTTCTCATTGTCACGACAGCAGGAGGGAGAGAACGGAGGCCCGACTGCATGGTGAGGACAGCCACGGAGGAGCTGAAAGGGATGTGCAGAAATTCAAGCCAGCCCCAAAAGCTGCTGGGATTATTTCCCCCCTCTTGACATTCCTCTCTCCAAATGTGCAGCAGACACCATCCCTGCCTGAGCAAAGGGCTCCTGCTGTAGGGGAAGGGCTGGAAGAAGCGAGTGGAAAGGAGAGCTCACATGTTGTCCCAAAAGTGCAGAAATTCAAGCCTGACCATATCAGCCAGCGAAGGGCAGGAGAATCCTCCCCCGGATAGTTTTGTCCGGAGCTGGGGCGAGCCAAGCGCCAAGGACAAGCAGGGAGAAGTGAAGCAAAACAGGGAAACTCAGGAGCCTGCGATGTTTGTCCAAGGGTAACACGACAGCCGGGGGGACTTCTTTGCTCGGTTCCCTTTTCTCTCCTCTTGGTTTTTGCAACAGCCCGGGAGCGGACCGGAGGAGAGCCCCGAGCCGTGGCCAGCGAAGCCGGCTCGGTCCGTCACAGCGTGCATGGTCTGGGCGGTGAACACGGTGACTGGCTGGTGGCTTTGCTATCAAAGTGTCTTCAGGCTGGGAGGAAGCGGTGGTGCTTGACCGTGTGCTGCGGGCCACATCCTGCCATCCCCACCGAGGCCAAATCCCACCGCCCCCGAAAGCCGGGAGACGCGGGGCCGGTGTTACTGCCCGCCGGATGCTGGTGGATCGATTGCTTTCTGATTCAGGCCAATAATCAAGAGACGCTAATTGCCCAGTAATTCCCCTCCCTGCCTAATGGGCTGTCTCGCATCCGTGGCTCCTCAGCCCCGCTCCACCCAACCGCCTCACCGGAATGCAGCGGAGAGGAGCATCCCGTCCCTCTGTTGCACTCCCATCCAGCTGACCAAGACCCCCGTGAGTCACAGTGGCCACCCCACCTGGTCCTGACCAACCGCTGACGTTCCCCATCCCAAACCCGTCACCCCAGTGCTATCGTAGGACTTTTTCCCACTGCTGTTTCCCGCAGACCCCTTATCAGCGCGTTTGTGGACCACGGTTTACAGCCGCAAGGGCCATCAGCTGTACCCATGCCTTGTGGCTCCCCTTATTTGACGTATAATCTTCTAATTAATAATCAGCCTTTTCAAAGCGGAGCGCAAACATTAATTAATTCCCCGTGAGGTAGGTAATTAACAGCGATGACTCCCATTTTACTGCAAGGGAAGCTGCAATCCAGAGATCTTCCACGATTCACCCGAGGTGGCAGGGAAACGACCGTGGAGGGGACGGCATGGTCCCAAGGTGGCCTGGCAGGGCAGGTCCATCACCACGGCCACCTCTGCCCTGGGGGATGAGGCACGGGCCTGGGGTGGCCCAGCAGACCCCCCCCAGGGCTCCTGGCTCTCCTCTCCGCAGCACCCATCCGGGAGCTGCCACGGTGCTGGGTTTTGGGGCACCTTCACCCAGCTCCCGGACAAGGTGCTCCTGGGGAAGGGGATGCTTTCCCATGGAAAAGGGCCGCTCCTCGCGTTCCCATCCATACCCGGTGTCCCAACTCTTCCCATCCCCCTCCACGCACCCCCCCCCCAGGTAGTTGCAAATCTCCATTTCAGCAGGATTTTGCAGGTTTCTCCTTGCTGTTCTCCTCCTTTGTTTGTCCCGCAGCAGGGAGCAATGCCTGGGGATGGGGGGAGAAATCACGCCTGGGTCCTCCCCTTAGCCAGACCCCACGCTGGGGCGGGCAGCTGGCGGTTTGGGAAGGGACCCCCATCCTCCAGGCCCCATCCTCATCCTCACTGTGGTCTCTGCGGCTCCCCAGTGACAAAGAACTTGCTGGTGTGGGCTGCAAGACCCCTATGGCAGAGCTGGCTCCCCCCACCGTGATGCCGGGTGAGGGGTGTCCCGTGGAGGACAGGCATTTTTAGCATTTTTTTTTTTTTCTTCCAGGGGATTTTAATTTTTTTTTTTTTTCCCTGTCATTGCTGTTTTCAAACCGCAGAGATTAGACATTCAAGGTCCCCACACCGAAGTCTGCGTGCTTCCAACCGGCAACAGATTGCGAGTGGCCGCTGCTACTTTACTTACAGGGCTGCTTAATTAACTTGATTAATCAGCCCGCGTTCGTACAACGCTCTGGAGACGCAAAGCCCTCTTGTCGCCGCTGCCTGCCGCGATGCTGCCCTCGCCTTTATTTCCAACCAATATTTGATCGTTAACAGCCAAAGAGGGAATTGCAGAAAAGCAATCCCGGGCAGGAGCAGCCACGTCTCCCGCTCCAGCAAGCTTTAGCTCAAAGAGGACAGAAACAAAATATTGCCCAAATCTGACCCAATCGCTGCTCCGGCGGCCACCGCCAACCCCGGGGCAGGATGGGGAGCAGGAACCGGGACCCCTCGCTCGATTCGGGATCCGAGCGGGAGCCGGTGGAACGTTTCCTTCTCCCGGGTATCGCGGCACAACGGCCTTTAACGGTGCCCGGAGGCGGCCACGATGTTCCCCGGGTGGGTTCAAGGGCCGAAGGCCTGGCAGGAGCCGTGTGGTGTCACCGCTGCCTGCTGACATCAGCATCGAACTTGGCCCCGCATCCCACTCCAAGCTGGGACACGCTGGGGGGGGGGTTACTGGTGTTTGCCCCCTGTCTGGGGGTGCAGACCACCGGCCCTCCCTGTGGCCTGGGTGATGGG
>NW_010972731.1:6248173-6248400 GCF_000737465.1 Haliaeetus leucocephalus | reverse complement strand
TGGGGGTTGTCTTCTCTCCGAGCTCCGCCGTTAAATCGTTGTTATTATCGATATTAGTTTAATGAAGCTTGGTGGAAGATGGCGTGCTCGCTCCCGGCGCTCCCTTTGTTTGCTGGCGGGGGGGGGAAGTTCGGTCCGCTGTAAATATTTTAAGGGATGTAGAAGGAGATGGCGCTTTAATAATAGTTTGGGGGTGCTGCTTGCGTGGGAGGGGGGGTCGCCCCCCC
>NW_010972731.1:6181075-6247816 GCF_000737465.1 Haliaeetus leucocephalus | reverse complement strand
GGCGGGCGAGGCCGGCGAGGCGTGGCGCTCTCCATCCATTGCCTTTTATGGTAATAATGTGAGAGGGCGCAGGGACTTCCTTTGTCCCAAATCCGTGCAGCGCCGAAATCTGGTCAGGCGTCGCACCCTCTAGCGGGCGCCGGGCGAAGTGGTGACTCTCTGGCAGGAAGGAAATGGGTGGGGGGAAAGAAGGTCCAGGGCGGCATCGCCTTCCCTTCCACGCCCGCAGCGGTGGGGACCGGGTTTGGTGAGTGGCGGGTGACCCGGTGATGCTCATGTCTATTCTTCCGCAGCCAGCCATGGATGATGATATTGCCGCGCTCGTTGTTGACAATGGTTCCGGTATGTGCAAGGCCGGTTTCGCTGGGGATGATGCCCCCCGTGCTGTCTTCCCATCCATCGTGGGTCGCCCCAGACATCAGGTACGTGGCTGGGGTGCCTGGTAATGGGACAAAGGAGAGGGAGTTCTCGGTGGAAGCGGTTCCCCTAGAGGGCATTGAGCTTTAAGAAGCCATTTTATTTGGCTTTATAACACAAGAGGCTTCTGCGCTGCAACACAACTGGTGGGGAATACGGCTTCCTGCAGAGCTTTTGTGCAGCGTGTGCTGGAGCAGTTGGCCGAATGCCTTGATAGGGTGGGGGCAGTAATTGGAGACCCGGTTTTGGGAAAAGCAGGTTATCCATCCCGTGGGGCTTGCCCTTCAGCTGTACTTACTGCTTATTCTTTGTTGTGCAGGGTGTGATGGTCGGTATGGGCCAGAAAGACAGCTATGTTGGTGACGAAGCCCAGAGCAAAAGAGGTATCCTGACCCTGAAGTACCCCATTGAACACGGTATTGTCACCAACTGGGATGACATGGAGAAGATCTGGCACCACACTTTCTACAATGAGCTGAGAGTAGCCCCTGAGGAGCACCCTGTGCTGCTCACAGAGGCTCCCCTGAACCCCAAAGCCAACAGAGAGAAGATGACACAGGTGTGTAAAGCTCTGGAGCTTGGAGCTACAGCAGATGTTGCTGCAGGCCAGCTCTCCTCTTCCATGTTGTCCTCTCTCCTCCTTCACCACTATTCTCCCTTTTTGCCATCTTTACAGGGTTTTCCTTTCCTGACCTGAGTCTCCTCTTTGCTGGACCTTGACAGGTTTTGTTTGCTCTTCTAAGCTGGCTTTCTCTGAGACTGAACTAGCAACATGTCTAACTGCCGTTTCTGACTAGACACACTAATCCATTTACCAGCCTTGAGTGACTGTACTGTAGTTTACTTGGCATTTGTTTCGTTCCTTGCTGTGACATGCGGATGGGTCTGTTGTGGTGGTGTCCCTGTTCAGGCTCTGAGCTGGCAGGTGTGGGTGGAGACCAGGCAAGTTGAGCATGGACTTCGAGGGGGAGTGGAGAGAAGTCTTATCTAGGGACAAAAGTAAAACCGCTTGCATGGATTTGGTGTAGACCTGTAGCGAGAACCCTGTTTTTTGCTGTTGACTCAACCCCTCCTTTTCTCTCCCTAGATCATGTTCGAGACCTTCAACACCCCAGCCATGTATGTAGCCATCCAGGCTGTGTTGTCCCTGTATGCCTCTGGTCGTACCACTGGTATTGTGATGGACTCTGGTGATGGTGTTACCCACACTGTGCCCATCTACGAAGGTTATGCCCTTCCCCATGCCATTCTCCGTCTGGATCTGGCTGGCCGTGACCTGACGGACTACCTCATGAAGATCCTGACAGAGAGAGGCTACAGCTTCACCACCACAGCTGAGAGAGAAATTGTGCGTGACATCAAGGAGAAGCTGTGCTATGTCGCCCTGGATTTTGAGCAGGAGATGGCCACAGCTGCCTCTAGCTCTTCCCTGGAGAAGAGCTATGAACTCCCTGATGGCCAGGTCATCACCATTGGCAATGAGAGGTTCAGGTGCCCTGAGGCTCTCTTCCAGCCATCTTTCTTGGGTAAGTCCAACTTTTCTAGGATACCCTGTGCCCCTCAATGTTCCTTTCTGTAAAGGGTGGCCTGGAGACCGTGGCAGCCAGTTACTGTATTATTGCTGGTCCATAGCAAGCTCTGTGCTGTCCCACCAGTTAGTCTTGCTTTCCACACAGCCTGAAGCTGTTTGAGGGACTTGGGACAGTAGAACAGGAGGTTGAGCCTGTCAGAGCTGTGGCTATGTAGTGCCTTCCCACTGAAGGGGCTGCTGGTTTCTTGGTTGCCCATAGTAGCTCCTCAGGCCTCCTTGGCTGTGTCTGAGCCCTTGCTGACTGGAGACTTGCTTCTTCCTCACAGGCATGGAGTCCTGTGGTATCCACGAAACTACCTTCAATTCCATCATGAAGTGCGATGTGGATATCCGTAAGGACCTGTATGCCAACACAGTGCTGTCTGGTGGTACCACAATGTACCCTGGCATTGCTGACAGGATGCAGAAGGAGATCACAGCCCTGGCACCCAGCACAATGAAAATCAAGGTAGGATGGAGTCAGGGTAACCTCTCAGCACCGCTGTTAATGCTGAAATGCAAGAGCGGGTGGAGGGGGGTAAGCTAAATTCCTGCTAAAAAAAGATAGAAACCGTACTTCTGTGTCTGGTGTGGCCTTAATGGCCTTGCTCTGGACAAGATGGCGTCTACCCAACCATAGGAATAATGGGATTAGTGTAAATACTGGCTGCAAAGGTGGGAGGAGGGAGATGGGTGTGTGAGGTGTCTTAAGCCTGTTTGGACTTCAGGGTATCTTGGCCAAGGCTAGATAAGGGAATTAGGCAGCTCTGTCTTGCAGGGCCATGCATGGGCAGTGAGTGTAGTATGACACTGTGCATCTGACTGATTCCTCCTCTTCCCTGCAGATCATTGCCCCACCTGAGCGCAAGTACTCTGTCTGGATCGGAGGCTCCATCCTGGCCTCCCTGTCCACCTTCCAGCAGATGTGGATCAGCAAGCAGGAGTACGATGAATCCGGACCCTCCATTGTCCACCGCAAATGCTTCTAAACCGGACTGTTACCAACACCCACACCCTTGTGATGAAATGAAACCCATAAATGCGCATAAAACAAGATGAGATTGGCATGGCTTTATTTGTTTTTTTTTTGGCGCTTGACTCAGGATTAAAAAACTGGAATGGTGAAGGTGTCAGCAGCAGTCTTAAAATGAAACATGTTGGAGCGAACGCCCCCAAAGTTCTACAATGCATCTGAGGACTTTGATTGTACATTTGTTTCTTTTTTTAATAGTCATTCCAAATATTGTTATAATGCATTGTTACAGGAAGTTACTCGCCTCTGTGAAGGCAGCAGCTGAGCTCGGAGGGAGCCCATGCCAGTTACTGGTGTTAGGTTATAATTGCTTGTCTGTAAATTATGTAACCCAACAAGTGTCTTTTTGTATCTTTCCGCCTTAAAAACAAAACACACTTGATCCTTTTTCTCTTCGATTTGTCAAGCAAGCAGGCTGTGTTCCCCAGTGATAGATGTGAATGAAGGCTTTACAGTCCCCCGCAGGGTCTAGGAGAAGTGGTGCCAGTATGTGGGGGAGGGAGGGGCTACCTGTACACTGACTTAAGACCAGTTCAAATAAAAGTGCACACCATAGAGGCTTGACTGGTGTTGATTGTTCCTTTTCTTTCTTCTGTGCCACTTCTTGACAGTTACTACATGCTCTGATCTAGCCTTGCCAGGCTGCACAGGTCAGCTATCTGACTGGGGGTGGACGCTGGTGCTGCGGGCGGTCTGGTGTGCGAGCCAGATGGCTCATGGCGATAGAATGGGGAAGAACTGAGCCTGCCAAACCTGCACAGGTCTCCACGGCTGCTGTGGCTGGAGCTCTCCAGATACTGCTGGTGTGTGCCATGGGGAGCTGCTGGAGGAGCTGGGCTTAGTGGGGATCCAACTGCACCTTCTGAAATGCTGCCCTGTGGGTCCTTAGCAGGGCAGCATGACTGGCTTTGGGTTGAAAGCAAGTGGGGGAGTGGTGGTGGTGGTGCCATAAACATCGTGCAAAGCAGCTGGCTTTTCCCTTAGCCAAGGGTCCTTTGGCTAGTCTGCAGACCCTGCCATGGGGCAGTGTCCCCTCTTCTCCCTGCACCAGGTGCCTGGAGCTTTTTTTGTCCTCCTGGTTTTCCCTGGGAGTCCTGTATTCAGGCTGGGAGACTCATGCTCTCTGGCAGGCTGTGTGCTGGGTGGAGCAGCTTTCAGGTGAAAGCAAGAGAAAGTATCTTGTGAAGTGGAAAAAACTGACTTCAGAGAGCAGAGCCACTGGGCTGTTACACATGGCTGGGCAGGGCTGGGAAAAGGGTGTGGGGAGGGAGGAAGCTCTTGCATGGTGAGTGACCATTACAGCTCTAGGACTTGCTGTGGGCAGTGCAGATACCTGCCTCTAGCCCAGCCTCTGCCAGAAGGCAGGTTTGCACGGCTTCTTGGCTCTGTCCTGATCCTCTGGGCTTTTGAATCTTCAGTGAAGCTTCAGCCATGTTTGATGGATCAAATTCTCCAGTTTCATGAAAAGGAGCAGCCACGGTGGCGACCCTCACAAAGCCGTGCAGGGAGCTGAGACCCTGTTGGGCACAGCAAAGCCCGTGAGCCCCAGGAGCTGGAGCCACTGCTGTGGAAGGAAGGAGACAGAGAGGACCAAGGCTGCCAGGTCAGGGACCAGGGAGAGCAAAGCCAGGTGACACTGTGCGTTGCCAACTCGGCAGACCAGACCTTGGAGCCTTGCTCACAGGCGTGCTGGCTTCCCAAGGCTCCTCCAACCTGCCTGTCTTTGAAGAGCTAATGGCTGTGATTGTGTCATGCTCGCTGCAGATGAAAGGCAGGGAACAGGCTCCATTGGCTCTTTAATCCTCTGCCTGGCCTGATCCTGCTCCAGCATCATGCTGTGTTCGGGGTGGACCTGCTGGTTTCTGCCCTTCATCATCTCCCCAGCCTCCCTCCTGGCTGCCCCGGGTGCAGTAGGAGCCTGGCAGGGCTGTAGGTGCAGACACTGGGCTGTGAGCAGACGAGTTACTGGAAGCACCAGTTTGCAACAGGGGAGGTGAAACAGGTTGGAGCAAGGCCCAAACTGGGTTTATAACCTGAGGTCTTGGGGAAATGGGGTGAGGAGGCAGCAATGGCAGCTCCTGGGGAGGGAGCTGGTGGGAGCAGGGCAGGAAAAAGGCCAGGAGGCAAGAAAAGCTGATGACAATAGGGAAATGGGGTGCCTTTCTTCAGCCCTCCCTGAAATGGTCACTGATCGCTGTGGAAAAATGTGTTGACGCAAAGAACAGAAGAGATGATGGTGGCGATGAGGGAAAAACCACAGAGCAGCAAAACGCCAGGGGCCGAGAGCAGCTCAGGCAGGCAGAGGTGTGGGCACAGGGAGAGGGCGAGCGATGGGCTGGTGCAGAGCCGCTGGGCGCAGGGGAGCCAGGCTCATTTTCATGCTCCAGAGCACAGCAGGCGAGGCTTGCTGTTAGTTAACACTTTGCAGGGTGTTTTCTCTCCTTTCTTGCTATGTCACTTGCTGTTTCAGGCAACCAGCCCCCCAATAAAATGAGGCTGAGCCTTTCACAGCCCTTCCTGATGCCTCTCCGGTGGGAGGCTGCAGCGTGCACGGCTGCTCTGCAGGCTGCTCCAGCAAGGCTCAGTTTATTCCTCCTCTGGGCCATTACATGCTGGAGAAAAGAATGTGGCGTCGGGCAGGGAAGCCTGTGAGCATTACTCACTGCTCCCGACTCCGACAAGCAGGGGGGAGCCCAGGGTGGTTTCCTCTCAGGAACGCCAGGCGCTGGAAGAGGGGGGATTTTTTTTTAACTGCAGTTTCTCCATCACTGTGTTTCGCAGGGCTTGGTTCACCCCTCGCTGTTTCACAGAGGTGGGGAAATGCCGAGGGGCCTGTCACAGGAAGGGCGGTAGAGGAGTTGGTTTAGCCATGTCCTGGTGCTTGAAGCCACCAGCCATGGGCAACACTCAAAGGAGAAGATGTGTAGGGAATAATCAGTCCCCTGGCTACCTCCTCCTCCTCTCCAGCACACAAACAGCTGGGGTTGTGGGGGGACCAGGAGGTTTAAAACAGCCATCCATGGGCCAGGCTGAGTGCATCCCAGTCTGGCTCAGTGGTGGTGATGTACTGGGATTTCTCAGGCCGCAGAGACGGCGGGACTCAGCTGTAGATCCTTGCAAGCCACCCAGCCCTTTCTCGCCTCCCTTTAGCTGCCCGCGGGAAGCTGGCTCAGCTCAAGGGAGCTGAGCAAACACATTTTACTCCCTTTCTTTCCCCAGAGCTCCCAACTTTCGCTCCTGCTGGAGACAGTCACTGGCACTTCACCTGCAATTAGCTGGTGACCTGGAAAGTCACCTCGCTGAGCTGCTTATGGAATCAAGCCACCGCCAGGAATTAGTGCTGTCCTTGGCAAAGGAGACAGTTGCAGCTCTCGGGATTTAGCCCTGAAGGGCCTCATTGTCTCTTAGCTGTGTCAGGGAGTGTTGACTAGAAACGGTCCCCAGCTGGGGGGGTCCCATTCTCTCGTTAGCGAGCGTGTGCTGCTTCAGGAGAGGAGCCAGCTGGCTGCATGCAAAAGTCCCAGGAAATCCCAGAGCATTCAAACAAAACTGGCCTCCTCACAGAAGTCCCCTCCGAGGGAGCAAAGCGTCAGTTTCAGAAAATGGGCTTTCCGAGGTATCGGTTCAGGGATGGGACTGTGGGTATCAGCTGTGCTTGGGGCAGGAGGAGTCCTGGTTTTTGAAGCCGGTCTTTGCAGAGGGATTGCTGACCTGGAGTCTGCCCTGACTTGTATTATACCCATCTGTAAGCTACTTTAGGAGGCCTTACAGTATTAAACTGTATCAAGTATTGAAAATCACTTACAACAGTGGAGCTAGCAGTTCACCCAAGCATACCAAGAGCTCTGGCCACTGTAGTCCAGCTGGGCTTTAGTCATGCTGACAAAAAGATGAGATGTCCAGACCATATCAGTCTTAAGAAGAATCAGAGACAAATGACCCAAGACTTTCCAGAGGGAAAAGTATAAAATCCCCAGGCCAGTCTGGCCTTGAAGAGTTAAGAGATTTTTGTCTTATACAGAACAAAATATCTTGATACTAGCATTAATTTGTTTGTTTGCCCTCCTGGACTGGGACAGCATGGTATGTGCCTGCCTTCTTTGGGCTAAGAAAACTGTGTATTACTCATAAGATGAACAAAGTCTGCCCTGAGATGGCCCAGCCCCAAACTGAACCCATCTCCACAGAAGGTTCCCAAGGGTCCACACTGAGAAGAGTGTTCCTGAAGCGAGGTACAGCAGGGAGGGTTTCTCCTCTCACTGGCTGGCCACCTCCCAGTGACCATCACGTGAAATGCCTGAGTCTGCTGTAGCTGTTCGTTTCCTTTCTCCTTTACTGCCCACCTGATGCCCTGGTGCTGCCTTGTGTTTAACCTCCGTGTCTTATCTATACCACCACATTGCTCTTTTATTTGGTGGATCATGAGTTCACGTGCAGCTCCTCTTATGAACTGCTGGGAGCCTGGTTTCTCCTTGGGAGGTTCTTATACCTATCTCTGTTCCCAGTTCTTATTTGGGGTTGTCAACTGCTGTCTGGTCCATGTACGCCTCAGAGCTGGAGGGAACCTGTGGCTAGCCCTAATGCAGGCTGCTCCAGCCGATCTGGCTCTCTGGGCAGGGCTTTTACTCTGCTTATGGGCCTTGCTGATGATTTTATTTAACATTTGCATTGGAAATGCAGGTCTCCTCCACCCCGGTCTCTGCTTTCTCTGCTGACTGCAAATATGGTAGGTTGGTATTTTTCCCAGATGTCAAACAAGTTGGTCTTGACTGAAGAGCCTCCGGATTTAATTTGTCATTACCTTCCATTTAAGTGAAACACATGACAAACAAAACAGGTACAGATTCTCTAACTGAGGCTCTCCCTCATCTGAGGGCTGAGGGGTTTTCCTCTTCAACTCCAGAGCCTTCTCACAGGCCTAGAAGCAAAATAGGTAATGAAGACTTGAGGCACTTGCTATTTCTAAGTGAAACCCCCAATCTACCCCTAATCTAATTCCTGGCCTTAAATGGCAACAATCAAGCAGGAAGAAACCAGCAAGCTATTCATCTTCCTTTGTGGGTCATCTTTAAAACAGATTTTCTATGAACAAAATTCCCGAAGCATACACGTAACTGGAAATTCCAGCACTCTGGTCCTGTCTGTACTTGAGATTTGGGATGAGGAGCTACTAGTAACAGTGCTGAGCCAGCTGCTCCCCTTGGACGTTGCTGTGTGCAATGGCTGCGCTCACAGCAGCCCTGGATGACTTTTGCACGGCCCTCTCCGCATCGGTAAAGCGAAGGATCATATCTCAAGCCCACAGCCCAAGTTAGAATATTTAGCCTGGTTAGAGCCCAGATTGATGATCATTGCACACATGACCAGCAAACCTGAAACCGACAGGTTTATATTTAGGGTTTTCCTGGGAGGAAGAGGCTGGTACCTGCAGCCCCCTTGTTAGCCCCAAGCCGTTCAGTGCTCATGGGTATCCCGTCTTCCACACCCCGGCTGCTTCCAACCCACAGCATGAACCAGGAGAGGGTTCTTCTCACAAATGCCCCGCCACCTCCCCAGAAAACCAGGGTGCTAACGCAGCCAGCGCCCCAGGGGCCGCACAACAGCCCGGGGTGGGGGTGTCCCGCCAAACCGGCGGGGCTCCCTCTGCTCCCCGCTGAGTCACTGCTGTGCCCCGTGGCTCCTTGCAGGCAGATTTACATTTTCAGAGCCGACTCAGGGCTTTGCAGAGCTCGGACCTGGCGTGAATCAGCTGCCGGGGTGGCAGAGGGCCCGTGACTGGGAGCTGCTGCTGCTGAGGGCGGAGGAGGCCGAGCGGGCGCTCGCCTGGCTCCTGCCGTCCCCGACGCCTCAGCACCGGTGTCCTTGGGGCAGAGGCGAGGCAGCCAGGCTGCTGCCCGCTGAACAATTCGGATTTCGCCTCCGCAGAGACCTGCCGCCCTCAAGATGAGGGCGTCCTCAGCGACAACCGAGGCGAGCGTCCCAACATGGACCCGCCACTCCCATCATGGCGGCGGCGCCGCTCTCAAGATG
Source organism: Haliaeetus leucocephalus (assembly GCF_000737465.1). Taxonomy (NCBI): domain Eukaryota; kingdom Metazoa; phylum Chordata; class Aves; order Accipitriformes; family Accipitridae; genus Haliaeetus; species Haliaeetus leucocephalus. The sequence goes on along the minus strand of NW_010972731.1, from coordinate 6,238,766 downwards.
GCGCCGAACACCGGCTGGTACCTCCCCTCCCTCCCGCCGCACGCCAGGCCACGCTCAAGATGGCGGCGCCGGGCGGCCGTGGGGACGGCGGGGGTGTGGCGAGCCGCGGAAGCCGGGTCATGGCAGCGCCGGAAGAACCGTGCGGCGGCCGGGCCGGCGGGGAGCCAGGCCGGGACGCGGCCGGTTTGAGCGGTGCCCGGGGGAGGCGGCGGCGGCGACGGCGGCGGGACCGCGCGGCCGCCGCCATGTTCCGCTGTGGAGAGGTGAGCCGGGGCGGGAAGGGGCTCTTCTTCCGCCCCGGCCCCTCGGAGGGCCGTTAACCGGGGCTGTAGCGGGGCTCGTCTTCTGCCGCCGTCTCCCTGGGCTGGGGGAGCCGGGCTCCCCCCCTCAGGGATGGGGGCGAGGCGAGAGGGGCTGGAGCCGGCCCCGCGGGCCGTGAAGGGGCTCAAATGGCGGCGGTGGTGCCGGCGGCCCCTCTCCCCGCGGGGCCCGGCCCGGGCTGTCCGGCGGGGTGGGGAGGCCCCGGGGAGCCGGTTCCTGAGGCGGGCCTGCCGCCGTCTAGCGGGGCTGGGTACGGGCGCCGAAATCGCCCTCCCCCGGGGTGCTTCTGTGGGGGTTTTACAGGGGCTGTGATGTGGGACCAGCTCCCTCCTTCCCTTCAGGGGATGCCGTGACATTAATGACAATTCGAGCTTTATGAAAGGTGGTGCTAAAGTCCCAGCCGCCCCCCAAAACCACCGTCATCGCGGTGGCGTGGGCTGGGGGGGGGGGGTCCCTGCACCGCGCAAGGCTGTGTGTGCCCTGTTGCCTTCTTGTCAGGCGGTCCCGGTGGGTTTGGGGTACCCCTTGTCACCCCAGTGTCGAAGGAAGGGAGCGTGGGGTGGAGGAGCAAAGGGGTTCTCGTGTGCCCTTTGGAGCCCAGCTGTCAGTTGTGTGGTTTCATGTGGTTAAGGTGTAAGCATGTTGCACAAGAGCTATGGGTGATCCGGTACTGGACTGCAGTTTCCTTTGTGTGTATTTATCTATGTATCTCTCTCTATATATGGTTACATAACTCTTAAGGTTATTGCAATGGATGGCACTTAGAGGAAAGATGTAGAAAGAGGCTGCTGCGTTATATTTAGAAAGAATCAGGGACAGTCACTTTTCCCATTGCAAAGTAAGGCGCAAAAGTGGAGTGAACATAAACATTTTTTTTCCTCATTCTAAAGCAGCCAACAGTGAAAGAGCAAGTGAAGGTACTGGGGCTTTGTGTGAAGTTTTGCACTACCTCCATATTGTCTTCTAAGGGAAAGCTTTTGGTTTCTTCACGCAGATGGAAGTACTTAAAGATCCAGGCATTTCTGTTTTGTCTCACTTTGTAAATCCTTATGAGACTCAGGGTATCTGTTTTCTCACAAGCTTTGCTGAAGTTTCTGAGCTCGTAGCTTTTCTTTTCTCTTTTTTTCTTTTTTCTTTTTTTCTTTTTTCTTTTTTTTTTACCCCCAGGAGATCATAAGTGGGGAGAGCGAGGAGGAAACTAATGGTGTCAACTTGATGGAGTTCTCAGATGAGATCCTTTTGCACATCCTCAGCTACGTCCCTTGCACAGACCTTGTCCTGAACGTCAGGAGAACCTGCAGGAAACTCGCAACGCTTTGCCTTGACAAAAGTCTAACCCATACAGTTATACTTCAGAAAGACTATAAGGTGGGGAGAGTAGCTTGTTTCTTCTGTTAGCTATGAAGACAAATCTGGCTTCTGAAAAAATGCCAAGAAGTAGAACTTTCCAATGTGTCTGCTTAAATGAAATGCTCTTGAACTCTGAAATCAAATAAACAATAAACTGTTTTATAAAAGCATTTGTTTTCCAGAATGCTTTGTTAGAACAGCTCTGTGCTCCCTTAGTTATATAAAATACGTTCAGTGAAAACTATCTTCTCTGTGTTTCTGGAAGCTAAAATTAAAGTAAATGTGACTTTCCTTTTGTAGCTGTGGTTGTGTACAGTTACCATTTTCTCAAAATACATTTTCCGTGTTGTTGTGCAAAAAAATCTTGTGCATACTGCTGTCAGGCATGCAGTCAGCTAAGCCAGAAATTGTATATATGTTACAACAAAAATAAAGTTTGGGAATGAAGGGTGATACGTTTTATGAGGACTGTATCACCAAGTGCAGGCAAGGGGAAGCCTCTCACTCATTTCCAAAAGAGGAAACTGGATGAAGGAGAATGGAAACGTTCTTCTTTCAGTTTGAGTTTCCGTAGATAGCTAGTTCTGCTGAAATAGCTTTGCTTTTAGAAAATGGAGATGGTCCTCCATTCCACTGTCATTTGCTGAACAGATTTGGCCTCACAGTCAGTAATGCAGAACTGCCCAGACTGAGAAGCTAAAGGAGGTGTAATCTTAAGAGTCCAAAGCATGGTAGACCAAGCCAGTAACCAGCAGTATAATAATTCTTAGACGGTGCTAGCATCCTGAGACCTTTGGATGAGACATGTAATCTAAGTGCTAACCACTGTTATCCCCATTATCAGATGGGAAACTGAGTCAGTACACACCATTGCTGTATATCTCATTGAATCTGGTTTTGTTTGAGTACAGGTAAACAAAGACAAAGTGAAGCAACTGATGAGGGATATCGGAAAAGAGATTTACCAGCTGAACATGGCTGGTTGCTATTGGCTGCCCAGCTCCACTATTGATCATGTAACACGGTGCAAGAACCTGGTAAAACTGAACTTGTCTGGGTGCCATGTCACCTCTCTCCGTCTCTCAAAGATGCTGTCCACGCTCCAGCACCTGCGCTCCCTGGCGATAGATGTAAATCCGGGTTTTGATGCCAGTCAGCTAAGCAGTGAGTGTAAAGCCACTCTTAGCCGTGTCTTGGAATTGAAGCAAACTCTTTACACGCCGTCGTATGGTGTCGTTCCATGCTGCACTAGCCTTGAGAAACTGCTGCTTTATTTTGAGATCCTTGATCGCTCACGAGAAGGTTTTATGCTCTCTGGGCAGCTAATGGTAGGTGAGAGCAATGTGCCCCATTACCAGAACCTCCGTGTCTTCTATGCCAGGCTGGCTCCTGGCTACGTTAATCAGGAGGTGGTGAGGCTGTACTTGGCGGTGCTAAGTGATAGGACACCTGAGAACCTTCACGCCTTCCTTATTTCTGCCCCCGGTAGCTTTGCAGAGACGGGAGCCACTAAAAACCTCCTGGACTCTATGGCTCGAAATGTACGTCTGGATGCTTTACAATTGCCCAAAGCCTGGATTAATGGCTCTGGGCTCCTGCAACACTTGAAGTTCAACAACCCTTTCTACTTCAGCTTTAGCCGATGCACCTTATCTGGTGGTCACCTGATCCAGAGGGTTATTAATGGTGGGAAGGATCTTAAAAGCTTGACCAGTTTGAATCTCAGTGGCTGCGTTCACTGTCTGGCTCCGGAGTCCTTGTTTCGAAAAGCGGAAGATGACATTGACAGTAGCATTCTGGAAAGCCTGGTAGTGTCTTGCTGCAACCTGAGACACCTCAACCTCTCTGCAGCTCACCATCACAGCTCAGAAAGCATAGGGAATCACTTGTGCCAGCTTCTGTCCAGGCTAAAGCACCTGCTCTCATTAGCGTTACCGGTTTGCTCCATCACAGATGTTGCTGCAAATGTGGAAAAGCCTCCCACGGCATCTAATTTGGTGCCCCAAACATTTGGAAGGAAAGTTCGGATTGGGATACAGACTTATCCAAGGAACTTAGCAGACCAGGCAAATCAGAAGATAGAGTCTTCAGTATTCTGGGCTCTGATGGGAAGCCTCCGATTTTTGGAAACCTTGGAAATAATTGGGTCCAGTTTTTCCTCTGCCATGCCCCGCAACGAGCCAGCAATTCGGAACTCGTTGCCTCCTTGTGTCCGGGCACAAAGCGTGGGGGATTCAGAGGTGGCTGCCATTAGCCAATTGACTTACTTGCAGAGCCTCACCTTAGCACAACTGCCAAATATTCTTACTGGCTCTGGGCTTATTAACATTGGATTGCAGTGCCAGCATTTACGGACTCTTTCGTTGGCCAACCTGGGCATGATGGGGAAGATGGTCTATATGTCTGCTCTCATGGACATGCTGAAACACTGCAAGTGTTTGAGAGATCTCAGGTGAGGGGCTGCTGTTGAACATCTCCATTTTGTTTGCAGATGTCCAGAAATGTAGTGCGTGGTTGGTTGTGGCTAGTCTTAAAACTGTGAGTGTTCCTGTTCTGGTCAAAAGTAGCTGCAAGGACTTGAAAACTGGGTATTTTCCTTCCTGAGTTGTGGAGAATGGGAAGGCATCGCATGCTGTCCTTGAGGGCTCAGGATATGCCCTTTAACCAGTGTTTTAAGAGCAAAAAGTCTCTATGCTGCAACTGCCTTCCTTTTAGATAAGGAAAAGTGGATGCTGCATATTTGGGAGCTAGCAACCTGTCAGGGCCAGGTTAAATAATACATGCCTTTGCTGACTTTTTGGCTTTGCGTACACGCACATCTCTTAAATTTCCAGGAAGGGACTCCTACAATGTCTAGGTAACGTAGAGTTCCTCTCAGATTTCCCAATGAGATATTTTTCTGCCTTTGGTTCATATTAAAGTCTTGCCTTTTTATTTCTTTTTCTTTTCTTGATAATATATTGAAAACATTCCAAATTTAGAGTTTGTCCTGTTGGCGTTCCTCTCATGGTAGGATTTAAAGGGTCCTACCAAGGATCTGATCCTAAAGTAGCCCAAATGTGCTTATGAAGGAAAGGGGCACAAACCATGATGGTTTCCTTGCGCCAGTCTATATGAACACAAATGTTATTACTTTAGAAAGATGTTTTTTTCCTTCTTTTTTCCCTAAATCAGCTTCTGTTGGTGAAACTGCTAGACCTGTCAGTCCCATTGTCATCCTCTGTTCACAAATGGGTATAAAATGGCTAACAGTAGTAACAGCAAGGTCACTCCTGTGATCACAAAGACAGTGTGACTAAAATTATTGCTCATCAGCTGAGACTGGTGTTTGTGTGCATGTTCCTGATGCATTGCAATAGTGAAGGGAGCCAGGGTGGCTACAACACCTCAGGAGGGTTTTAATTTTCCACCACTTCCCGTTTCTAACAGGCAAGGAGCATGTTGGTCTCTCATCTAAGGGATGGCAGCTTAATGGCTTGGGTCATGTGAATGTATCTTAACCTTCAGGAGACTAAACAGCCACGGAAGAGCTAAGATCTGGCAAAGGAGGTTTGGGTGTGCAGTGTTGCTTCACTCTGTCTAGGCCCTGTAGTTTCCAGAGACTTTGAAATGGAGGCCAAGAGCAATAAAGATGGGAGGCAGCGCAGAGCCTTGAATAAAGGATGAACAAGGGTGTCTCCTTGTAACAGCCAGGCTTTTCGATGTAAGCTGTCATTGTTCTTTCCTGAGTAAAGTCTAAGGTTTTATATAGGTTTAAGAGGATTTTAATGTTTAGCACTTCCTCCTGATAATGTAGTTTCCTTTTCATTTGGCTAATGCTCTGCTGCTTCTACCCTTTTTTCCCCTCCCCATTTCCCGGGCTGAGAAACTAGTTTAAGGGGATATTCCAAAGCAACATTGTCATCTAGCGAGTGAAAGGCAGTATTGCAAGTATGGTTGTCGCATCACAGAGATTAACCTAGAAACCTGCTGTAAGGTTGCAGGAGATTCAGTGCTTTTTGTCCTGAATTTACAGTGCACCAATAACGCAGTTGAAAAACTCAAGAGGCTTCCCATCTCCTTAATATTAATTTTAAGCTATTACCCAACGTGCTTATGGGCTGTTAGGATCTCTTCAGGCAATGCTACCTGACGGGCAGTCACTGGCTGAGTCTCTAAAGCAGAATTTATCAATTAACAGGATTAAGTTGCTGAGATATCCCTGCATACTACAAAAGCCCATGCAGAGATTATCCAGATCAGGTTAGGACCGACAGCTTGTTATCACCTAATGGATTAACCTTCCTGGAGCTCTTGGCCTTGCTGACCCAATGACTGGGATTCCCAAGTGCTCTGTCTTGTAGTAAATCTGCACTAAGCAGATGTACTCTCCTGGTGACACCAACCCTGGGCAGGTTCTGCTTCCTGCAGACTGGTTTCTGTGAAGGAGTCATCCAGTTATGCTGCTGGTTAAAACATAGACCCCTTGTTGGTCAGGTATGGCTTCACCATGTCGTTTTGTTGTCCTGCTCTGGGCTGTGACCTAAGGTTGCGGATAGCCGTGATAGAAGATCCCGTCTCTCTTCTCTGGGCCAAGTGTTTAAGATAAAGGTTGGATTGATGATGGTTATTCTTCCTGTGGGAGAGCAGTAGCTTTGATCCTTTGCCATCCTCTTACCGGAGAGCGCTGGTTGTGGTCACTCTCTTGGCTCAGAGGCCCAGGTTCTGCATCAGCATGCGTTCATTGTGGATTTCTCATGCCTGCTTCTCTCTAGGCAGTAAACTGAAGATGACTACTTTGATCAGTGTTGGGTGCACTGGAGCAGTTAAGTCCTTAAATCCACATCAACTGCTCAGTGGATATCAGGTAGCAAAAACCAGGCTGTGCTTGTCATAAGACCAGAATGGATCTGCTGGTCAGACCTAAGGCCCATCTTACCCAACATGCTTTGTGGAAAACTTGCAAAACCAGGTTTACTCCCTGCGGGTGCTGGAATTCTGCAGTTTAGGGCCTTTCTGTCTATTTGTGTCCTTGTCCTTGAGCACACACTGTTCAAGAGTAACTAGCAAGCAAGAGCTCTGAGCTTGCAATGTCGGGTTTGTTATGCCATACCGCTAGCGCAAGCAGGTAGAAGGTTATCGCATGTGTAAGTGAAACAGACGATGGGGGACACTGGTTGCTCCATTTGCCAGCCCCCCATGAATGTGTTGTCTTCCCTCTTGTCTGAAAGTGGCCCAAGCATGAATTGCCTATTGACTTGTTTTTGTTTATTCTTGCAGGCTGGAACAGCCATACTTCTGTGCCGGCGCCCAGTTCTTCCAGGCACTGAGTCATTGCTCCTCTCTCCAGCGGCTTTGCATCGTCTCCCGGAGTGGGACTCTGCAGTCTGACGCAGTGATGTCATTCATGGCCAACTGCCTTGAGGTCATCATGTGCCACATGTTTATGGGAGAATCTCTTACCGTTTGCAAAAATCTCCAGCAATCTATTGTCCGGAGGTGAGTGCAGAAAGAGGTTGATGTGGGATTTCTGGAGCTGTTGAAGATTTATCTCCATTTCCTTGCTTGCCAAGGTTTATATGGCTTGGAGCACTTGTTCCAAGAAGCTAATAGGTACTGTGTAACTGCTTGGCACATGAACTAGCCTCTTATTTTAATAAGAGTGAATCAGTGAAATATTTGAAGGTATTATATGAATTTTTGATTCCATTCCCACCCATGTTCTCTGCAGTTCCGTTGGCTGAGTTGAAGTTCTGGATGTAAAGCTCCATCATAAATCAAATGACACTTTTTGTGTAAACAAAACATCTGCCGACATTTTAAGTACTGAAAGATTTGACCTTGAAGCTTTCCTCCTTTCCCACAAGTGACTAAGATAATTCTCTGTCCTCTAATCACTTGTAAATGTCACTTACTGATAATCCCCTGGCAGCGCAATTCAAAGCCTTTAAAGGGTTGTTGTGAAGGGTTTTTCTTTGGGGGGGAGGTGTGGGATTGGGGGGAGAATTGGTACAAACTGCCTTTGCACGTTTGGCAGTTCTTAAATGCATTTTGCTTGGCCCCTTGCAGTGTTCTGAGGCTCACGTGGTGGGAAACGTTTGTATGTGAGCCGTGAACTGCATTTGAAAAGAGAGCTTTTAATTATGCTTGGCATTTTGAAATCTTCTAATAGTGGCAGTCATCTTACAAAATATTTCCCATGCAACAGACTTTCCATTATAATTTTTTTTTTCTATAAGGCTTTTTCTCCGCCTTCAGTCTGTTTTCTTTGTCACCTACTGTTGCTTTGCCCTGTTAAGCTCTAATAAAAATTTCAAATCACACGGCATTATTACTGCATCCTAAAGGGTGCTCCTCCCCCCCAGCCTTTCTCTAGCTTCAAGCTGACTTATTACACTTGGCTTGTTTCCGCAGATCAAATCCAGAAGAGCCTATGACTATATTAGCTACCTACCAAACTGCACACGAGATTGTTTGTTACTGCCTCTAAAAGGCTCTGTGTCCTTCTGGGATAGTGATTGTTGGAAACATCCAAGTAAATTCCTTGTGATGTGACAAGGATTCTTTAGTTTGTTTTTCACAGGGCTTCATACCTGTAAAAACATTTCATGGTTGATTTCAGTTGTGCTTTGGGGATCCTTAGAAAGGACCCAAAATCTGCAGCTCCCATTTTTTATTTTGCCCTCCCCTCTGAGATGCCATTGCAGCACTGGCCAAAATTTTAATGTTCACTTACTGAGCAGAAATACGCTGTTCTGCAGTCTTTTCTCCCTCTTTTTCTCTGTTGTGGACAGATTCTCACTACATTCTGTGCCTCTTAATAATTTAAACCCTGGGAACTTTCTAAAGAGCAGCTGATGCCTCGTGGAAATGTTAAAAAATATTTTTATATTTAGCAACAGTTCTGGCTGTCATACTATTTTTCTTCTTTTGTATTTTATTAATAGAGAAGTTTGTATGAAACCAGGATTTTTTGAAGTGCGTTTTTTTTTTTTTCCTCTGAAGAGAGCATCTGCTCCTACTGCAAATTCTACACCTGAAGTCATAATCCTCTGTGACATTGTAATTGGTGGCTCTGGAAATGATTTTGATGTCACGTAAGATTATGACTTCAGGAGGAGGATAAGCAGTGGGAGCAGATGCTCTCCTAAGCAACAAAGATCCCGTTCTCATGCAACTGTCTCTAGTAATAAAATGGAAGGAACAAAATACAGAAAATTATTTGTAAGCAAAGCCTGGAGTCTTCCATGAGCCATCAGTGGGTCCTTAACCACGTGACTTTTCCAGTGTTCCCATTCTCATCCTTGCACAAATGTGCCTTCAGATGGGGTCAGAAATTGACTTTCTCTTGACTGCATTTTGTCTGCTACTCCAAGGGCAAAGAGACGTGCAGTAAAATCCATGTGTGAGCTAGTTCATTGCTTAAACCTGTGGATAAGGCTCTAATTCACACAGCATGTCTTCCTCTAAAAATGTGCTGCTAGTGTCTCTTTAATCCAAGTTTCAAATTCAAGAGCCCATTGGGTAGCAAGTTTGAAGTTACATATCCTTGTGCCAGAATGAAATCAGGTGATTTATCCTTTTTTTTTTTTATTATTTGTTTGTTTGGAATATGTGCAGATGCTGTGTGTGCGGGCAAAACATGGAGAGTGGATGGGAAGAAGGAGGCGAGAGGAGGGAAGGCAAGGCTGTGAGCCTTTCTTTGTTTGCTCCCTTTCTTGAGCCAGGGGAATTGATCCATATTCCTCAGGTCCCATTAAGGGTTAGAGTTCCTGTTTTAGGGCTATGGAGATGCTCTTGTTTAGGCTGAGAGCTGCCAAGTGATTGCTGGTCTTGAACAGGGAGATGGGGCCAAAGTGACTCTCATTGTCCGAATGCTTCTAAAAAGAGAAGAAAAGCAAGTGGGAACTGGAAAGGCCTAGGGCTGGGCATGCAACACTAGCTTGCTACAGGTGGTAGAGCTGTGAGGGCTTGAAAACGCAATCTAGTCCAGTGCAATCCTTTTTCAGATGTGGATGCACAGGAGGGTTTGGATCACAGAAGAGGCTGGGAACGATTCAGGGAGAACAGACTGGTTTCAGCTGCGCAGTTGTACTGGAAGATGGTGTATATACAGGGTGTGGTGATGGGAGCTTGGGTATTAAATCTCCTGCATCACACTGATGGCTTAAAGCCTGAACTGATTCACAAACTCTTCCCTTTGACTGTAAAATAAGGTTAGTATTATGTATTTCTGTTCTACTGGCCCGAAAAAAGAGTTGTTCTCGTGTCTGTTAGTCTTGTGACAGCTCTAAACCAGGCCCTGTGGTGTCCATCTTTCTTGTGGGCAGTTTTCTGGTTGAAGTTTGCTGCTATTCGGGACAAATTAGTTTATGCATTTAAGTCATTAAAAGCCTCTGATTCAGTTCTGCCTCTTTTGCAATGAAACACACTAAGCAGAACAGCACTCATCTTGGAGCTCTCATCAGCAAACAACAGGCTTGCAAGGGCAAGGTCTCCTCTGAGCTTTAGAGAAGACTGTTTCCCTCTGGGCAGATAAATCATTGCAGTGTTTTTCTTTATTCTTTTTTCTTCTATGTGAATGGGAGGGGTAATCTCCTTTATGGTTCAGGGAGATACTCTGTGCACATAAGAAGGGCCTAGTGGTTAGAGTGGGAGATGTGGCTTGAGTGAGCCATATCCACTTCCCTGATCTTCCTCACATTTCACATGTGACAGTGGTCTAGTCTCAGTTTCTCTGTAAAATGACATTTTTTTTCCTATCACATGGTGCTCAGCTGCTGCCGCTGCCACACTTCAGATAGTAGCAGATCTAACGAACACAATGTTTTCCCTTTTATGCTTGGACCCTAACTTTGCCAAAGTGCTTAGCTCCAAGCGCATGTTGTCTTTGTTTAAGTAACTCTTCTGTTAAAACCACTGCAGTGGTAATTCCAGAAACACTAAAATACCACAATTCAAGGACGCACGGTTGTAGGTTCAAGCGTGACCCTGGACGTGTTGCTGTGCAAAGAGGCTTCTTTGCAGAAAAGGGAGATTTGCTTGTCCCTTTTGGGCTGAGTTGCTGTGCTGGGATTCTTTCTAAATGCTTGCAAAGAGCCGTGTATGCAAAGCCCGGTCCGGGGGGACCGGGCTTCGAACAGCTTTCCCCGAGGGTCTCCACACTGTTATTTTGTGAAATAGTCAGTAGATGGAGCTGTGACCTATGGAAGGTGTCCCACTGCCTACTGATGTGTTGCATGCTAAATAATCGTATTTACACGCCTGTATTTCTCTGCCCCAGAAATCTTGTGGGCAAGGAATTTGGATGACTTCAGGATTGCACAGCTACATAGCATGGTTAGTGGGTACTTCACAAATGTGCAGGAGAAGTTGCTTTCCTGATGAAGCTTACCAGCAGAAAACAGGCTGGGAGAGGGGATGGGAAATGCTTTGGCAAATATCTCCTTGGCCTCGAAGACAGGTTTTGTTTCCAGTGTGTTCCATTAGAATTTTGTTGGTTTTAGCTTAAGTGTTTAGATAGCTCCTATCATTGTAATGATTTCAAGGACTCTACAACACCAGACAATACAATCCTGTGAAAAGTCCTTGAAAACACACCTTGGAAAAGATTAAGAAAGCAACAATAAAAAAACCCAAAACAAAGCAAAACAAAAAAATCTCTGAGAGCACGGTGTCATTAGGGATTCTTCATACATGGGGGGAAAGTGTCAAGGCATAGAGGTGAGTTGTGATTTATAGAAATGCAATCCAAGTTAAGCCACGGTAGAGAGCGTGGTCAGCAAGCGAAAGATCGTGGTGCAGCTGAAGTGTGTTTTGGGGAGGTAGGTGGGTAGCTGGGCTCAGCTGCTCATGTCTCCCAAAAGCGTTATTGTAATCTCCTGCAGTCTGATAGCTGCTGGGAGAAGGTGCGGAGGGCTGGGGCTGGCAGGGGTCCTGGTACAGCATCCCCCAAGAGCTGTGGGGTCGGAGTGGGGAATGGGCAGTCCTAGCTCAAGCTCTCTGCCCCTGTTCCCCTAGCCATGCTGGCTGCCTGTCTCCAGCAAATGGCCTTGCAAAGCGAGTGTGCAACTTGGGTGACTCTGAGGGTTAACCAGTGCTAGAAAATGCAGAGAATTTTACAGTTGTAGGACAACCTCCCTGTTCTGGGGATCCAAGACCCGGAGAAAGAGAAACACTAACTTAACCTTCCTTCTTCTGCCTGTGTCAGGTATGAGCACTGCTTAGTTTGAAGTGACATTCACAATAGGACTCCTGCCACTTTCCAGGAATAGCTATTTCAGTCTGCATTAGATCTTACTATTCAAGCTTCTGTAGCATTACCTAAATTTTTCCCAGCTTGTTATTGTCCTTTTTTAACATGAAACTCTTGGCTGGATCTTACCTTTTCTTAAACTGCTGATTCCAGTGGCCCTGTGTGGCTGTGAGAGCCATGATGCTCGCTGAAGGGATGAAGCACCCTCCTGGGATTCAGTTGCAGAAATAGGGCTTCCAGGTGGGAGCATGGGGGTGAAACTGAGTATTTGGAAAGGGCTGAGTGAGCCAGTCCCTCTCCTGCCATTTAGCACAGGACTGAACTATCACAAATAAATTTTCACTCACCTCGGAGCTAAGTGTTCCCCCCTCCCTGGTTGTTATTGCCCTGGATATCCCTGCAGTATTCCTCTTGCCTGGATTCTCATTGCGGGCTTGGCTTCAGAAAAGCCCTTTTGGGTAATCCTTTTTACTGTTAGATTGGGTGAGAGGCGGCTGTTAGGACAGTAAGCGAGTGCAAGATCATCTTTGAATTCAGCAGAGTCCTCCAGCGTCCCTCCTGCACTGCCCACCTGACTGCTGCAATTGTATTGACGCTGCAAAAAGCTGGTATTACCACCTAGGGCTTATTTGAGATTTTCAAGCTGTTTTTGCATCCCTTCACCACCTTCTCTTCCTTCTGACCTTGAAAAAGTCCCTCTCAGTACACTGCTGGCTTTCCTGGATCCCAGAGCCAGCACGGTAGCTGCCAATCCCACTCCGCTAGCCTAAGCATGTTGTGGGCTCAGGCCCTGCGTCTGATTGCAGAAGACTTAATGTATCGCTAGGCTGGTGTAGTGAATCATTAGCATCCTGTTCCAGCTTTCATTGTCTGTTTCATTTCCTGCTCTTGGAAACCCCTGAATCATTCTGTCACAGACTGAATAACAAACTGCATCCTTGTCAGCTTGTGTTACCCAAGAATTCCTCGGCGGGCTTGGCAAAGGCTGACTCTGCTTGAGGTGTGGCCTGGACACCTTTGGTCTGCCAGGGTTGTTGTTTATGGGTGGGTTCAAATACTTTACAAGCCAGCACGGCTTGTGGGACCATCCCCAGTTTGGCATATTAATGTATCTTCTTTTGGGGGTACTAACATACCCCCTTCTTAAATGCATTCCTGTGGTTGACCCAAATGGCTTGTTCTAACTGCTAGCTCATGTGTTTTGAAGGGAATTCAGTCCTGAAACCTTCCTTAGTGGGTAGATTGGTTTGTGCATGAAATAGGTTTCAAGAAGTGTCCTCCCCTCTTTCTTGGCTGAGAAATAATATTGGAATAGTACTGTCGTGCTTTCTCTTCATGAGGGTGTAAAAGGCTGAACGGAAGCATTAACTGCAGGTTTAAAGCATTTCCATAGTAAAATAAATCTAATTGAGCAGTTATTGCAGTAGCTTTTTAATTTGTGGAAGAGATTAGGAAATAACTTTCAGCTTGCTCTGGCAGAGCACTCCCCTAGGACGTGTCCTGGGCGCTCTGGCATTGCTCTTTGGGTTCTTATTCCCTCCCCCTCTAATTGTCCGGTCACATTTGACTGATGCAGAGTTCAGCTGGCAAAATAATGCAAGAACCTCAATCTGCAAGCGTGTTTGATATAAACCTCAGCTCACAGGGGAAGTAGCGGAGTGTCATTCATGCCTTACAGAGAGAAACCACAGTAGAGAGATGTAATTTGCCTCTACTCGGGATGAGTCTGACATGTATTGCTCCTTCCCCATGACACAATGCAGTGGCAGAGGATGCTGCATTGAAGATAATGGGAGAGTTGGCAGTGTTGTGTGCGAATGACTTCCAGAGTCCCATCTACACCCCTTTGTCTCAGATTGGAGGATGTAGTGATGGGACTTAAGGTGAGGGGAAATCGCAGGCCTTGGGAGAATGCCCATTTGTCCATGTAGACATGAGGGGATGGAAGACACCCTTAAAGGAAAACACTTTATGGAAGAAATATCTCATTGTGTGCAGTTAAGAGCAACCTGACGAATCACAACAGCTTTCCTCTGGAACTTTTGAAGTCCGTTTCTGAGGTTAGAAAATGAAGTCTGCTCAGCACTGGTACTCTGGCAGGGTTGGAAGTGGGAATGGCACTAAGGAATGGGTCTGCTTTAGAGTCAGTGTGTGGAGGCTTTGGACCCCTCTTGAGAGGCTTCTGAGGGATGAGCGGGGGGCAAAGGTCCTCCCTGCTCACAGAGGAATCGGCCTGGGGGAATCCCACCTGCAGTTTCTTTGGCATGGCTGGAAGATGCTCTGGAGAAGCTTCATTTTACACTATTGGCAGTCACTGTAAGCAAGGAAAGCTTTTGCAGTTCCCCGGTACTGCGTTCAGGGCATGGCCAGTGGAACAAATTTTAAGTGTATGTCTGGCCTTCCCTTAAAAGATGAGAAAAGTGTGTGTTTGTACGTTGGGTCATGCCACTTGTCAGCTGCTCCAGCTTGTCCTGGCATTTCCTCTGTTCTACTGTGCCATGCTTCAGGGACGGGAGTTTCCAGCCTGGCTCAGGTATGCTGGCTGAAGCTTTCAAGACAGATGCCATATTTGAACTTTCAGATGTGAGCAAGTCTTCCAGTGAAAACAGACTTCTGCTGTCCCTGGTGGAGGATTAACAGAGTTTTTGTGCATGTGGGCAAAAGAGCTGTGTACATGGCAGAAAGTGACTTGGTCTGAATGCCCTTCTCTTGAGAAACTCAGGCCTCTCCAGAAGCAGCTCACCAGCCTGCGGGGGAAGTCTAAGTGGAGGGGGGAGAAGGTGTGTAACTGCAGCAGAGACTGAGTTGCTGCTGTGAGAGTCATGCAAACCACAGTCTACATCTGCTCTGTTCCCCCAAATCAAGCTTCTCCTGGTTTCCTTCCTTGCTTTTCTTCTTTAAAGCCATTTTTCCCATAAGCTCATCTCAGCTTGTGGAGTTAAAAAACGTGGCCTTGCTCCACTCCTGATATGCCATATTTCCTCATTTTATCTGGTGTGTGCTGCTTTTGTTGCCAGTGCTTAATTATACCACCTTGTGTGCCCTTATTCCCGCTTGCCAGCATTTGTGAAGTGGGATGTGCTGAAATGTCTGAATTTGGCATAGGGCTTTTCTTAGGTTTCTCTGGAAATCTCAAGGGGAAATACATTCTGCAGTCCCAAATACTGCCTTGTCCTTTCCTTTCCCCATAAGGGAAGGTAAGTCTGAGCAGCACCTAACACAGTGGAGCTGTCATCTTCTGGGGTCTGTGGTGCAGAGAGTTGCAGGGGGGACATAATCCATCGCTACAGGCTGGCTGGCGAGGTTCTCCTCTGGCTTTGGGCTGCCCTTTAGCTCTATCAGCAGGTGGAGTCCTGGGGACTCACTGGCCTCTCTGGAGAAGTATGTCTGAAAACACACACTGAGAGTGTTTGCCAGGAGATAACTGCATTCCAGGGAGTGACTCTTTTGTCTTGCTAAAATCGAGGAAATCTGATCAAAGTGCAGCCTTGCTTTAGACTTTTTCTCTTTCTTTTTGACTTTGTCCCTGACCTACATATTGGATCCTGCCACGCTGGTTGGAAGTAATTGAGACGGTAGTGTTAGGCTATTTACCAAGCTGTTCACTTGAAAATAACCTTACTGCGTCCAGTCCACACCTGTTCTGGGATAATTTCGGAGACAAATAACAAAGTGTCATTAACCCTTTCAGTCACATGCAACCTGTTCAAGGTCTAACTGTAGAGTGAGGTTATACCTCTGCTGATGCCAGGAGGAATTTGTGACACAAGGTGCGCTTCGCTGTTTGTTTCCCAGCTCCATGGATGATTCCGCCCAGCTGCTGAAGTCAGGGCCACTATGTGTCCACATCCAAATGAGGACACTTCAGAGACCTCCTTGTAATAGTTCCTGCTGGGTGGTTGTTGGTTTGGTGTTGAGTCTGCTGGACCAGAGGCTATGCTGGAAAATATGTGCGTGTGGGGGTATTTTCTTTGTTATCCCAGTGGTTGTTTCTGATTAAAGGATCTGTTTTGAAGGGGCTGCTAGTCAGTTGCCTAGAAAACTTGCTTTCATTTAATTAATCATGATGAGTTTAGTCTGGAGGTTTTGTAGGGGAGAGCAAGCAAGCATATCCTTGGCTTTTCTCCCTTGGAAAAAAAGCAGTGTTTCATGTCTGAAACTGCAGCTCTTTTGTCTCCCCAGGTTGACATCCTTCTCTGTCCTTCGGGTTTTAATTTTACAAGCCATGCGCTTGCAGAGGTAGATCCAGTTTGAAGTCCATCCAGGTGTGGAATGAGGAAAGAACCGTCAAGAAGATTACAGGAGCTATTCTGCAACTCATTAACTCAATCTCTTCCCCTTCTTGTTATCTCCTCCCCATGCCTGGGGCCTTTCAAACTAGTGCTCTAAGTGCTTCTCACTTAATCTAGCCCACCTGGACAGGTGTATGAAGAAAGGAATTGCCTTCCGGGGAAGGACTAAAGGAGCATAGATTGGGGAGGGAGTCTGCTTTTGGGAACTGCTAATCCCAGTTTAACATTATGACAGCTGCTCGTTAAAATCAGGGTGTTTTTTAACAGGCAGTTAAAGGAGAGGCTTTGCACGCACATTTAGCTGAGAATAATAGTGAACCATGTGCATTTGATTTTTTTTTTTTTCTTAAATCACGCAAATTGTACATGGAAAGAATTCTCCGGCGTCAACTTGCTGGGGTATGGAATTTACAAGGTTTGCAGTAACATACAGTTTCCTGTTGAGGGGGGGAGAAAATTACAAAGCTTTCTTTTTCTTTTTCTCTTTTTCTTTCTCTCTCTTTTTTTTTTTTTTTTTTTTTAAGGTCAAGTTCAAACCTCTCATATAAATCCAGCCTCTTTGGAAGGTGTACTTACTGTGTTGGGGTTTTTCAGTTGTCTTGGTGGCAGATTGTCATGTAAACCTGTCTAGGTTCTCATTTTTATAGCTACATGTAAAGGCTGCTTATAAACTACAATTTTGTATACAGTGAGAAGGCAGCATGCAGATCTAATTTGGGAGAGTCTATATACAAAGAAAGAAGCAGAGGTTTCTTTGCCTTGGGGAGATGGCTGTTTCTTCCTAGCTGAACTTCCGTAAACTTGGTCTATTAACATGATTTTCTCTGCAGGACTGTGGTGTTGGATAAGAAACACGAAGAGCTGAGGCAGAGGTGGGACTATCAAAGAGACATTTGCTGTATTTTATGTAATTTCACTGCAGACTTTACCAACCGCCTCCCAGATCAGCGGTTATTTGCTGGTTGATTTCTTGTAGGCAGTGCTGTGGAAGTAAGAAACTGCGTAGCTCCTACACAAGCCCCCAGATCCACTCAAGGAGCGGTGTCCTTTTCTGCCAGCCCTTAGGTGTGAGGCATGAAGGGCAGGTCTGTGATGCAGAAAGATATAAAATTGCCCCAGGTAGCTTTGTTGCTGGAAATCCTTACTCCTGCAGCTACTTAGGTTCAGGCAAATTAATTTAACCTACCAGGACTGAGCAACTAGCCTTGGAATGGGAGTTTCTCTGCTACAGATTTGCTCTACTCCAAATCATTTGCGGATGGGAATATCCTTTCTGTCTCCCAGGAAATGTCAGTCTCTCATGGCCTTTTCTTCAGCTGGCCGTATTGCTACCTGGGATTTTCATGTGTGTTTCCAGCAGCCAAATCTGCAGCCATTCCCTTTCTGTTTGACAGAAATCTGGCTGCTTCAGAGCTAGAGATGAGCTGGGAATTTTCCAGACACACGTCTGTTTAAGAGAAGTTTGAGCAGTGAACTCCTCTTTTGACCCAACACAACTTGGTTCAGCCTCAAGGGACTGGTGCTGCCAGTTTGACTCTGCCTCCTTTAGAGTGATAATGAACTGGCCCTTGTCGCACAGTTTGGAGGAAGCATCTTGGTGGCATGGGGCTAATAGTCACAAGTCTTTTAATCTTAAGGGTGTAACTCTTAAGCTATAGCATAACTTCCCTTTACCCCCCAGCTTTAAAAGACTGAACTCTTGTTATGCAATGTTATCCCCCATGTTTTCTTACTCACCAGGTTGCTATCATGTAGAGCACTTGCTGATGGGGACCTGAGCTTTTTTTTTTTATGGTTCTTTTTACATTGTATAAATGGCTTTAATTTTTGCTGTTCTCTTCCTCTGCTCTGTAGTTAGAACCCTGCTGCTTCTCTCTCATGTTGTCGTATCAGGCCCCTTGTTTGCAAGGTCTGGGATGTGTGCTAGAAGGGAGACCCAGTGGTGTGATGTTGGCAAGAAGACCTGGGAGGGCAGGAGGAGAGTGGAGATTTCTCTGAGAGGGGACCAAAAGGACTGAGGCTGTAGTTTCAGAAACTGGAATCTAAAATTCAAGTGGCAAACAGGGATACTTGCTTGTGTTTCTGTTAGGGCAAATTCCTGTGGTGCCAAGACAGGTTTTCTGCAACTCGGATTAAAAAGGAGGCTGCAGTTCGCACGCGTGTGTGTGTGCGCGCGCACACTTAAATGCTTATCTGCAGATCTGAGCTTTCTAAACTTGTCTGTGCTCTAATTGCAGAGTGTAGACTCTGCATGCAGAACAACCCAGCCTGAAGTGATAATCCCAGGCTCAACCCCGAGAGAATGCCTGGCACTACTCTGGCCTGATTTTCTTAATGGCTCTGCAACTTGCCACTGGTTTGGAGGTGGTTTAAATTGTTATCTCTGAGCAACTTGCCCAGCTCGGGCAGAGCACTTAGGATCTCTGGTGTTCTAAGAATACCTATATGTTGTGATTTATTTATTAATTTTTAAAAACTTCTTCCTCCCTCCCCATGTTAGGCCTAATTTGGGTTTGTGTCAGCTCAACAGACTCGCTGAAAAGGAGTATAAGCCCAGCCTGCACTCCCTGCTGACACATGGAGAGGGGAGTGGGAGACCTTCGCTTCCAGCTGCCCCTCCTGCCTCCTCTGAGCAACCTTTCCTTGCCCCCACCACTGCATGATCTATATCCCTGCAATCCCCTCCTCTTGCACTGGAGAATTCTTATTTTTCCTCAGCTAATAACCTGTGTCTGATTTAGCTTCCAGGCGGACCGCCCTGCATTAAATGTCGTCATTTTCCCTCTGCTTCATGAGGACTTGACAGAGGTCATCAGAGATGTCCCCATGCGGCACTTGGATGAAATTACCTTGTTTAAAAGCAGAGTGGCCGAGGAACCTCCCAACTTGTGGTGGTGACTGTCACAGCATGGAAGGACAGTCAGCATGAGCACACAAATAGCTTCTTGTTGGCCTGGATTCCCCATCTTCAGCTCCTGGCCGCCTCACTGGATGCTGTACAATCATTTTAAATAGGTGCAATTGCAAATTAAAAACAGCTGGTCCTTTGCAGTGGGGAAACATCTATTGGATATTGCTTGCATCTGAAAATCCTGTCTCAAAGGCTTCTGGAATCTGATGAGTATTTCCTTGTGGTTAATATGAATTGTTTTGTTATTTTACTGAAGTTAACGGTAAGAGAAACTGACTTAACGATGCTCTTTCCCCTGTGTCGCCTGGTGTATTTCCTAAGGGCCCCTGTGTACTTTGGCAGTGTGCTTTGTGATATTGGTGGAAATCATTCTTTGCTTCTGTCTATTTTTGGCAAAGTAGAAAGCCTAAGCCAGCTAAGAGGCACAAAAATGTGTTGCTCAGTTGAAGTGCATCGCATCTTTTCTATGTTACAAATACTCATTTGTAGTCACACACATGCAGTCACAGATATTTAAAGAATTTTTTTTTTTTGATTGAGAAGTACCACAAGGACTCTTTTTTTTAATAACAAATTAAGGTCATTAGCACCTCGACCATGGTATGTTCTTGCTGATGCTGTTTCCATCAGTCTGGTGGAATAATTTCTCAGCTCTTTTGGAAATCCTTGTCCTAGGGTGGATGGTGCCTACAGTGAATAAGTTGAGGCTCAGATCTGATTTAAATGCAGTCTGTCTTGCAGTGTAGATGGGAATGCAGTGTTCCACTTCTGTCCTTAGATCCCATGCCTTGAGCTCATGCTAATTTTAGAGATGTTATGAAGTATTTTCACAGTGTGATTTCAGTCAGCTTCTCTGCTCCACAGAACTTCCTCAGGCATCAGTAGTGGTCTGGATCACTTTCGTATTGCCTTATTTACTGAGCACTTTTGAAAGCATCAGACAGCTGTACCAAAAGCCAAGTTACAAATTCCTGGAGCTACATTTCTGGGTGGCAGTCAGATTTCCCTTCTGCTGGAGTATTTTGTGGTAGCACACTGGGTCTGTCTTCTGCAAAACAGCTATCAGCTAGGGCTGTCTAACGTCTCCACCTAAACACTCCCTAAAATGTTGAGCAGTGCTTTTCTGGGGAGGCCCAGTGTTGTCCAAAGATGATGTTCCCATCTCCTTGTTGGCATTTTCTACACAAGATGCTATCTCCCAAACAGTGTTCTGCCATCAGTGGTTCATAGGAAGCCTGGACTGATGGGATGGATTTGAGAGCAAAATGCATCTCTCAGGTTTGGAGGACTTTCCCTCTTTACTTTCCCATCAGTCAGGTGTCAGCCTGCCTGGAAATCTGTCTTGCAGGTGTAAATCTTGAGCCAGACTGTGGTAACCCTTGTGCTCCGATAGGTTATGGTGTTAACGAGCAGGTTAATGTTAGCCTTCTACTAGCACAGGTCTGTGCATTGCTAAAACTAACCCCTGCATGTGTTTGCTGTCTGCCCTGAGTTTCTCTCCCTTCCCCACTCAGGACAGGGTGCCAGCAGCGGTCTCTGGTTTGCGGCTGGTAACAAGGTGGTGAGGCCAGCTCGTGCTCCTCTGGGAACGGCCGCAGCTGAGCTGCGATCACCTCCGAAGTATGAGACTCTGCCTCAGGTTAGACACCGTGCGGGTGAGCGCAAGGAGCTGGTGCCCTGTTCTTGGCATCCTGCCACTGTTTTCTCTCCCACTCTCCCAACGAGGTCGTTCTTTCTACCTCTTGTCATATTACTTGCCTGTTTGAATCCCTCTGTCCCTCTCCAACAGCTTTCTTCTCTCCTTCTCCCTCACTTCAGTGAATCAGATGTACTTTTTGGCAGGAACACGAGCCGCTGCTCTGTCCAGTTCTAGCCACTTCAGCTCTGCCTAGTTTTTGTCTGGGTTTCTTTCCTAGAATAAATAGCGAGGGTTAGGCAGCGAGTGTTTGCAAAGCTGCTTTCTCCTCCTTGTGCTTCTAGCCTCAGGGCAGGGTAGAGGGAAGGCTGAGGGTAGGGAGCCAGCTCTCTGATGCCTAAGGGGACCTGTTGGGTCCTGTGGAGGAATCCCAATGTTTGGTACGTCCTACAGGAGTGAGGCCATTGCCATCCTCAGCAGGGATTTCCCCTGCACATACATGCTGTGGCACTGGCAAGAGTTTGGCAAAACTGCCAGCTCGCCTGTTCCTGTCCTGCTGGAAAACTCAAAAAACACCTGTTGCTTAATGGTGGCGTTAACCCTTTGGTCTTGGGGGTTAGAGTAACCTGATGAAACATGCTGTACCTTTTGCTTGGCAAAGCGATACCCATCTGCCTCTTGTCTTGCTAGATGGGGGCAGGCAATCAGGCATGTTTTATAATGCCATTATTCTGTTGCCTGGAGTATGATGTTTAGACATCTGTATTCATGCAAGCAGGTCAGAAGTCCTGATGCAAACGCTACCAGTTATAATCGGGGCTAGGAAAAGTCACCTACAGGCAATAAAGATAGCACCACAAATAGTGATAAAGAGCTAAAAACTCCTTCCACCCCTGACTCCCCAACTCTGGGCCAATGCTCGATATCTCTACTACAAATCCTCTTATGGTGAGTGAGAATTTCCGCTGCTTCTGCACTCCAGGCAGGATTCACCAGATGTTAATAATGTGCTTATTTTCTCTAAGTGCTATTTTGGCATCGGTGTTAATTACAATTTATATTCTGCAACATTTACACTGGGAAAAGAACCCACCCTAATAGTCCCCAATTGGCAGAGCCGGGCTATTAAACATAGCACCATATGTTCTGAGCAGAGCAATATATGGGACTCGGAGCCCACTCAGCGCTGAGACTCTGGCGTACAGTGTTAGAGGAGGAGAGGAGAACGGAGAGATGGGTGTTTTGTTCCTAGCTTTTATTTAATATGAAATTCCCCCTCCTTTTCTCTGGTCTCTATCCCCTCTCTCCAGAAATCTCCCTCCCTCCAGAAATCTCCCTCCTGCTATCTGTGAGCATCTAATGAGGTGATCTCCGAGCCTGCTGATGCCACTGTCCGTAGTCTAAAATAAATGAATTCAATTACAGAAGGTGCCCTTCTTGCAGGGAGTGCCTCTGCAGGATTCCCAGTCCCTGCTGGCGTGTTTCTTGCTGTGCTCCAAATCAGACCTCTGATCTTTGGGGACTGCAGAAGAAATCTTAGCTTTGACCACCAACGAGGTGTCTGGGCTTCTTTGGGAGAAGGATAGTCTGGGACAAGTGCCATTAGCCTGTAAAATCAGAAGTTGTTTGCTGCTCTGCTAGTCTTGTTTAGTGAAGTAGCATTTGGTTCCTGCAGGCTGGGAGAGTCTAGACCTGAAGAGTGACAGTGGTTTTGGTGGGGGGAATTGGGTAGGGCTAAGTCATCGGTGTTTCGGTAGGTTTCTTAGAAGGACTGTGGGTTAAAGGACTGCTTCAAAGCTGATTTCATGGTCGCTTTAGAAAACAGCAGTGTATCCACTGCTCAGTTGGGAAAGGGGGCTGTGTGGCAACTGCCTCTTCCTTCAGGAGAGCTTGGACTGCAGTCGCTCATCTGTTGGGGAGGTGGTTCGGCAGGAGGAGAAGAGATGGGAGTGAAAGGAGGCAGGGCAGGACCGCGTCACGGACCTCCAACTGGAAGCCAGACGCACACCGTGAGACTTGGCCTCAATTTCCCCACTTGTGAAAGGGGAGGGCTCACCCGCCTCGTGCGAGGGAGCTTGCAGGGGTGCAAAACGCTTTCCCCTCCAGACGAGGTGGTGCTGCCTTGGGAGGAGAGGGCAGGGCTGGGGTTGCTAATGCAGGCTGACGGGTAGCAGAGCAGCGACCCTGCTCGCTTTAATTCGCATGACTACCTCCTCCTCTGCTGAGGCGTGTGAGACTCCCAGGGGAGCAGAGCAGGATCTGTCCCTTCGCCTTGCTGATCTTCGGAGGCATGAAGGTCCTGGGGCAACATACTGTGCATTGTGAGGTGCTGGGTACTTTCTCCCAGCAGCCTTTTTTTAGGATGGGGTATCCCCCCACAGCTGCAGAAATGTGGGACTTTTCCATTTGC
Source organism: Haliaeetus leucocephalus (assembly GCF_000737465.1). Lineage (NCBI taxonomy): Eukaryota > Metazoa > Chordata > Aves > Accipitriformes > Accipitridae > Haliaeetus > Haliaeetus leucocephalus. The sequence goes on along the minus strand of NW_010972731.1, from coordinate 6,215,612 downwards.
AGAGTTAATCGGTGCAGAAGGGTTATTTTGTCTGTTTAAGCGAGATGCGATCCCCCCTTGGCCGGTCCCAGCGGAGAGTGTCCATCCAAAGCTCCTCTTCCCTATCTGCAGGGAGACCTGTGCAGGGAACCACGCTAGCCATGCTGGGTATTGCAGAGGCAAATCTCCTTCCACTGCAGCTCTCCTGCCTCTTTGATTAGATGCGCAGGCAGCCGGGGTACTCTAGCAGGAGAATCATTTCCATAGAAACCAATTGGGATGTTGTACGGGGAATAATGATTAATAGTGAAGAGATGTTGCCTCAGGCCCTTTTCATTTTTTAGGGGGCAGCGAGGGACAAACCGGAGCACAGGTGGGGGGACAGGCAGGCTCGAAAACTAATGGAAACCATCCCTTCCATTAATTTCCAGGGCAGCTTCCCCTCTTTTCCCCCTACCCTGCCGCCCACTGCTGCTTCCCCGCTTTCGTCAAATTTTCAAAATGGCTAACCTGGTTAGAAATAATCATAATAATAAAAAAGGATGGATGAGGTCTGACTACTAACATTGTTGCTGTTAGCAGCAGGATTTCAGCCATAAAACATGAAGCAAGGGAGGCATTGACCTTTCCGCTGTTTGAAATGAATGGAGACATCAATATCTATTGTTTTGTGGCATTGACCTCTGACGCTCTCGTTTCGCCCTCCCCTTTCTTTTTTTTTAATTTCCCCCTGACACTTGAGGAAAGGGGTCAGTTTGTACCATCTATTGATCCCGATCTTACTTGGTGATAGGGAAATAATTAGAATTTTAAAGATCTCTGCTGCACACTGGCAAAATACATACACAGACGCGCACGCTAAGCCCCCGCTTCCTGCGTTGCGTTCTCCCCCCTTCCTTGCAGAGATTCAAAGCTCTGAGATCTGAAGGAAGACAGATCAATATAGGTTTAATCATGATGGGGTTTTTATTTCGTTTTTTTAAATGGTAAAGTGTAACGTTTTATGTTAATGTTGTCGGAGTCTGGCTGCCTGGTGCCTTGTTTTATTTATTGTTTTAAGTAGCCCCTTCTTTTGTGAACTTCATCTATGTACAGAGAATGTGAAATCAGGCATTGCTAATTAGCTGTATGACAATTAAGTAATGTAGCACAAAACCATTAGGACACTGGATTTGTTTTTGAAGTTTGTCCTTTGAAGTGGAAGCTGCAACTCCCTGCCCAAGGCTGCTGGGGAAAATGTTTTTCTATCAAAACTTTCTTTGAAAATGAAATGTCAGTGTAAGAGTCCCTATTTCTGTTGTCTCTCCCTATAAACAGCGGGTGGAAATTGTTTCTCATTGTAAAAACTGCTGGCATTGATAGAAAGGGGAATTCAGAAAAGCATTAAATGGGCAGTTGGTCTCCAAACACCCTCGGTTCTGGTAGAGATGTTACCAGAACTGCTTGTTTAGCTTGTTTAAAGAGAACGGTGCTGCTTTAGGAGAGAAGACCCAGGTCACAACCAACGCCCTGGAGATGGCAAAGGGAGGTGGCCTTCAGAGCTGTGGGTTCGCCTCTGATGCCTCAAGTGCCATCAGGATGCGGCGCAGCCTGGTCGCAAATACCGACAAGCTCCTCGGTTCGGGCTCCTCCATCTGTGCGCTCGTTTGACACTTGTGTTTGCATCTGGCCCTTTGTTCTAGTAGTGAGTCGAATTCAGAATGTGCAACTTTCATGTACGCTGGTGGCATGTAAAACTTCAAATAAAGAGTGAAACTGATTTTGAACCAAGTCTCTCTCGTTGCCTCTGCCTCTTACTTCCCTTTAAAACCAAAGCCCAAAGCCATCCTCCTAGGAAGCATGCTTTGGTGTCGCATTTTAAGTTCAAGCAACGTGAAGTGAGTTGCTGTGGTGAGGTGTGCGTGGGCAGGGATGTGCCTGGGTGTAGCCCCAGTCTGAACTGGGAGCTGTGGAAGTGTCACCTGCTGGGAGTGCTGGGGTGAGTGGTGCTGATGGGGTTTACAGCCTTGTTGCCCCAGGTCTGAGGTTTGCGGATGCTGCTCTGTGCACCTTGGTGCTTGTGGCTGTGGGCTCAGCTGCACGTTAAAGGAGCTAGTTTGTGTTTAGGAAATGCTTTTCCTCCATGGATCTCCAAGCACTCAACTGCTGAGCTGTGTTGCTGTGGGATAAAACAACCGTTATCCCTGGGTAAGTGAACCAAAGTGACTTGCAGAAGGTCTGTTACTCTGAAAAACCCCAGGCTACAACCTACGCCTTGCTCTGACCACTCCAACCCTCGGGCAGCAGTCTGGACCTGCACTGCTTCTTTGTGTGAAGCCAAGAGCTGAAATCAAGGGTCTGGTTAAATGTGAACTGGGGTGGCCAAACTCCCATTAATGCCACCATGACTGCGTGGACATAGTTGAGTTGGGATGGCTGAGGCTGTGGGAAGGGGAAGCCGGTGTGGTGGAAGCGGACAGCACGAACTGCTTGTGACGATGGAAACTGCAGGCATTAACCTGCCCTGGCAGCAGCAGTTCTGCCCTTGCAGCCATGGCAGACACGTGGTCCCTGGATCCTGGGGGCCTGCGGTGGTGGCTGAAAGTGTTATTGCCACCAAATATTGAAGGGGTGGAAGGGAGTGGGATGGATGTGCTGGACCACAGCCCTGTGCACGATACAGCTGGGCAGTGCCAACCTCTGGGCTTGCCTCCGCAGAAAGGCTGGTCAATGCTAAAGAAAATATACATCCTATTGAGCTGTCTCTTGTGTTGCTGTTTCTAGGGCACAGGATAGTGATACATGGGGACCCCTGGCTTCAGATACTTGCAGCACCTACTTTGGATTAAAAAAATCCACAAAGCAAACATGCAGGAGGCGCAGCTTCGTGAAAAATGGTGCAGCTCATGTACCCACGTGCTTAAATCAACTCACCCCAGATAGGCAAAGCAGTAGGAGATCACTCAAAATTGATGTGTGATCAGTTTTTAAAAGGTGAGTGCATCCGTGCAGGACTTGTGGTGGGACTGCAGGAAAGCACGTGTGCTGTGGTCTCTCCCCACAGTGATCCAAGGTACTGCACCAGGTTTTATTTCCAAGGGGATCATGGGCTCTCTCCTCTGTTGTTTTTCTGTTCTGGCAGGTCTGCTCACCAGGGCATGGAGCGGAGACCCTCCCTTCACCCCTCCTGCACTTGTGTTTTAAGTTATGGATTTTATTGTTCCAATAACTTTTATCTAAATGTGTTTTTTGGGGGAGGGAGGAAAGAGATAAGGAGGGAGGAGGCTGAGGAAAGAATGTGCTTTTGGACTCTGCTAAGCCTCCAACTTATCTCCGGGGCTTGCCACGGGGTTTCAGCATTAACGATCCCAGAGGAGGACTTAAGGGGGAAATGGCTGAAAGGGACATGGTCGATACGATACCTTGGTGGGAGGAAACCCGGGGAAGGCCCGTGCAGAGCAACCCTCTCCCCTTTCTGTACTGATCTTGTGCCCTCTGCCAGCTTGGCAGGGAGAGACGTGACTCAGTTTCCAGAAGGGGGAACTGGAGCAGAGGTGTGAAAAGTCTGAGGGTTGAAGAGCTCAGCTTGGTAGGGGGACAGATCTCCTGCGACCGCTTGGATGTCTTGATGCATTTCTGGTTTTGCCCTCACCTATACAGCCATTATTTGGCCAAATGGGGTATTGATCTCTGCGAGGGAGAGTCAGCAAGAGGCAATTCTGCTTGCTGTGGGGAAGGAGGAGGCTGGGCAAGTGCCTCAGACTAGATCATGGCAGTCCAGGATGTGTTTAAAGAGAAGAAAAAATAAAATTGGGAAGGCTACTGGCTTGTTCTGTGGGTTTTCTCTCTCTTTTCCTGCTTGTCTCCCAATGAGGATGGGTGACTGCAGGGCTGGAGCCCTGCACCTCCAGAGATGTTCGATAGCCCCTGGGCTGTCAGAGACCTTTGGGCTCATGGCAGTGTGTGGATGTGCAGAAGACAGTTCCTAGATCCTCCTCGTCCTCCAGACCCAGATGTGTGAAGAGGGTAGGGTGGGACCTGCTGGTGGAGAACAAGGCTGTGCCTGCTTTTGCTTGCCGTGTGAATGGGAAAGGAGATCTTATACTTGCAGGTCTGGGTCATTAATGATTTCCCCCGCCTGCCAAAGTGCCGTGCAGTGGGGCAGTGGCTGTTCCCTGCTCCCTTTCCCACCTCTCTGCCTCTGTTTTTTGCCCAGCTGGCTTTTTGCTGCCTGGTTTAACTGGGCTTGCTGGGCAGCAAGTACCAGCCTGCTGGGAAAGCAGCAGGCTACCACTAACATCACAGCTCTGCAGCCTGTGCGTGTTGGGCGGAGGAGGGTCGGCATTGCGGGGGGTGATGCACTAAGGGTGTGAAGAAGTCCTGGAGATTCAGCGAGGAGGCAGGGGAGAAGCATTTTTGACAATATCTCTAGCTGTGGAAAGAAGCTGGCTGGTAATTGTAGTTTTAAGGGTTTGGGGAGGACATTTAAATGGACCAGATGATCCAGTTCTCTTCTGCCTGGAGATCTGGTCCTCCTCACTTTGCAGAGTCTCTTGCTACTGGGTACCTGAGCACGGCAGGTCAAAATGGGAAGCGTGGATGAGCACTAATGCTGCTCTCTGGGCTGGTCCAGCTGATCTGTTTTCATAGCCCTTATCTCCCACCAGCTGCTCTTCAGCATGTGATGCATCTTGGGTGACAGCACCTCAGGGGGGGGCTGGTCTGCAGGGTGCTGGCTAAAACACCTCCCAGACCCTCACTCTCAGCCTACAGCAGCGAACGCTTGTTTTTCCATTTGCTGGGACCTTGTCCGGGAGGTCTGTAGGCCTGGGATGGGAGGAGGACATGTCCTTTGGGTCTGTGCTCTGAGTGCGACTTCTCACCCCCTGGATCAATTTGGGAGCGGCTTGTGCATCGCTGGCTCCAGGATGGAGGCAAGGGAGAAGAAGGGAGCATGGAGGAGAAAAGCCAAATAGCTCCATCTCCCAGAGGCTTTGTCTGTGGCCGCAGGATGCAGCTGACAATTTCCAAGGTGCTAATTTGGTGCTTGCTGCTTCCCAAACCCTAGAGACAGCCTTTCCCCAGGGCTGACAGGTGAGGTAGAGGTGGAGAACGCGTGCACGAGTGAGAACCTGCTTGTGAGCAACGTTCTGACCACAGGGATAGGTGGAAAGTCTTGGGAGAGACCTGAAGGAGCGGAGAAATGGTGTTGTCAGGGCATGGACAAGCCGTAACCCTGGTTCAGTCCCCATGATCCAGCCCTTTCTGTGCTGTCCCTGTGGGACATGTGATGGTTCTCGTGGTGGTGTGGACTGTCCCATCAAGCAGAGATTTGGAATGGGGTGGTCCTGTAGTGGCATCCTTCGGTGCTGGGGCCCATGGTGGCTTTCTGGTTGGCATCAGAGTGGACTCCAGTGTCCCATTCCCATTTCGCCGTGCTTGAATTTGCTTTCTGGCGTGGCGGTGAAGGCTTGCATGGAGAGGGAGAGCCACAGCAAGTGGAGAAGAGGAGGAAAAGGATGAGCTTTCTCTCTCCTATGAAGCACAAACGGATGGAGAAGTATTTCTGAACAAACAAGTCTCTCATCCCTGTCTCCTGGAAGCTGCATTATCAGAGTACCATCGCTGTCCTCTCTTCTCCTCCCCCCCGATGAATGGGAATTAAAAATACAACTAATAAAACCCTTCTACTTTCTCCAGGAGGAGGAAAAAAAAAGAAAAAAAAAGCCTTGAAAATGCTAAAGGACATAAAGGGCATTCATGAAAGGGTTGGATGGTGGTTATTGCAGCAGGGGGAAAAACAACATTATTTCACTGTGCAGATAAAAGGAAGTGGAAAAGCAGCATATTTATAGCTAGGGAGCCTGGATTCCTTGTTAAGCCGCTATTATCAAATTAATGTCAAAATGCATCAAACAGGCACGAGTGTTCTGGGCCCCTTATGCAAAGTGCTTGCAAATTGGTTACAAATACATTTGTTTACAGGGTACAAGGCAGGAGCGAGCTAATTAGTCATTGTAGCAGGGTTGTTTTGTGTCTTTTTTTTTTTTTTTTAATTTTTTTGGCAATTACACAAACAAGCTGTTTTGAAGTATAAATACGCGCTGCATTACAGCCCCTTTAAAAGGGAATCAAATAGAAATTGTGGGATGTGGAGGGCTTGACGTGAGCGGTGTGGAGCAGCGTTGCCTCTCCTCCCTGGCCTCCGTACGGACACAGCAGCCCTTGCTGGGAGCTCGGCTCTGGGGAGTGGTGTGAAAACCCGTCCGAGAGCATCGGGAGGAAAATATGTGGGTGGAAGGGGAACGGCTGGTGTTTTTGGGTCCTCTGGGGGGGCTGATAGCTGCCTCTTGTGTGGGGCATGGTGCTGGGATGGGGATGGCTGTAGATGCTCCAACTAGTTGAGTACTTTGGACACCACGAGGTTGCAGCCAACCTTGTGGCATCCAAAGTACTCAACTAGTTGGTGGTACCAACACGGTTGGTACCAACACGGTTTCAAGGGATGCTTGGACTTAGAGAGCATCCCCTGGATGGGTGATGGCATCCACTTTGCATGAAGAAAGGAGTCCGGTGTGAGCTCCCCCAAGTGAACATTGTCTTTGGGGCTTTAACCAAACCACGGGCTGTGCCTCCCAAACCACATGAAGCAGGAAAGCTTCTCTGATCCTCAGCGGTGGGAATGGCTCGGAGGGGAAACTGGCTGAGGGGCAAATGCAAACTTCCCGCTGCCCCACATCTTAATCCGTCCCGTTCTGGGAGTAAATCCCACCTCTGCCACTCAGGGAAGCTGCTAATCGAATCTGCTCTGGTGGGGAAGGATAAAGCCAAGGGGAGTTTACTACCATTATTATTATTTTTAATTTACTAGGAGAAAGAAAGGAGAGAGGAAGAAACAAGTTATTGCCCCTCTCATGCTGGAGGCCCTAGCATTTCTTGGCAGAAGGTGTGCAAACAGCCCGGCGGCTGCTTCTCTGTTTGGATTCATTTCTGGTAAAACTGCCCTTCAGGCTGGAATAACCCTTCCGAGCAGGTCCTGCAATACCAGAGGTGCTGGGAACATTGAGTTTAATGCCGTCATAAAACCCTGCTGTGGTTTCCATTCCCTCGAGGCGGGCAGTGACCGTGCAGGACAGCTGTGCTCAGCACGGCTTTCATACCAGCGCTTCCCAGCCAGCAAAGCCTGGGGTGCATCAGCTCTTGTCACAGTGTGGATGGAGCTGGATGGCTTCCTGAGGTCCCTTCTGGGATTGGAGCTTTCTTCTCAGAAGCCCATGGGCTTGGTGCAGCTGAAGGGACACGAGCTCCACAAACCCCGTTCATGATGGTAGTTGATAGTCCTGAGTGTGATGAAGAAGTATTTTGTGTCTCCAGCCTCCCAGCTCTTCCATGGTTTGCAGATGTTGGGTGCAGCACATCACCGAGCTCGTCTGGGTGGGAAGTGAGGACCACCGAGAGCGGTGGGAGAGGGCAGGGCTTTCACCAGCCTCCTGCAGAAGCTGTGATGTTTGCACCAGGTTTTATTCTTTTAAAACTCAGGGTAACGTTTCTCTGCACCTAGGACCTGCTTTTTTAGTGGTACTTTCAAACTCCAAATCTCTCATTACCATTTTCTTTCTTGTCCCATTGACTTCTGCAGGCTCATTTGCCATGGGGAGGGTGACCAACTCCGTCAGGATCAGGGTGTATGATTTTGAGGAATGTTCCTATTTCCAGCGTAATCCTACCCCTGCCCTACAAGCTCTGCAGGAGCACAGCTCAGCTGGTCAACAAATGTGTGAGCAGCCTATTGCAATCAGGCTTTAACTAAGCGCCCAGTTGTTTTAATCAGAATGTGTCTCTCTTCATTTATAGCGGGGTTAAGGCTCCAATTTGACTGTCATCTCCTGTTATTGTTGGTGACCGTGTCAGGGGAAGGGATCCTGCTCTGTTTTGAGCAGTTGTGTGTTTCACGCCTGCTTTTCTTATGCAGGGTTGTGCCAGCATCTTCTTGCTCTGACGGTCAGGAGCAGACCTCAAATTCCCACCTTCTTTAAGTTACGCTGGTTTGTACCCTTCCTCTTGGATCAGTGCTGACCTTCAGCTGGTTGAGGTCTGCTGTCCTTCTCAATATTTTACTCCCCTTGCAATATTTGCCTTTCAAATGAAGTTCCCCCAGTGTCTGGTCTAATGGCACTGGTATTCCTCTGCCTTTACTGAAAACGCTTCTCAAATTTAAAATTGCATTTGCCTTTTCACCCATTGGTGGCTCTCAATCACCTCCTGATGTCCCAACACACCTGGGTCCATTCTTGCCTCACTACTTTCCATACAGGCTGCCTTCTTATACCCAAAATTTGTCCTCGCTGAATGCATCACCTTCCCCATTGTGCTGCTGGTGGGAACCTCCCTTCCATCGCGCTGCTCCTCAGGGCCACCCAGTTCCCAGGGGAAACCAGCTCCTCCCTGAGCCGCTGCCACAGGCGTTTCTTTTGTGCCAGGATTAGTTGTGATCCCAGGACTGATCTTCCTTTCTCAAAAAAGTCAGGTGATGCCGGGGAAATCCAGTATGATCTTACTCTTTTTAGGTGTAGGTGACAAAATGTTGGTCCCACATATATTTTTGCTTTTCACAACATCTCTCTAAATGGCTTTTAGAGCCTCAATTTACTGCTGACGTTGGCCTAGTGGTCTTTCATTTCTCCCTTGAGTTGCTTTCCCCTTTCCTAATGATGGGGACACCATTTGCCCTCTTCCTGTGCTGTGACACCGCTCACATCTTGCTAACGCCGGCTATCCAAATACTGCAGTTCCTTGAACTGCCTCCTTTGACGTTCTGCGCTGGAGGTGGAGGTGGTCAGATCTTCCACACATGTCCCTTACGGAGGGACCTTCTGGGTCCGTATCGCCTTCCCTGGGCTGCAAGATGCACGTAGTGAGAGCCAGTTCCTCCTGATGACCAACATGCAACTTGCAGCTCATCCCAGTGAGTGATGTGGAGGTGGTGGTCACCAGATAACTCAATGGAGCTGTGTTCGCTGGTGTGCTTACTGCACGGACCCTGTGCTGGGTTAACCACAGGAATCCAGCTCCATTTACAGTCTTGGATTAAAAAAAGAAATCATCAAAGGACTTGAAGAAAGTTTTAAGGGTACGCAACTCGAAGGGCTTATAAGTTACAGCAGACTGGAGCGAAGGTGGCGTGGGCAGCCCTCCTCACCTCTCGGCAGTAGGACGCAATTTCTCCTTGCATTGCCAGGAGCCGCTTCTTTTTTAAGAAGACCAAGATGCTCAGGGTCTCCCCACTGCACCGGTCCTCTGGGAATGAGAATGTGACTCCCAATTTGCATTCTTTTGCCCTGCCTGCAGCCCTGCCGATGCCAGCATCGCCCAGTGCCTGGATCAGGCCAACTCAAGAACAATGAACAGCCATGCGGCGGTGAGCCTGGTGTACTGGTGCTGACTGGGGCAGCATGGAGAGCTGGGCTGGAGGGTTGTGCTGCGGTGCATGGGGTATTGCTTGGTCTCCTGGATGCTGCGCTGCGCAGGTTTGGGCGTTTACAAATGCACTGTGGTGATGCCGACGGTGATGTTTCTTTGGTGAGGAAGAGCACAAACCGCCTTGGGATCACGGACCACGGCCAAGTCAGTGCCTTCTGCTCTCGGGGCAAGACGCCGCCTTTGATGCGAACACCTCGCAAAACCTTGATTTACGCTGAAATGAGCCAGTGGCTTTAACCCCGGGCTTCTGCGTTGGCATGTCGAAGGGTGCGTGTACACGCATGCAGGCGCTTTCCTGCCTCTGGGCAAGGATGAGAGAGCAAACGTGACAGATGTTAGTCACTGCTGGCGGTGGGGATGCTGCGGCGATGAGCACGCCAGGAGGACCTGAGCAGAATAGCAGCCGGGTAATGAGTGCAGGAGGAAGGATGGGAGTGGAGACGAGGGGAGAGCTTTTCAGAACGGATGAATTTTTGTTGCTTTCTGGTGAAACCTGTGGATTCCTTGGGATGGGGAAGGCTGGGAAGTGGCTCCAGGCAGCTGGAGCTGCAGAGTGTGATGGTTTTGCCTTGGTGGGATGGGATGATGGGGCAGAGCACAGACCCGTGCTCAATTTTTCTTCTGCGCTGTTAATTAACGTAGCAAAGGTGAACCCTTTCTTGGAGAGACAGGCGCTGGCATTGTGTGAGAACAGATCAGTGTGGCAGTGACTTCCAGGCTGCCTGGTGAACTGAAAGCCTTCAGTTTCCAAACGTGCCCAAAATACACAAGGACCATACTTGGTGTGTCCTTGGATGTGTTCCTCGATGGCCTCCTCTCCCACGTCGGGAGGGGATGGCAGCGCTGCCCTTCAGTTCTGGCTCCTGCACCCACTGGAGAACAGGAGGTTCCCGTAGGATTGAGTTGCCCAAGGTTTCTTAAACTCTTGCCACAAAGAGGGAAACATTACAATTGTCCAGTCCTTGTGCTTGTTGAGCAAATGGTCAAAGGATGAAGAGGTTTCCTCCAGGCTGAGGTCCTGGCTGCTGTCTGCCCAAAAATGGCAGGAAAAGTGTGGACATATGGAGACAGACACAACGCCGGGGCTGGGGGACAGCACGGGCACATGGAGGGCTTGAGGACATGTTGAGGGTTTGCTCGGCTCCGTTCACGGCCCGGAGCTGGTGGTTCCCATACGGGGGCCACGGAGACGGCGATTACCCTGAACATGGGTAATTGTCGGGTGGTGTGAAGCTCGGCCGATGCAGGGTGCCTGCTGCCTGTCTGATAAGGCTGCGAGTGCTGCTGGCAGTTAATACTAACCGAGCATCCTCTTCCTCTCCCCGGGGAGGTTTGGGAGGGCTGGGGGGACCCACGTGGCCTCATGAGGGCTGAGCTGGGCTGGGGCAGCGGTGTGGCCTCTCCCGATAAGCCGCTCTGGTTTCTGCTTCTGCAGATTTACAGCCGGGGAGCGGGGCGGTGGGTGCCGCGCTTTTCGGTGCGGTGATTTATAGCGGCTCAGGGCGGCAGCTGCTTTCCTCTCCGGCAAGGTCTTGGCAATTGCACTGGGTTTTACGGCTGCCGTGACTAAGCCGTGGGCGAGTTAAAGGCTCAGCCAAGGTCACTGTGTGGTGGAACACAGGTGGGAGCAGGTCCCTTTCAGCTGTGGCTTGGAAAATATCCCCATCTCGGCATGGGGAGGGCTGGGGCTGTTAGCATCCCCATGGAGGGGGCTGCCTCGGCTCTGCCGCTGTGAAGGGCTGGTTTCATGGCAGCAGGGATGATTTCAGCCCTCTGATCCCTGACCCTGCATGCTGGAGCCTGCCAAAGACACAAGTGAGATGAGTTTGAGGTTCTCAGCTCCCAGACCCATGTGGGAGGTGAGACCCCCACCATGAGCATCACTGGCCCCACTAAGCAATGCCTGCTCTGCCCAGTTGCTTTTCTGTGTGTCCCTTTGATGCAGACCGAGCAATGCCGGCAGGGATGAGCCGCAGCAGGCGAGGAGAGGGAGGATGATGAGGAAGGAAAGGTCAGATGCTATCGCTGCGCTCCCTCCCATGCGCCAGCTCCTGCTCGGGTGAGCTTCCCAGCTCTTCTGTTTTGTTTTAGAGGCAGCACGGGGGCCCCAGAGCCCTGGAAACTGCGCTCGGGGTTTTATTGGCATGTGGAAATAGTTTTGTCTGGTTTCAGATCTGGCTGATCACTAACTTTCCCGCTGCCCTCCCCCAGAAAAGGGCTGACAACCACGGGCGACTCAACTGTGCTCGTCCTCCTCCCTCTTTTTTCTCCCCACATTGTTCTCCGAAATCCCAGCTGCTGTTTTTCTGCTCCCTCCCTTTCCTATCTTTGCACATCAGCTGGGATGGAAGTATCTGGTTTTTGTATAAAAGCTCTTTTTTTTTTCATTTGTACTTCTCCCCCCATCCTGGGGGTCTTGGCCTCCACCCTGGGGTTGTGGAGGGACAGGAGCAAGAAGGCAGCTCTGGGCACCCTTGCTGTCACCCCTGGGCTGGCAGTGGCAGAAGGGGAGCCTTTGCAGGGGCAAGGGCACCAGCATCTCCAGAGCCCTCTTTTTTCCTTTCCAATGGAGAAGCCTGGCAGATCCCGGCGACCAGAGCTGCCACATTCCTCCCTTATTTATGGCTGGCAAAGCGCTGATGTGGAGCATTCCTGGCAAGCTGTCTCCCACGGGACGGGATGGGATGGGATGGGATGGGGCAGGTCTCCTCGTGGCTGTGGGTTGCTCTGCGATACACCGCGGGGTCCTTCCAGGACCGTGTATTTGTGTGCCAGTGCCTGGCTGCAGCTCCTGCGCTCAGCAGAAGAGCAGCCGGGTGCCAAACCCCATCCCGACTGCATTCAGGCGGCCGAGTGGATCCCTCGGGACACCCCAGCATCGATGGGAGCCTCCACCCTGGAGGGGTCTGCAGGGGGTACCCCAGCCCAGGGAAAGGGCTGAGCTGGGCTGCCCCTGGTTCAGGTGGGGTGGATGCCAAGGTTGCTTCTGTGGTTGCTTTGGGTCTCATCCTCAACCCTCTCCCCAGGCAGATGTCCCCATTACCACAGCTTGTGTCATGGCCTTGTCCTCGCTCCTGGGCAGCCTTCCCGGCAGCCAGCGTCCTTCGCAGAGCCAGCACCAGAGCAAAACAACCAACCCTCCAGGAGGGGTTCAGGTGAAGATGTTCAGACCCTGGGCTCTGTCTCCCCACGTTGGTGTTGCAGCCCTGGTGTGTGCCAGGAGCTTCTGCAGGTGCAATGGGAGCCTTGCAGAGAGGAAGAGTAGGAATGGTAGTTTTGGAGAAAAAGAGGTGGATCACATTTGGGTAGTGGAGGAAGGAAGAGTTGGTTAGGTGGGAAGGACCCTGAGCAAGTGTGATCCACGCAAGATGGAGGTAGGAAGAATCTTCGGAAATGGTTATCCGTCATCTTGCTGTTGAGAAAGCCTCCTCCTGCCATCTGCCTGCTGAGCGCACGGGTTGACCATGTGCTTTGGGCCTTGCTGCTTTGTCAGCAGTAGGCATGTAGGGCACGGAGCTCTGGACGTCTCCCTGGCATGGTAGGACGTGATCTCAGGAGCTGGTGGCCATCGTATGGGATGACACACCAGGAAAGAGGGAGGCCCCTGCTCATCCCGCAATGGGCTCCGGTAAGGAAGACTAGTGAGATAAATCCATGCCGATGCTTTCGTTATCCTTCAAAGAGTACCCTGGGAAAGGGGATACAGCCAAGGCAGTGGACAGCGAGACCAAGCAAGCACTGGAGAGGCATGACCCACTTGATACCTAAAGAGATGCTTGGTGTGAGCTGCTCAGGGGGTCCCCAATGTCCCCATCCACCCTTCCTGGCTGCTGGTTCTCCTTCCCATTGCCCAATGGCTTTTTCCACCTCCAGTCTTCCCACCCAGCCCATGAAGGTGTCTGGGCAGCCTCAGCAGGGAGGAGGAAACTTTCCCAGACTCCCAACCTCAGCCCTGGGATCGTTCCCTGTGCCCAAGCCTCTGCCCGCATCTCCCCTCCTGCCAGGGATGCTGCCTGCCGCTCCTGCCTGCTTACTGCCACCCCTGCCAGTTTGCGGCGTGTAATAAATTGCTCCGTCATCAAATTTGGGCAAAATCATGTGGATTAACTCACCAAGACCATCTGTCTGGGCTGTCCCAGCTGAGGTGGAGGTGGTTGCAGGCTGAGGATCGCTTGCCTGAATGTTCTGGGAGCTGGCAGGAGCCAGGTGAGGGTGAGGAGCAAGAAGTGGAGGAAGGCAGTGTGTGACACCCATGAGCAAGTCCCTTCTAGGCAGTGGGAAAAAACTCCTGTGGGCTTCGTCCTCCTTTGGGTGGGCTCTGGCAGCCCAGAAAGCAGCTTAGATTGGTCTGGTACCTCCTTCTTCCCCGTATGCCTCTCCATGGGACTGTGCCTCCAAGTTAGCATCTCCCTGGGTGATCGCTCTTTTTTTCTTTTTTCAAAAATAATTTTAACTGCATGATGAGCAATTCAAGGGAAAATAGAAGAAATGCTTATTATTGCTGAGGTTCTCAACCCAGCCTGAGGAGATGTGTTCCTTTTGTGCAACGAAACATCCGTCAGGGAACAGTCATGCAAATTCTTTTCTCTTTTCTTCTTTTTACCTCTTTCATTGATCTGGAGCCTGTAGCAGTTGGCTCAGGGAAAGAGAGGTTTGTTAATTCAGGAGTCTTGCAAAGCCTTGGTCGGTGGAGGACGCCTGCTAAAGATCCTGGCTCGGGGCGATCCTTTGAGGGGGACTGTGGCAGCGTGGGCTGGGACACCAGCCCTCCGAGGGAACTGGGAGAGGTGTTTGCTCTGGTCCCTGGGCACCGTGTGGTGCCCAGAGCGGCTCTGGGAAAGCAGGAAAGCGGTGGCCAGCTCTGCCAAAGCTGTTCTCCACCGTGAAAAGGGACAAGGACCCTTGGTCACGCTGCTGGGACAGTCACCACCACCTCTGCACTCCTGGGTTGTTAGCCCTGAGGAGCCAGTAAATGTGAGTTAAACCCTTAAAATCACAAGCTGGGCTTAAAAAAAATCCAACTATGAGATTGTATTCATTTTTATTGTTATTATTAGACTCTTCAGGACATCTGGGTGTTTTCAGGAGTCACCTGCCAAGTTTTTCTCTGCAGCTGGGAGGTTTAAGGTCCTGTAGCTTGCAGAGGGGTGGGTTATTGCTGTTTCTTGTTAGAGAGAGGTGACTCCAGCCTGACTCCACGTCTGTGTCTTGGGAAAGGTGGCAGGCTGCCTTGCATGGTTTGAGTCTTCTTCACCAGTCTGTTCTTCTGGGAACGAAAAGTAGACAGAGCTGCCTGGGTAAGAGCCAGAAGCTGGTGCTGTTGCTGCTGTGGAGGATCTTCTGCTCTGGTCAAGGGGAAGAGCCAAACCTCCCCGGGAGCAGGAGCGGGTCCAGCAGCCAGAGCCCGAGGAGCCACAGCGTGAGGTTGTTGCTGCTGATTGTTGCCGCTCTCATTCCCTGCTTCCCTGCAATGCCGCTTCTCTTCTTTTCTGCTGGAAGCATTGCTTTGTCCTTCAAGAAAATTTCTTTTTTGCTTAAATTGAGTATATTGGGTTTTTTTCCCCACAAAGCCCGTCTCTCTGTGTCTCTGCAGGCCAGCTCTGATTTGCGTGCGGCAGGCAGGGAGCAAGCCCTCGGGCTGATGACTCCGGATGAGTTAAGACAAGTGTGGGTGTCCCCACCACGTGGGCTTGTGTGGCTGTAGAAAAGCCACCGAGCAGTCCTGCTGCTGAGCGAACCAGGGAGACACCTCATTAAAACAATTTTGAAGATATTCATCCAAACAGAAATGTGAATTTATTTTGCTCCCGCTGTCTTTCCTTTGGCGTTCTCTTCTACGAATCTCCCAGCAGATGAATTTGCTGGTAGGAAACAGAAAACCCGGGGATGTCCGGGGCTCTTGGTTGGAAATGGAGCTGGGTGGTGGAAACCCAACAATCCGGTGCCTCTTCTGCATCCATCCGCTCACTTCTGCATCGCCTCCGGCCGCGGGGCCCGTTGCAGCTCTGGGTATTTCTTGCGCTACAAATGCTTAAATAATCATAACAACACCGTGTCTTCCCGAGCCGTGGACTCATCCTGACGATGATTTTTCCTGTCGTTTCAGGTATTGCCTCCTTTCCCCGGGCTTTTCCTCAGCCCAGCAACGACTTGTCTGAATAATTCAACTAAAAATTCAGGATCGCAAATAAATACGGGATAATTGCTAACAGCTCGCAGACAATCCGCTGCCAGAGGAAGGCTAAACTCCTGGTGAATTATTTATCCGCTATGAATTATTCGCTCGGCCCTGTTACGGAAGAAAAGCTCCTTCCCAACCTCTGCCTGCCAAATGGCCTGGCTGGGGGTGACTCTCCTGGTGCTGACTCAGTTCTTTCCCCACAGCTCCCGGCTCCCGCTGCCTGCCTGCCTGCAGCTCCCGTTGCCCGCACCGCTCGGGGCTTGTCAGGATCTGAGCCCTCTTTTTCAGCTGCGCTGGAGCGGTCCCGTTTCCCCATGGCGTGGCCAAGCCCTGGCATGAGTCCCATCAGGAGGTGAAGGCATCTTTCTGATGGGGTCTTGCACCCTGGGCAGGCAGGAGTCCCTCTGAAGCAGCTTGCCTGCAGGATCGGTGTTCCCATTACACTCCCTGCCTGCAGGCTTTGCCTGTGCCTTGGAGAAGGTCTGGAAATTATCAAGTCCTTGGGGAAAAAGGCAGCTCGGCTCCAGAGCACTGCAGCCCATGGCTGAGCTGGACCCCGGTGGCAGCATCGAGGAGGTGCTCATCTCTGTGTCTGGGGTCACATACGGTGCCACTGAGTGTTTTCGGCACGTGGAGAAGCTCTGAGCAAGCTTCTCTCTTTCGGGGGGCAATTTGGGGGTACACCAAGGCAGCCGCAGCCACACTGCTGGGTGCCTGGGTGTCTCCTAAAGCTCCGGGTCACACTTGCATCCTTCAGGGCAGGTACAAGGGTCGTACTCCCAAACCATCCTCTGGCCGCTGAAATACATCTCTCCACGGCAATCACACGCTGCCTTACGATGGGAGCCTGAGTGGCTCTAGCTGGGGGAGATGGAAAGGGCTCCTTGGGGGCTCTTCCCACCTATGAGCCCTGGAAAGAGCAGCCAGTGCGGGGATGGAGTCGGGGATGGAGTCAGAACAGAGGTGCGGGCTGGAGGTTTCCTGCAGGATGCTCGCTCGCTTAAATGCGGTAACACTGTGAAACAGTCCGTGGTGATGTCTCTCAGCCTGCTCCGGAGCAAGTGCCTCCGGGCTGAACCAGGTGCCTGGGAGCTCTCTCCTGGCCATGGGTGATGGGCTCTGTGGAACAGGACTCACGGGCATCCCGCTGCTCATTCCTTCCTCTGGGAACACAGCTAGAAATTGCCCTCAGAGGTGAGGAGCCGCCCACCTGGGCTCATCAATCTCCATTTGCATCCAAAAGAAGAAAAAAAAAGATTTAGGAGAAAGATCAATATTCAAAGAGCCTTTTTTTTTTTTTTTTACATGCTCCTCTGGGGTTAGGAAACTGGAGGCAGGTACTGGGAATAAATCCTCCCAGCTACCTTGATGTAAATCAGGGGGAAGATGATGGATTTATGGGAGTCGTGTCTGATTTACGCTCCTGTGTCTGGTCCCTGCAGGTCGGTGCGTGCCCCTGAGGAGGCGAAGAGCAGGATGGGGACCGGAGCTGCCGCTGCTCCTTCCACCACCAGTCCCCCGCACCGGCATCCTGCTACAGCCGAGGTGGGACTGGGACTGGTGTGGTGTGTCCGGGTGAATTTTCTTTGCTTTTTAAGCCCAGTTCAGGGAATTTAGGTATTTTTGCTTTGCCTCTTTCTGCTGGTCTTCAGCAAAGCACATCCGCTCGGGCACCAGTCCCAAAGCGTAGCGATGCCCTGCTGGGGGCTGACTTTCTGACTTGGTGGAGAAAAAGGCTTTCGAGTCGCTCCCAGCGATGCTCTCCCCCTCCATCCCTCCTTCTCTCCCATCCCAGGAGCCAGTGAGGACTTATGCCGGCAGAGTTGGTGTCTCCATGGAAGAAGGGGAGAGTCTTCCTTGGGAAAGTTCTTCTCTGAGGACTTTGAAAGGCCCCCAGGGGGGGTGGCGATGGGGGGGCTTTATCCAACTCTGGGGCTCCCCTTACCAAACCATCCCGGGTTCCCGGCCGTGGCGGGGCTGGGGAGCTGTTGTTATTCCTCTCATGTAGCAGGAAGGATTTCTGCGAGTGCCATAAACCTGTCACGTGGGCAGAGCCTGGGTGAGCTCTAATTGCTTCTATTTGCATAATGAGGCGAGGCTCAGCATCCTGCTGATATTTGAAAGAAGAAAATCAAAATCAGCTCTAGATAAACAACCCCCCCCCCCCCCCCATCCCTACCCCCACTCCTAATTTGCACATTTTCTCCCTTAATGCAGGTTTTTCAGCTCTTTGGTCTTCTCAGGAGCACCAGGACCCCCCCGGGACCCCTCCCCAGAGAGCATGGGTGCGGGGGCGCGGGGGGGGGGGGGGTGCTGCCCCTTTCCTCTGGCTGCAGTGGTTTGGGGGCTTTGCCCGGGGCTGGCAGTGGGGGACGTGGTATGGAGGTGTCTGAATGGGAGCTGGAGAGGATTTGGGTGCTCTTGGGGCTGGAAATGTGGAGCCCCAGCCAGAGCTGGGAGCCCCTGGGGTCTGTGCGTGAGTGGGGTTTGCTCATGGCGTGGGGCTGTCCGGTGCCGGAGGGTCTGTGACCAGCCCAGGGCTGGAGGGTTTCCCCGAGTGGGAGCCCAGCAGATGTCACTGCATCCCAGTGTCACTGCATCCCAGTGTCACTGCATCCTGGCGTCACTGCATCCCAGCATCACTGCATCCCAGTGTCACTGCATCCCAGTGTCACTGCGTCCCAGTGTCACTGCATCCCAGTGTCACTGCATCCTGGCGTCACTGCATCCCAGCATCACTGCATCCCAGTGTCACTGCATCCCGGTGTCACTGCATCCCAGTATCACTGCATCCCAGTGTCACTGCATCCCAGTGTCACTGCATCCTGGCATCACAGCATCCCGGTGTCACTGCAGCCCCTGCGGGGACCATCCCACCTGGGGTAGAGGGGCCAGCTGGGGTGCAGCCCTGCTCACACACCCCGTGCTGGCCCCAAGTGTCCTGACGGCTTCTGGGGACCTGCCAGGGATGGGATGGGATGGGACGGGATGAGACAGGACCCTTCCTCACCTGCGATCCCCCCGGGGTGGCAGGAGGGGCTTTGCTTGCACCCCAGGTGTTGCTGGCTGGGGGGATGCTCCTGCCCTGGGGCCCTCGGAGGACCTGGAAGAAGGTCCAGAAGGACTTTGAAGAAGGGATGATGACCCCTGTCTGGGCTGTGACACCAGTCCGTGTCCCCAGATGTGCTGCCCCTCTGTAAGCCCTTTTCCCCACTCACCCACAGCCCAGGGGACCAGGACCATCCCTGCTCCTCCTGTCCCCAGGGTCTTTCCCAGCAGCCAAACCTGGGTGTCCCCTTGGCGCTGGGGGGACCTCAGGCATCGCCAAGACCTGCTTGGTGCCCACGGCTTTTGGGACCTGGAGGGGCTGTTCTCCTGGTCGTGGTGCCGGGGGGATTTGCACCCTTCGCCCCAGGAGGGGCAGCGCCTCGCTTGCTTGAGGCCAGGTAGCAGACACTGCACAGGAACATGCCATGTCCCTTCCCTGGGGGACCGGGTGAATCGGCTCCTTCCTCCTCCTCTTCCTCCCCGGCACATGGGCTGGTATCCTCTGAACCCTTTGCTGCCCTTCAGGGGAGAAGTACTGACTCCAGATGTTTCCCTAAATGAGAACCTTCTGCAAACAGTACCGGTTTATTTTCATACCGAAAGAAAATGAAAGGGCTGTTATGATGACGATTATTAATGTTTTTGCAGCCTGTGTTTGTAGCGGGGGCTGCTGTGCCGATGGGATAGTGGATGGACAGACAGACAGATGTGTGGGGAAGCCGTGTCCCCCCTCCATCCTCTGCTCTCCGGGGGCATCGTTGGGCTGGTTCGCTCTGGCCAGCTCCATCTTATCCCAGCTCTCCGGACTGGGGACGGTCAGTGAGCCCCGTGCCTGTGGTCTCCGCTCCCTTCCCCAGCCCTGGTGGTCCAGGGATGAGCTGGGGGTGGAGGACCAGGACCCCCGGAGCGGAGACTTCATCTCGGTGGCAGCAGGAGCACGAAGTGCCCATGCTCAGAGATGTCCAAGGGTAAAAGGACAGAGGTCAGAGAAGAAATCTCTGCATACGAGTGTTACCAAGAGTGAGCCCTTGTCTGAACGCCCGCCAGGGCTCGGCCACTCGCTCCAGGCATGACCAAGGATCCCCAAATCACTGCTGTGGCCCAGGACCCTGCCTGGTGTGGAAGGTCAGCGCCAGCCCCCTCCTCATCCAACTCCTGTTTCTGTCTAAGCCCAGTCTCTGGCTAGGATGCTTTTGCTGCTCCCACGGTCCCCTCCGACATGAGCTGTTACCTCCCCCCGACACCCATTTTACTTGGGCTGCCGATAGCCCACGGCTCAGACAAAATCAGCCGGATCTGACTGAACATTTGCTCTGCTCCTCCAAAGCCACCAGCATCCCACCTGCTGAGCCCAGCCCATGGACCAGCGCCTGCTCTCATCCTTTTTGCTTTCTCGGCCCGTTCGTCTTCGGTGACCTTCAGCCCGCCGCAGGGCTAGAAGGACAGGGGAGATCCGGCTGCCAGGGCTTGCTGCTCCCTCTGCTCTCCTGCCCGTGCCAGACCCGCGGCCGGGGCTGCTGCCAGCATCCCCATCCTGGACCGCGGAGATCCCCCCGTTCCCTTGGCCCTCATGGTATGCGAAAGTCCCTCCTCGGGCTGGTGTGCCAAATGGGAAAGGAGCAGCAATGCTTCCCCCTCATCCCCTCTCCCCATCCCCTCCTCATCCTCTGGCCCCTGGTGAAGCCAAGAGGGGCAGGATGGAGAAAAGGAGGAGTACCCTCAAAGGTGGAAAGAAATCCTCCCCGGCAGCTCTTAATAGGGGGGAAGAGAGGGAACAAGATGGGAGGAGAGGTTGCAAGCGTGACATAGCCCATGCTTGCAGCAAGCGAGCGTGTGTGTGTGTGTGTATGCACGCCGGCTTTCCATCAGGCTGATAAAAGGACTGGGAGCTCTTGAAGCCGAAGCCAAGGTGAGTAACCTGTGGCTGTCCTGGGGGAGATGGGGGGGGGAAGGCCTGTTTACTCAGGAGCAGCAGGGATGCTCTGCCAGGAGCCGGGGCCGTCGGTTCTGCGGTGGTAACAGCTTGCTGAGGAGAGGTTGGGTTTCTGCATCCCAGCCCATGCCATGAAGAGGGACGCCGGCTGGGCAGCTTGGCTGTCACCCCCCAAATCGGTGGTCCGGGGGGATGCATTGGCTGGAAGTGCAGGATGGATGGGGGTCTGCCTTCTCCCCGGGTCCCTGCGGCCGAGCAGGGGGTGCTGGGGCTGGTCCCCACCGTGGTGGGGGTCCCCGCGGCTTCAGTGGAGCAAACACAGCCCAGACACCAGCTGGGAAGTGGTGGCTTCATGCTGACCTGGGTGAGGGGTCTCTACCCCAGGTGAGGGGTCTTTGGTCCCTTTTGCCCTACCAGCAAGCGGGTTTTTTCCTCCTCCCACGCAGACAAGAAGCTCCCATTGCCATTGCACAGCTCTTTTTGCCCTGCCTAGGGTCTCGCTTGCACCCTGCCTGCAAATTTCCAAGGGTTTCCTGGGCTCCCTCATCACCCCCATGTTACATCTGGGATTTGTATTTAATTCTTATTTATTTCTTCATAGGTTTGTTCCTGTCATTGCTTCTGTTCCTGGCCCGGCTTTCCAGCAGGTTTGCTCTGCAGAGAGCTGCAGGTTGGCTATGAAATATGACAAAGCGTTCATTTAAATGCACACCATGATGTCGGCGAGTCCATTAGGGGAATTAATTTGAATGCTTGGCATTTAATAAACAGCCTCGTCCCTCCTTCCCCCCCCCCCCCCCGCCCCACCTCGAAAGGGTTAAAAAGAAACCACATGTGGATATTGGAGGGAGGGGGGGAGCAGGTATCTGGGTCTGGGGAGATAGGGAATAATAAAAGAGAGCTGGTGTTATAAGAGGAATTGCAGTTTGTTTTGTTCACGGTAAAAAAAAGCACATGTGGAAGGGGGCCGAGCCGAGCAGTTTGGGTTCATGGGGGGTTTGGTGCGTGGAGAAAATTGGGGGATGAAACAGCGATGGGAGCCGGGGAGGACACGCTCCGGCCGGAGGGTCCCAGTCTGCCTCCAAACAGGCTGGGCTGGGGGAAGGCGAGGGGCTTCGAAGGACGTTTCTCCCCATATGGTGTGTATTACAAGCTCCTTTCTAGTTGTAAAGATTAATTTAAAGCCTTTCTCACCTCCCCCCCATCCCTCTTTCATTGACAAATGAACATCTGGGTTGAATGCTGCCCAGATCCTAATCAAAGCATTTTTTCAGGGCCGTTGTCTGCCTTTATGGCTATCTGCTTTTCGGATTCTTTGCAGTTTCAATGCACTTGGCAATTCAGCCTGTAAATACCCCTCTCCGGGATTTATGATTTGGGCTAATGTGATTTTTCTCTTTGCCTGTTGATTCGTTTGTTTGGTTTAGTTTAACGACATTTTCTTGTCTGTGCATAAGTTAGGGCATGAAGGGATTTTTTTTTTTTTCCCCCTCCCCTCTTTGCAGTGGGTTATTAACAATTAGCAAAAATGGCTTTTTTTAGGGGGGGCTACGCTGGCTGATGGGGGCACCGGGGGGCCAAAGGCAGCCCTGAATTCCTGACGAGCATCCCCCGGTCATCCCAAACGATCTATTTTTCTTACAGAAAGCTTGTTTTTTGAGGTTTTGCCGAGAAAGCAGCTTTCCGTCAAAGCGAAGCCGAGCCCTTTCCACGATGCTCAAGGGCTTCTCCGGCAGGGAGAGGCAGCGCAAGCCACAGCCCAATATGGAAAAGCCATTCGCTCCCTGAAACGATGCTCGAGATGCCTGAAAAATAGGGAGTGTTGTGGCTGGGATCCCATTCCCATCAAACTTGATTTTTCCCCTGCAAGCTCCAGTTTGGGAGTTAAAGGATTAATATTTAAAACCTAGCTGGGATGTTGAGTAATGTTCATTGTGTCCCGGGTGCTATAGGAAAGGATAGTGCTTGAGCCGGGGCAAAAAGGCAGAAAATTCCCTTTAAGGCAAATACAGGGACTCACAGGGGACATAGCATAGGGTGCCCTGTGTTGGTCCCCATCCCTGAATGAGAAGAGAGCTGGGAAACAAAAAGACAATGTTTTTTGGGATATATTCAGAGCATATGCATTCCTGCAGCAAACCTTCCTCCTTGCCCTGGGCTTCCCCTTCCTCTGGCAGAATGGCGAGGCCAGTTATTTACCCCGACGGACGCCTTAATTAAGGTGTATGATTTCAGGCCATTTAAACCATCAAGGAGAGATCTTGTTTATACAGCAAGTGCATGGGGTAATGGCAATATTAATTAAAAATGTTCTCCTAAGTGAAATAAAAAAACCACCATGGTGGAAAGCACTTTGCTGCTCTTCCTCAGCTCTCCAGGACGAGGGGTAACCCAAATCCCGGAGCCTCCGGGATGGGTACCATCCATCACCCTGACCCTCTCCACCCGAGGATGTCGCTGGGGAAGCCGAGCTTTGGCTGGAAAACTGGAGCGGGTTAGGAATGGTGGTGGTTTACACCAATTTCCAGCTTGAAGCTGGTGTGGCTGTTCCCATGCACAGCCAAAAACGCATCTTGGTTATTGCAGGGACATCTGCGGCTGCAGAGAGCATCCTCGCTCAGGGTGGGGAGAGGTTTTGAGCAGATACAGGTAATCCCCCATCACAGGCACTGGGCCTGTTTTTCCCAAGAAACTCTGAATTTCCCAGAAATACAACGAGCCAGGATGCAGCAGGCAGTTCCCTGGCAGTGGATTTGGGGGCATGAAGAGCCAGAGCCGCACTCCTGATGGGTATGGGGCTGAGGTGCTGCCGGTGCAGAGCTCTGGAGGTAGGGAAATGCCTTCCTGAGCACCCAGAGGAGGCTCTGGGGTGATTTTTAATTTCTTTGCATTTTTGCTCCTCATTTTTAGAGCGCTCGGCACCTCCTGCCTTTTTTTCATCCCTTTCCTCCTCGACGCTCACCAAATGAGCAGCAAGCACGGCCATCGACCGTGGGTCTTCCCAGCAATGCCATCGCCGCCCCGTCAATCTCAAGGTCAGGGTGAAGCCTGACGTCGGTCCGCAGCTGAGCCAGCACATCCGTGGGGCGAGAGCGGCCACCGGCAGCCCCGGGGCGAAGGTGAGGTGGATTTATGGGGTTTCGTATCAGCACTATCGATCGGTGGGGCCGTCTCGGCGGAGGGAGGTGGGATGGGGGGGGTTGGATGCTGAGGTGCATCGTGGCCGAGGAGGCTTTTTGGGGAGGGGGAGGAGGGAGGCGGTGGTGTTTGGGGATGCTGGGGAGCCCTCCTCGATGTCCCCCCCATGGAGGAGGACACGGTACCCGGCAGCCGCGTCTCCAACTTCATCCCTAACCCCATGCGTCGGGAGGAGCGGGAGAGGGCGGCCGCGGCCCCGCTCTCAGCTGCTGCCGAGCAGAGATTTGCAGCTGAACTCTGCTCAGAAAGTTGCTCTCAGCCTTTTCTCATTTCTTTCTGGATTTAAGGAGGCTTCCAAATTCCTGCACAGCCAAATCCTGGCTGGGGCTGCCAGGAAACCCGGCCAGCAACAAGTACGTGCCGTTTCTGTACCCACAACACAGCCAGTATTGCTGTTATTCTGCGGGTGATGATGACGGGACGGAGCTCCAGCCCTCCCAAGGATGTGATCCCGTCCCCTCCGGGGCTTCGGCCGGCACCCTGCCCTGGGTGCTGCCCCGGGGAGGGCGGTCAGGGCTGCGGCGTTGCGTCCCCTTCATTGCCTCCTTTTTATAAAGAAACAAACAAAAAAACCCACCCACCCCACCCCAGATTCCCTAAACTTTACCCGCCCACCCTCCCCGTAACCTCCCGCTTTCCCAGCGCATGGAAGCACATCGGCTTTATCCATTCCCGCCGGGATTTACGATCCCCGGGACTTCCTGCGCTGCCTTTCAACGCGCTCGCCTCCTTCCCGCCACCGATAAATCAAACCTGTTTGTTTCGGGTTGCTCCTTCCCCGTTTCTTTATTTATTTTTATTTCTTCCCCTGCCACCGCCTCCCTCAGTCCCCGAGGGTTTTGGGGGACACCAGAGGCGCAGGGGACAGCGGCAGAGCAGTGAAGCAGCCCTGAGGCCACGGTGAGGGCACACGTTGGATCTCCAGGTGAAATGTTGGTGGCCAGGAAAAGGGGGATTGGGAAAATCCTGCACCGCTGGTACAGACTAAACATCGCTCCCCATGTCTAAACACCACCAGGATGCGGCCCCGTGCCCGGAGGTCCTCAAAGCTTGGGGTTTTCCATTGAATCCATCCCAGCATGATCCCAAAGCAATTTTACCGGCAGTCTCGGGAAAGCCCCCCAGCAGGGTCAGGCATCCCGAGCCGGTGCAGCGAAGGTGCACGGGGCTGCACACGCAGCATCCCCCCAGCCGAGCATCCTCCCGGCCATGGCAGGGACGGGGAACCGAGTCCGGCCGAGCCCACCCGCGGGATGCCTGATCTGGTCTTTCCACTGGTGACTCACGGAAAAATACTTGTTTTGCAGCGACCGCTCGGCATGATGGGTGTTTCTGCCTTCGTGCCTCGCTCTCCCCCCCCCTTTTTTTTTTTTTTTTGAAAGATCTTTGGTATGAAAACATCTGGGATCCTGACCTTCCTGCGGAGCTTGCCTCACCTGAAGGCATTTTTCCCCGCCCCGCATGTGTGCAGGGCTGGCTGTGCAAACCACACTCCGGCGGCTGCCTGGGAAGCAGCCCGGTCACGCTCCCAGGTTTCAGTTTTGGGGGGTTTATTATTTTTGAGCAGCTCTTATACAACAGCAGAGAAAGCTTGGAGGGTTTCCACCGCCCCGCGCCAGTTCCTTGTGTGCTGGTTTCGGCACGCCTGCCAGTGCCGCCGGCTGCACCGGGACCCCCCCAAGGGTCTCCGCAAGGTTTGAGGCACAACCCAGGGTGATGGGGCTGGGGACTCAACCCAGCTCTTTCTGGGTGTCCCCACTGTCCCCAAGGCCAGGCAGGACGGGGTGAAGTGGGACCTCACTGCGTGGCTCGGCACCTTGCTGCCTTGTAGGGAGCAAGGAGGATCTGCCGGTAGAATTGGGTTAAAACACTCAAAATAGTGAATGATACTGATTCACACTTCGGGTTTCCAGCACTGCACTGCTTCCCAAATACTTGCCTTTCACCTCTTTTTTCCCCCCCCATTCTTTGGAGGGCAGGGATGGAGCACAGCCCCTTCCCAGTGGGACCAGCCCATCCCAGCCCCGGCCAGTTGCAGAGGGAGCCCGGGGCAGCTCTATATTTAACTGAATTGGCTTTTGTAAATGTTTTTTCTTGGAAACGGGAGTGGAGAGGGATGCTCCTCAGTGCTCGCCGCCGGGAGCTTTCCCGCCTGACTTACCACATCTTCACCCTTTTCTCACAGAGCACCGACCCTGCCACTGCTCTCTGGAAAGCAGATTAGGTTTTGGGTTTTTTTTGGGGGGGTTGTTTAGTTTGGAAACTGGGATGGAAAATTATTTCCAACCCCCAAATTAGGAACAGAATAATAATAAAGCGCCTTGTTTTGGAGGGGACGGTGTGTGTCATCCCGCAGCAATGAGAAGCTCGTGCTGAAGAGGAGCAAAGAGCTGTGATTTATTTTTTTAATGCTACCCAAAGGACTGACTTGGCTCCGGGATGTTGCTCTCGCTCCCTTGTACCCATCGACGGGGATGGCCGAGCTGCCGTGGGCAGGGGACACCCACAGGTGGGTACCCTTCCAGTGTGGGGGGGACACCTATCACCCAATTTAGTTGTCCTTACACTTGTTTTTGTGGAGAAAAGGGGAATGTGCTGTGCGGTTTTCTGCCCTGCTCTTCCAGAGGGGGTTCAGATGGAGAGCTGATGTTAAGTGATGGGACAGGAGCCAATATTTTGCCGTGCTGGGCTGGAGGGAGGCGTGAGCAGGCGATGGTTTCTCCTTGGGATTTTTTTTTTTCAATGCAGTGGATTAGAACGATTTCACTGTGGGTTGCTCTCTCTATGGTCCCTATCGCCCCAAAACCATCAGGTCCTATGAAAACTGGGTCGGACTCTTGGAAAAAGAAGTCATGCTGGGACAGTGGCTGGTTCTGCCTGGGATGGGCTCATCCCTGTGATCACCAGCCACCACAGCATTGCCAGAAAACCCTTAAAAATAATATATTTTTTAAAATTGCAAGGGATTCTCCCCATGCGTGGGAGTGGTGGCTGCTCAGGGGCTCAGAGACCCAGTTTAAAGTCTGAATTCCTGCTGCAGAGGAGCCTTCACCCCACTATATTTCTCTCCCCATCAGGTATAACACGTTGTGCACCCAAAAGCGATGCCCAAGCCGGGGTGCCCCATCTGCCTTCGGGGTGCCCCCAGAGTGGGTTTGGGGGGGGAGCAGTCTGCGTGGAGCCAGTCGCTGCGATTTAATAAGACACTTATTGTATGTTAAATATCAACAGCTGATAGGAAACATGTGTCCCGAGGATTAACAGCCATGTAAAAGATAAAGCAGTGAGTTAAACCTCCAAACAGCATGTTTCGAATAACCCACCACTGGTGCAATGTGCAATAACGGGGGTAATAAGGCTTGGGATGGGCAAGGTAAAACGTGTATCGCAGATCACCATGTCCCGATAACATTGGGACGGGGCTGAGGCTGGGTTTTCTCCCAGCGAGGTGATGCCCAGGGATGCCGGATGGCACAGGAGCGACGTCAGCTCCTTCTTCCCCCATTTCTTCCTCCCTTTCCACCTCTCCCCCTTCTTCTTATTTTTTTTTTTTCCCAGGCCCCAATTTCTCCCCTGTCGAGGCAAATCCTTTGGCTAATTAGCAAAACGTGTCAAAGAAAATGATTAATGTCCCGCGAGGAGGTTTAGCTGCCTTTGTGCTGGCATTGCCTGACTTCTGCTCTTAAAGGTTTTATTAAAAGATAAGGGAGCTTGTGACGGGCGAGAGAAGCATGTGCTCTCCTGGGTGTTAAAGGGTCGGAGAAGGGGGGGATGCGGGGCGGATTGGGGTCACCCTCGGAGGGAGAGGTGAGCGGTCGTGTTTCTCTGCCTCTGTGAGCGACCGTCACCGTGGTGTCTGGCCTTGGCAGGGGAAAAGACATTAAAAAAAATGACTGAATGCCTCCTTTATTCTTCCAGGGGCAGGTAATTTAATCTCATCAGCCAGGTTATGAACGTTTCTGTGTTACGGGGTTTTGCACGGGTGCGTGCTCCGGGACCGATGCTTTAGGGGGTCTCGGGAAGGGGATGCTCGGGGTGGGTGCCCCAGGTCAGTGCCGAGTCCTGTCGGCTCCTGTCCCATTTGCCAAGGGCAGCGGTGGCAGCAGGGACAGAGGTGCTCGGGCACGGGTTTGCCGGACCCTGTGGGCACAGGGGTGCCCGTGGTCGGGCTCGAGCCCTGTGGGACATCCCTGATGCTGTTTGCTGTGGGCTGAAATCCTCCATCCCAGCTCCATCCTGGGGGCTCCCGGGGCCAGGTGGGCAGCAGAGGCGCAGGCAGGGAAACTGAGGCACAGTCCCACTAGGCTCCTGCCAGCATCACCGTATGCAGCATCTGACTGTCCTCAGTTCTCATGGGTTCGGGCATGTTTTCAGCAACCCCCAAAGCACGACCAATTCAGCAATACCCGAAACGCATACTCCCTGCAACCCAAACCCCTGCAAAACCCCCAAACCAGCAGCCTTTGCCGCAGGGTCTTGCAAAAAGCAAAAGTTACCTGGCAGCTGCCCCTGCGGGAACACACAAACCGGAGCTGGCAGTGCCACGGCATCCCCGTGCCGTGCCGAAATCCCAGCCAGGACATCGGCCCTGGGAGCCCAGAGAGGATGAGGGTGGTGGGAGCGCCATCACCAGCACACTTGTTATTTTTCTTAATAGCGAGCGATTCCAAAACCTGTCAGACACCGTTGTCTGCAACTGCAGAGGCCTGAGCCACTCGATGCATGTCAGAGGGGTCGGTGGGGGTTGGGGCTGGCTGGCAGGAGCCTCAGTGGGGGCTGCGGGGGCTGCTCCGCAAGGTTCTCCTCCAGCAAACAGACCTCTGGGCTTAATAAGCTATTTGTAAAACTCACTCTGGATAAACAAGAGGCCGTGTGTCAGGCTGAAGGCAGCCTCGCAGGGCTCCGCCGTGCGGGGTGGGACCTCAGCGCAGAAATATTTTCAAGATAAACAGAGGAAAATGAGTCCTGGAGGAGGCCGGAGCCACTGGCAGCGGCACGCCGCTCCTCTCGGAGATATTTCAGGGCAGGAACTTGGCTTTCTGCATGCTGCGGCTGAAAGATGCTTTTTTTCTTTTGCCTCCAAAGGGAACCTCGCGTGCTTCTGACTCAAAAATAAACCCGAGGAGCAGTTGGCATTGAAGCCAGTGGTGGGGAGAGGCGCAAGGCCTGGAGCTTGCACGGGAGTTTTGGGGTGAGGCCGAGGGATGCAGCCGGGATACACGGCTGCTGGTGCAGGTCCCCCTCGGGCAGAACTGCCCTCCCTGGGGAACCCCCATGGGGCAGCACCCGAGGCCGAGGTGGCAATATCGGTAATATCAGCAATACGAGCAGCAGAGCCGCCTTGCCTGGCTGTTGGTGCCTCCTGCCCTCAGTCGACTCCTCCGTTCCCCCACACAGGTGGAGGCAAGGTAGTGGCGTGCAGGGTGGGATACGGGCATCGCCCTGCCCTCTGCCTGGCCTTGGCCGGAGCTCGAGAAATGGGCTGGGGTCCGTCCTTCCATCTCCTCCATCTCTCCATCCCCTCTATCCCTCCATCCCTCCCCGTCCATCCGGAGCAGCAGCAGAGGTGATGCTCTGGCAAGGTGGGACAGGGGACAGGGCGAGCGCCCCAGGAACCCGATGGGCTCTCGCCGCAGCATCCCTGCATCTCGATGGCGATGGCCGAAACGCAGCATCCGTGCTCGAGGCCGGGGACGGCCCAGCGGCGGCTGGGGCAGCGCAGTCCTGTCTGGATGGTGGCAATCTGGCCCCCTGGGAATGCTAAAGTGGGCAAACTGGGGTGGGGGGGAAGCTGTCCCTTCTCCTTGTCCTGCAAACCTTGCAAACCTCCCGTTGGCCATGGGGCTCGGTGACGGTTTCCTTCTCCCCTGTTATGGTCTGGAAACTCTGCAGCCATGGGGCGATGCTCAGCTTGGGGCACCACGGCTGGGACCCGCCGGCAGCCCCGGCAGCTGAGATCTCCCAGCGTGTCTCTCCTTCTCTTCCCCACCCCCAGCAAATTTAATTAAAAGTCATTCAGATTCCTTTGAAAGAAAATGTCATCCGTCGACACAATTACACTTTAACTAACCAAAGCTGTTACAGTTCCTATATATATTGGAATCAGCCTGTCGTTATTAGTTCTAAGTAAGTAATTTATTCCCATTATTGTGTTCAAATTACAGGATATTACCCCCTGGGGAAATAATCCTGTTATTTGAAATGTAAAAAAGAATTCACATGGACAACAATGGATTCCTAAATGAACCCAACAACAGTCCCCAATCCAAGTGCAGCATCACTTGCCTTGGATAGAAAAATATAAAGTTGCTTTTAAAAACGCTCTTTTCTCCTCTCTTTCCTCCTCCTACCCCAATGGAGGTAAATAGGGGTCCTCCTCTTCTTCAAAAGCCTCTTATTTATTGAGGGAATCCTGGATGTGCAGGAATTTGATGGGGAGCATGGTGGGGGGGGCGGACGACAGATGTATACGTGTGTGTCCCCTTATTGTGGCAGTGGGAGGGGAACCCTGGGATGGTGGGATGCGAGTGCCCAGCACAGCCCGGCAGGTTTCTGCCGGAGCTGGGAACCGTCGTTTTTCTCTGGCAAAGAGCTGCTGAGCCTCTTTGGAAACACTGTTCCCTTGATCAAGATCTTCAGCGAAGCCAAATAACAGCTCGTCTCTGCAACACCCAAACATAAGCAACTAATTTGGACCACCGAAAGGAAAAGGGGGAGGAAAAAAAAAAAAAAGACAAGAAAGAGAAAGAGGAGGAAGAGGGAGGGGAGGGAAGAAAATCAGATACACTTGTAACCTGATTACAACAGCCAGCTATGTGTGCAAAATCACAATGCAGCTCTATAATTAAATCTCTCTTTCCCCCTCCTGCCGAGCTCTTTCCTCTAACAGGCACGGTACAAAAACAGCCGTTAGGACATCAAATTCCAGCTCCGACAAGAGGGGACTTTTTTTGTCTATAGCTGCTCGGCTCGTCTTTAAGGAAATAGTAATTATAAGCCCAGTGCTGCTGGCTGACGAGCTTTGTGGAGCAGAAAGGGCTCGTCTCGTCCAACCGCTCCTTCCCCCTTGGCTTCACTTGGGGCCGTGCAGAGGACTGGGGTGATGGGAAAAGCGAGGGGATAGCCCCGGGAGCCAGCCATGGACACTCCCCCTCCTTGGGTTGGTGTTTGGGGTGAGAGGAAACACTGGGGTCTAATAAGATGCTCGAGGGCTTGGAACCACAGGTATTTCTTCCCCTCTTGCACCGCTGAATCCATCTTACGTGTTTAGCATCAGCAGTTTGGTACCCGGCCTAGGCTGTGGCAGGGGACTGCCAGGCGGGTGCGATCGTTGATGGATGGACGTATAAAATACCCACGAGGGATGTGAGGAGCCAGCGCCTTCGTGGACACGGGGAAAACTCCTGCAGCACGGTTTTCCCAAGGGTGTCTTCCTTGCCCGGTGCTCGGTTTCTCCGTATGGCGGTGGCGGATCCCTGGCCAAGAGGTGATGGAGGGATGCTGCGGACGGGGCCGGCTTGATGGACCCCAAAGGGAGCGGGGAAAGGAGCCTCCGGCACGGTGGCTGCAGGGAGGGCAGGACTGGCAGCCTTCCCCCCCCAGCCCTGCCCGTTAATGACTTTGATTTACTCCACGTTCGTCACAGCGGGCTATTCCCATCCCTGTGACACCCAGCACGTGCTTTTGCTGGCAGCTGCAGGCCGGATTCAGCCTTAGGGACCCGTTTCCTCGCGGGCAGGTTCCTGCTTGCTTCTTCGGGGTATTTTTGGGAACAGGTTTTGCATCCCGTCTTTTTTTCTGCTAGCAAGTCTGGGGGGCAGTTGAGCTTCTTGCAATGATGGCACGTCTGGTGCAACGACTTGCAGCATGGTGGGGAGGGCGAAGGAAAAAGCCTGGCAGCAGGGGACCCAAAAATGGGTCCCAGTATGCAAGATAACTACCACCGAGGTAGGATTTAGCAATCGCACCTTGTCGTGGCAGGATGGCACGTGCAAGAAAGCAAGACCAAGGACACACGCAGGCTCTGCATCGTGCGGCGTGTGACATGGAAATTCAGATGCTGTTCCAATAAAGCTGTGGATGTTTGGTTTTAATGGCAATTAACAGCTGTTAAAAGGCAAAAGATCTATTCTAATAATACCTAGAGCTTCTGGTGCCTTTCATGAAGGGATTTGAAAATACATTTGTGAGTGTTAATTTTAAGCCACTATAACGTATCCCGGGGAGGTGGATGGGTTTACCTTGTTTTCAGGCAGGGAAGCCGAAGAAGGCCGGGGCACGGAGCGGGGACGAGCATTTAACGCCGGCAGCGGCGGTGAAATCCCTGCCTGGCTCTGGAAGAGGGACAGGACCAAGCCAGGGCCCAGCCGGCAACATCGAGGCAGTTTTCACTGGCATTTCCCTGGTCTTTTATTTTTGGGGGGGAGATTAACTTGGTGCAAAAGCAGAGGCACTTGCGAGTTTAACCTTCAGCAGGACCCTCGTGCTGGGGGGGCACGTAGGAAAACGTCTTTCCCTGGGAGATGCTGCAAATCTGGATTTTCCAGTTCCTGGAGGGCTCTGCTTGTTTAAATTAGAAGCAGATAGGAGAGGTGAATTTTAAGAAGGACAGAGCAAAGGCACACAAGTATGCAGTTAACTTCTAAACTTCTTTCTCTGGATCTCCCGCTGAGTAAATGCTTTAGGAGCTTCAAACCACAGCTTTTAATATCTCCTTAACATGCCCCACGATTCCTTTCCCCCCTGTCAAAACGGCAAGAGCAGCTGTGAATATTTTCCATTTTAAAATGTTTTGTATGCATACGAAAGTACCTGCAGCTCCTGTGGGCCGGGCTACGGAGAAATGCTGAAGCCAAGGGTATCTATTTTATATCAAACCTCAAAATAGCACATGCTACTGCCTCTTGCTCGCTCGTGTCCTGCATCCAGGAGGGTATTTTTGATTTAACTGACAGATCAAGGGAAAAATCCCTATTTCACTCTGTTGATGTAGAAGATCTTGTCATTCGGAGCTCAGTATTCCTGTTCACCTGGACGTGGGATTGTTTTAAACTCACAAATGCAGAATCTGTAATACTGGGGTGTTATATAGGGATTGCAGAGTTGGGGAGGTTTCCCATGCACGTTTCTCTGCTAAACCACATTTTTTCTGCTGAAAGGTGTAACTGCCATTTCCGTGCCTTACAACCAATTTAGCAGCCGGTCCGTAGCCGAAAAACGCAGGCAGTAATTACAGCTTTGGGATTCGTGCTCCTCTCAAAGCTCTCTATGGGTTGTGCATGTCAGCCCTCCTCCCTGCCTATTTTTTCCTGATCTTGGATGAAAAAAGCTTATTATTGGGTAAAAGGGAAAAAAAAGAAAAAGAAAATAAACCACCCCGATCTATCAAAGATCCAGTCTAGCTGTGACAAATCCCAGTACTAGGGGCTTCATGGAGGGTGTGAGAAGCACGGGGCACCCAGCACGGGGCAGATCCTGACATGGGGGGGTCCCAGCTCGGGGTTTGGGGGGGGGGGCAAGTGAGCGCACAGGTGGCAGAGCGGGAAAGCAGGGAGGATTTGTGCATATGCACCCGCCGTCCTGTGCCGGGCAAGGAAAAAAACCCAGCAGGCTTTATTTGGACTTGAAAACCAGACTGCGGTTTGGGAGACGTTTGGCTTTCCAAACCCTGGAGCTGCGGGATCGGAACTGCTGTGAATGGGGCGGCGGGGGGGCACCACCGATGTCCCTGTGTGTGTCCCCCCCAGGTCCTTCTCGCACGCTGGGGGGGCGGTGGGTCAGCGGGGCTGGGATGGTACAAGGATGCTGCAGCCTTCAGCTGCTGCCGGGCATTGGGTATGGCCCCTGGGGGGGACGGGAGGGTGGATTTCTCGGGTACCCCCCCTGTCCCATGCAAAGCCCACAGCCAGGCTGAGCACAGGGTTTATAATCAGCCAGGATTTATGGAGAAAAACGAAATCCCGAGCTGTTCTGGTCATTAATCAGGAATTCTTTGCTGGGTTCCCAAGCTGTTTCCCTGGGGATCTCCTCATGGGGACCCCCCCAACCCGCAGCCCCCTCCCCATGGACGGCAGCTCTTTCCTTGCAGGCAAGGGGGCTGGGGGGGGACGGCGACCCCGGGCTTTTGAATTAACCAACCCCCCCCCCATCGATGAATAAGTCCCCCAGGATTCATTGGAATAAATCCCAGCAGGGACCACCCCCTTGCCTTCAAATACCCACCTCTGGTTTTATTTGGGGGGGACAGGACCCCGCTGTCGGTCTCGGTTCTGCTTTTAAGATTGGGAGGGGGGGCAATGAAATCAGGGCAAAGCTTTGCCGACGCGCTGGGATCGTCGCTGTCCGTGTTTTAATGTGATTTATGCCTGGTTTTCTAAATCCAGCCACTGACTGCACGCTTTAAATATAGCTCCAAAACCAGCCTGAAAACGTGTAGTAAGCACGTTAAAAACGGAGATCACCGGGGGGGGGAGTTATTGGGGTGGATTGGGGGGGTCCCAGCAGATGGCTGGGGATGGGATGGGGTTCCAGCGGGGCCTGCTCCCAGCCCGCCAGCGCAAAGTCGAGCACTGGGTTTGCAATGAATGGGTGAGTCGTCGTGTCCCCCCCCAAAAAAAACCTTGGCAGCCCCCCAAACCTTGGCAGCCCCCCAAAACGGGGGAAGATGCATTGGGGGGGGGGCATCAGTTTGCTTTGCCTCCCACGTCTCCAGACAGGTCCCTCCCCCCAAATCCCAGCCC
>NW_010972731.1:6178898-6179308 GCF_000737465.1 Haliaeetus leucocephalus | reverse complement strand
GGCAGCGCGGCTTCTCCCGCCCGTTTCTCGCGCTAAACGCAGCTGGAAAAAAACGGAGTTTTGGTGAAATCGGAGCGAGGCGAGGGGGTGTCTCCTCTCCCGGCCTTGCTTTTCACCCTATTTTTAAATTTTGGGGGGGGCGGGGCCCGCGGGGAGGGAGGGAGCCCCTCCCCCCCCCCCCTCCAGCCTCTCCCGCTCTCCCTCAAAGGCCGCTTTGTCCGCGGCGGGGCCGTGGGAGAGGGCCCGGCGGCACTTCCCCCTCAGACCTTACCGGGGGGGGGGCGGCCCTCACGTCTCTCAGCCGACGCTTGGCGGAGAGGGGAGACGGAACGATTTAAACCCCACAGATAATAAAGGGTAGGGGGGTCGTGGGGCGGGACCCCCACCTCCCCGGCAGCTTCCCCAGAGCG
>NW_010972731.1:6178417-6178692 GCF_000737465.1 Haliaeetus leucocephalus | reverse complement strand
GGGGGGGTCCCCTATTCGGGAAAATAACCGGGAAAAAAAGAGAGGCGTTAATGTGGAAAATGATGGGAAAACGGTGCCCCCCCCCCGGGCAGAACCACCACCGCGCCTCGGAGGGAAAAATAATAATAATAAAAATGTGTATATGTAGGTTTAGGGGGGGGGCTTTTTTTGGGGGGGGGGGGCGGCTCGGTGCTTTGCAGCAGCGTTGCCCCAGCCCGGAGCTGCTGCTACAAGATGGCTCCCGGCCGGGGGAGGGGGAGGAGGAGGAGGAGGAG
>NW_010972731.1:6171435-6172106 GCF_000737465.1 Haliaeetus leucocephalus | reverse complement strand
CCACTTTATTCCCCGCAGTGTTTATTATTTCTCGCTATCCCGGTGCAAAACCCGACGGGTGGGGGGATCGTTTCATCAGGCTGCAAGTACAAATATATATATTTTTAAATATATATATATTTTTTTCACTCTGTCGGGAAATAATAAGACGTGTTTTGTTTTCCCGAGCGGGAGCGGCGCTGGGAAAAAACGGGAGGGGGGGGGAGCCCCCAAAACCCACCCAAGCGGCGGTTTGGAGCTTTGGGAATGGGGGAAAAGAAGCGAGAAACGGAGTTGGGGAAGCGATGCCGCCGCCGGAGCCTCTTCCCCGGCGGGAGCTGCCTCCCGCTGCCCGGGGCGGCTTTCGGCGGGGTAAAGCAGCCCCACGAAAAAAAAAAAAAACCAACAAAAAAAAAAGAGAATATTTTTTGTTGTTTTGGGGTTTGTTTTGTTTGGGGTTTTTTTTTTTTTTGGTTTTTTGTTTTCTTGCCCTCCGCGGAGAGAAATGCCATGCCGATTCCCCGCCGGGTCGGTCCCGCCGGAGCCGGGCTGCGGGCGCTGCGGCGGGGCGCTCCCCGGCTGTGGGGGTGACAAATTTAACACTTTTTTTGAAAAAAATTAAATACTTAAGTTTTTTTTTTTTCCCGCCCTTTGTCACAAGTTTTCCTTGGATTATTATTCCCTCTCCACTC
>NW_010972731.1:6171202-6171414 GCF_000737465.1 Haliaeetus leucocephalus | reverse complement strand
CGGGAAGGTGAGGGTGGGTTTTTGGGGGGGGTATTTATTGGGGGTGGCTGGGATCGGGGGTCGGGGCAGGTTGGCTCACCGCACCCCCCTTCTCTCTTGCAGGCAGCGCCGAGACCGCCGCGCCGGGGCTGGCTCCCTGCACCGCGCCATGGGACGCTTGGACGCCTTATTTTTGAAAACCATCTGATTTTTTGGGGGAGGAGGAGGAGGAG
>NW_010972731.1:6106313-6171192 GCF_000737465.1 Haliaeetus leucocephalus | reverse complement strand
AGGCGGTGGCGGGCACCGACAGCGATCCGGGAGACTCCTTGAAGCCGGCGAGTGGATGATGGATGGCCGAGATTTCGGGCCCCCCCGCTCGGTACACGGCCCCCCTCCGCTGCTCTCCGGGCTGGCCATGGAGAGCCACCGCCTGGGAGCCACCGGCCGCCTGGCCCCCGCTGCCGGTCCCATGGCCGCCGGGCTCCCCGCCGCCCTCCAGCCCGGCAAGTTCCTCGCATCGGGCATCAGCCTCCACTCCCACCCGGGTAAGGCTCCGCGGATTCCCCCCCACCCCACCTTCCACCGGCAGCCCCCCCCCATCTTCCCTCCCCTCCGCTGCGGGCAGCGGCGGGTGCTGCGGACCCCCAGGGCCGGCAGCCGGCGGGGCTTTAAGGGCAGAAAAATATAATAATAGAGATGTACGCTTGCAGCTTTTTCGCATGTTTTCCCTTAGGGTTTTTTTTTTGTTTCGCCTGGCTTTGGTTTGAAAAAAAATAGGGGAATGGGGGGAAAAAAATAGGGGAATGCGGAAAAAAAAAAGGAATGGGGAAAAAAAAATAAGGGAATGGGGACAAAAATCGCTCCTAACCGATAAAAATATTCCCTTCCACCTCCCTCCCCGCCCAGCGCACGGTTTTGTTGGCACCGAGGAAAATCCCTGCCGAGGCGGCTGCGGGTGTTTTGTGGAATAAATCCCAGGAATAAAGCCGATTTTCGGGAAGGCTGGGAGAGAAGCAGATCGGGGTGCGGAGGGGACGAGGCTGCGCTGCCCCGCCGGGTGCTTCACGGCCGGGCAAAAAAACACCCTCCGGCTGGAAAAAGGGGCAAAACGGCGCAGTTTTGGTAATTTCCCTCCGTGCCGGCGCTCGGGAAGGGCGGGCGGTGCAGCCCGAGCCCAGCCGCGGTCCCTGCCTCCCCTGGGCAGCGCTGCCGGCAGTGCGGGTTTTGGTGTTTTTTTGTGTTTTGTTTTGGTTTTTTTTTCCTTGGTAATTATTATTTTTTAAACCTGCAAACAAAACTTCCATCCAGGGGCTGCTCCCTCCTTGTATTTTTTCCCCTTCTCGACCCGCTCCATCCCCGGGCAGCCCTGCGACTGCCTCTGCATTAAAAAAAAAAAAAAAAAAAAGCAGACGTTGAAATGTACGGGCTTTATTTTTTTTTCCCCAGTCAGCTTTTTATTTATTTGCTTAAATTCCTTTTTTTTTTTTGAGGGATTTTATTTTTTCCCCCTTTGCGAGCTCCCTTTCCCAGCGACTCACAGGGGGGGATAACGCGGGGTCCGGCAGCCGCCGGGAGAACGCTGCCTGCACCCTCCTGCCCGCACTGCTGCCCGTTGTTTTGCCGAGCTGCCGCCGAGCTTGCCCTGGGAGGACGCGAGGGATTTCTGACCGTTTGATTTCCGTCTCTGGCTCTATTTTTTTTTTTTTTTTTTCCCCCCCTTTCTTTCCCCTGGGCGTGGAGAGGTGACTCGGAGTTTACTTTAGGCGTTGGGAGGGTGACAGGTTTTGCAATAATAAACCTGCTTTTCTCCCAGCCGTCCGGGATGAATGACTTTGAAATTTGCAAACCTGATTGCCAACATCTGCAGAGAAGGAAGCAGCCCGAATCGAGGGAAAAAGATTTATTAGTTTTAGACTAGGTGGCAGTGCCAATTTCCCAGGTGCTAAGAGGAGAGGTGTAAAGCGAAGGCTATGAAGCCAAGCACATGGGCAAACACCTTTTTTCCTTCCCTTTTGTCTGTTTTTTTTTTTTCCCTCCCTTTTTTTGTTCTCGGTATTCCCCCCCACACCCCCGCCTCCACCTCCTGCTAAAGCAGAATACAATCTCTACAAAAATTTGTCTGGACAATCTCAAGCAAAACTGAGTGCGGGTTGTTTCTTTTTTTTGTTGTTTGGTGTTTTTTTTATTGGGTGACTTTTTTCTTTTTTTCTTTTTTTTTTTTTGTTTTCTTTTATTTCCCCTCCCAAAGTTTCCTTTTCTGGTGCTTCCCTGAAATCCAGGCAGCCCGGGAGGGAGGTGCTGAGCTCCGGCTGAGCTGACGAAGCATTGCTCCCTGCTGCCGTCCACAAGCTTTCCCACTGCGCCGCAAGCCCTTGGGCTGGGAGCGAGCCTTGGATTTGGGGTCCCTCACAGAGGGAATGAGTTTTGTGATCCCTCCAATGTTTTGCTTTTTTTTTTTTATGTATTCTTAGTATTTTTATTTTCCTTTCTCTGAATTATTTGAAAATCTCCCCCATTCCCGCCTGCACCTCCGTGGTGCGCAGCTCTCCCCCGTGCGCTCCCCGGGATGATTGCTCGCAAAGCTTGCTCTGTGAGATCGGCTTCTCCACGGCACGGCAATTCACAACCAGGCTAAACTGCATTAAAAAGATACGTACAATTAACAGTTGAAACTTCCATTATACCACAGCAGTGGGATAGGCAGGGATTATTTTTTTTTTTTTATGGCTTTAACAATATCGTTTGAAATGATGATTGCTTCCTGCTACGGAGGGGCCCTTTGTAGGTTTGTGTTTGCAGTGTTTATTTTGGTTTGTTTTTTTTTTTTTTTGTTGTGGTTTTTTTTTTTTTTTGGTTTGTTTTGTTTTTAGGAGGGGTTTGGAAGGGTGGAAAGCAAAGGCTTGTGCAAGGGGTTAAGAAAAGTGGGCAGGAGGCAAAGCCTTTAAATAGAGCCAGTTCAAACCGATCTTTAAATACCGCCAGGCTGAAGAAAGAGACTGTTGAATCCGTCCCAGCGTCCTCCTAAAATAAATACGCCCCTGTAAAAATAGCACGATTGGCCATATTTGAGAATCCAGTTATCGCCGGCACCGACTCCTTATTTTTTCTCGTACCCTCTGCTTGTTACGGCAGTCCAGGCTCTGACCCAGCGCCAAAATATGGGCGCCTGGACTGTGTGCAGTGACCCCTGGACCCTTGGCTCTTTCCCTGGGGGGTTTCTCTTCCATGGTAGCGTTTCGGCCGCTGCCGTGCAGGCAGGGGGTACGGGGACAGAAGCCCCTTTGTTGGAAGCACACGGAGGGAGCAGTGAGCTGGAGGCTGAGGCGGGAGGTGAGCCAGCCTTCGGCTGCGGGGCTGCCATCCCGTGTCCCCCCTTACGCTCTTGGGCATCGCCATCTCCCCATCCCCAAGGAGGGCAGGGGGGGTTATGGGGGCCGAAGAGCAGCGGGGTGCTCCCGACGGGCCCTGCCGAGGGCTGGGGGAGGAAGGTGACTGTTTGCAATGGAATTTTATCCCTGGCAGCGGCCGAGCTTGTCGGGAAGACCTTGCATAAAAAGAGGCTGCAATCGATGGAGCCGGGTGGCCGAGTCCATTAAAGCAGTAGCTTGCTCTGCTCTGCAGCCCGCGGCTCAAAACATGGAGGGGTTTATAGGTTTGCTCCTTCCCTACCCCACCGTCTTCGGGTTGAAGTGAGGGTCCTGGTCTCGGCTCCATCCAGCGGTGGGCGTGTTGTCCTTGGCAGCTTCTGTGTTTTGGGGGACGTGGAAAAGGCCCCCTTGGACTCGATTGCGAAGGGCTGCTCTGGGACTGCGTCCCTGCCGAGCAGCAGGTCTGTGTGCGAGCAAATATCATGCACATGCAAAAAAGACTCTCTGAGTTTAAAATAATAAAAATCTGCTTTTTGCCGTGTACTCAGGTATCCTTTCTTGGGTGGGATGCGTATGGGGGGGGGCTACCGGAGCAGATCTGTGTTTGTATAAAAGGATGCCCAGCCTCTTCCATTAAAATATGCTTCAGAAACACTTTCCAGTGCCTGGGAAAAGAGACACACCTGTATGAGCAGAGCTGACTTTGTGCTAAATCCAGCTTGAAAGCAATGGCTGAAAGGAAGGTGGTCAGGCAAGGGGAGATATTTTGGTTTGCTTGCTTTCCTGCTTCCACATTAGCATATGCATTCAAATGCAGGGATTTAAGGTGGATTGGAGACCATCCCTGCTTCCAGGCCTGTTGTGCCCAGGGAGAAGTTTTCCAGACAGCTGGGCCAGGTCGGAGCATAGGGGGAAAAAAAAAAAAAATACCCTCCCCCCCCAGGATAGCTTTGCTGTGCCAGCAAAATCCCACTGTAGCCATCCTTAAAATGGCAAAATTGTGCTTCTGCTGAGCCTGCAGATTTTGCAGAGGAGGCCTTGCCATCGGCGGTGCCAGCAGAAGCACAATTTGCTCATCTAAACTGCATCCATGCTAAAATCGCTTCGCTGATCGGAGACGCCAGGATAGCACCGATGCGGTGCTGGACTGAGCCATGCCCACCTCCTCCCCGTAGCTGGGCTGGGAAGGAGCAGGCTCCCGGACCAGCGGTGGAATTTTTTCGGTTTTGACGCTCCAAGGAAAATACTATCGGTGTTTAATG
Source organism: Haliaeetus leucocephalus (assembly GCF_000737465.1). Lineage (NCBI taxonomy): Eukaryota > Metazoa > Chordata > Aves > Accipitriformes > Accipitridae > Haliaeetus > Haliaeetus leucocephalus. Next base: position 6,166,850 of record NW_010972731.1, on the reverse strand, counting down.
GCCCTTGAAATCGCGGTTCCCCCTCCCTGCCCGCCCAGGGGGTGGTGCGAGGGGCTGAGCGTGGGGGGCTCCTTGGGACAGGGGCTTGTGGTGTAACACTGGGAGGAATGTTGACTGGCTGGAGACCTGCCTGGGGAGATGTTTCTCCTCCCTTGGGGCGCCGGTGAAATCAGATGCTTTTTGATATGTGTTTTTAGGCAGAGCAGTGAGCTTGTCCCGGTAGGGTTCGGGGAGGTGATGCTGGCCTGCGCGGGGCAGGGATGTTGTGCTCAGACCCGTCACACTTTCCCATTTACACCCGGCATCCCCGGGGCCGGAGGAAGGTCTCGCCATTAAATGATGCCCCTGCAGCTCCCTTGGGCCCGCAGCCAACTCGTAGGCTGTGAGCAAGGCAGGAGAGGTCTCCGGTTTTGCAGTGGGGATGAAATTGGAGGAAAAAAAGGGACTTCTGCATTTTTGCAGTCTCCCACCATGCGTTCCTGGGGTGCTGGGGATGCGTTTCCCTGATGTCCCCGTGGTTTCCCCGAGGTCCTGGTGGTTGGGTGCGTTGTGGGGTGGCATCTCCGTCCTTCAGGAGGGGTGAGAAGGACTGTCCATCCTGTCCTCCAGCCCCAGTTGAAGTTCCCATCCCAAGTGGCAGTAGCTGGTGGTAGAGACGTTGGGCTTGGACCACGGACGAAAGCCCAAGAGCCAACGTGGTGACGTAAACTTGCTCGAAGCGAGGTCCTGCGGGATCCTCCGCTGTGTTAGGGTTTCTAATACCTTCCTCAGCTGAATGGGCAGGAGCCTGGCCCTGCCTCTGATACAGGGTGCTGGTAAAGATGTGCTTTATTAGCATGGTTTCTAGCAGCCCTTCTCCCACACCCGGCGAGCCTTGCCCCCCACCCAGCACCGAGTCTCCTTGGCGGGGTGGACAACCACTGGTCCCAGCCCCAACTGTTGGTGTGCCAGTGAAAATGTGATCCGGAGGATGTGCCGGTGTTAGAAATCCTAGCTGGGGATGGCATGGGGCACCAGGCAGGTCCCTGGCATTGGGGACAGGCTCCTGCTCTTTCCCAGCACAGCAGCTGTTGGAGAAATGGAAATCACCGGGAATTAATTTCACTGCAGACGTGGTTAGCAGAGCAGGGCTTTCGTAAGGGAAATTTTAGATCTCTTTCCTAGGATAACCCAGGGTAAAGCTGAAATTAGTTTATAATTATATAGTAAATAACCCCCCATCTTGTCATTTCACCATCTTCTGATGAATATGGAAATGAACATTGTTAAGGGGAATTAACATCGTTACAGCAGCCTTCCAGGTGAGCGCCTTGCGGCTCGGCCGCGGCTGCGACCGGCGGGAGGCTGTCGGATCACCTCCTTTAGCTGGGGTTAGTGCCCGACGAGTTGAAACAAGGCCCCGTGTGTTTTCGGCGTGTACTAAACTGGTCCAGTTAAAGCTTCAGGCGGGAGGTGGTGCAGGGAATCGGGGCCAGCCTGGCATGTGCTGACACGAAAGCTGCCTTGCCGGGACGGGGAGATGTTGGTCTGGGTTAGGTAATGTGATCCAGCATCGCCTGCTCGAGGTGCTGAGGACAAGGGAGTGCTTTGTTCTGCCTCGCTGCTGAAAACGGAGAGCACGGTGGGCCCTGAACCGACCCGAAAATGCAGGCGGGGTTGGGGAAGGCGGGGGGAGCCGAGGGCAGCCCCGAGCTCCCTGCCTGCAGGGCCAGGGCGAGGGAGCAGCACCGCATCCAGCTGCCGCAGCCCCTCGCTGGCTTTTCCAGCTGGGGATGCTCTTTAAAAAGGAAAGTTCGGGAGGGGAGCACTCCGGCCCGGCTGCCCTGCAGGGTGCTGCCTCTCCTTGGCCATGAGGATTTGGGGTTTTTCTTCTCCCTGCGTTTCTGGCTGGCTTCACTCTGGGATGGCACAGCTGGATGTCTGCAGGCATCGTGACGCACCCACCGGCTGGGGAAAACGACCATCTCTCTCTGCTATTTATTTGCGTTGCTTATCATTCACTTCTCTCCAGCTTTTTAACACCAAGGGGATGGCAACCGCACAAACTCTTTATACCCATCCCCGTCCACGCTGGCTGGGGAGGACGGCGCGGCAGGAGCCCTGCCGTACGGCAGTGCTGCGGCGGTGACAGTTGGGCTCTCTCCCCACACCGTGAGGATCAGCTGTTGGGTGCACAATATGCTCCGGTTTTCCTCTCCAGCTGTTCTCGCTGACGGTTATGGGAAGCGAAAGGTAGTTGAGAGTTTGGTATCTCTAAATCAGGGAGGTGATGGGTAGAAAGGAGGGGGTGAGGGAGGGCTCAGTATATCTGAGGCTGTTTTTTGTTTAAATCCAGCGAGACTTGAAATAGTGGCAAAAGGATTGAAGTGACCTTGGGAATAAATTTTATTGCCAGCGTAGCAGTGGCCAAAGAGCCATTTTGAAGGAGCTGGATGCAGGCAGGCAAGCTGAACATGGTGGGCTTGGAGCAACGGAAGGAGTGATGCGGTATGTTTGGGAGAGAACGTGCCTTTTTAGGGGAATAACGGAGATTCCAAGGCACTCGGCCCTGTCTCTCTGGATCTGTATCCCCAGCAACTTCTGCAAAGGTTGCTCTTGCTTCTGGTGTCATCCATCTTACCGTGCTGCGTTACTGCGAGCAAAGATCCCTTTTTATGTTTGGTGGTTAGATACATTGCCTGTGCTTCCCTTTCTGCCCTTGATCCCTTCTCAGCAGAATTCCCTGTGGCTTGAACATGCCTTTAATACATTTGGTTTAATTGCTTTTAATTAAAAAAAAATAAAAATAATAATTGAAATGGCCAGCGTGTTTGGGAGGAAGGGTTTTGAAGGGATTTGGCTCTTTGCTGCTTGCAGGCAGTGCCCATAGCAGCGTGTGAATGAAATAGCCCCCGTATTACCACCGTGCAGAATGTGTAAGTCTGGTGTTCTGTGTCATCATCTGCCAGGTGGGGAGGCATCCTACATGCCACGTTGCATGCAAGCCAAGCAGGTAATACTCCGGCAAGTAAAGATCCAGGCAGGCGAGTAAAGGTGGGTGCAGGCAGCTTTCCGGGGTGCTGGTGAAAGCCCAGCACGCCTTTGCCCTGGCTGTGGTTTGCCGGGCAGGCACACTGCGCCGGGCTCCAGGCGTGCGCAGCGTGCTGGGGTTTCCCTTTGCAATCCCAGCGCTACAGCGGGGCTTTCTCCCTAATGAGATTAGCGACACAAAGCGGCGATTCTTCTGCTGCTTTTAATGGGTGTTCGGGGTTTGTGTGGGATCGGAAATTCCTACTTTCATCAGATGAGCCCTCTCTGTGACTATTTTGTGGACAGTTCTTCCTTTCCTTGGCTTCAGGGCTGACATTCACATTGGCGCAAGCTTTTTAGGCTTTCCCGTCCTGCCCCCCTCTGCCTCCCCTCCTTCCCAGCCCCAGCCACGGTGAATTTTATCTTCTTTCCTGCTTTGAATCTCACCGTCAACCCAAGCCGCTTCCATCTTGTGGAGGACACGAAAGCTCGGTGGCCTTCCCTGGCCAGGCTAAACACAGCTGGAAGAAAGGAGAAATGCAAAAGTCACTCTTGAATCGTTCTTGCAGGTGCTCCTTGGTCTCCCTGGTTGAGATGTGCAAACACATACGCGCGTGTATATATAGATATATAGGACATCCATCTAGTGCTTCACCTGACGGAGGGCTGGCTGTCCCTGCCTTGTGACATCAGGGCCAGGTTGGCAATTTGTCAAGAGCCGAAGGGCTGTGCTTCAATTTGAATATGGATTTGCATAATTCATCGGGAATTAAACCGCACCACCATAATATTTGCCTCTGCGTTTATCTCCCATTATCAGCGACGGGGAGGTGCGCGGTGTTGGGCGTTTGCCGGCCGCAAAGACCCCTTTGCTTCACAGTTCAGCGCTTTTTCAGTGCAGAAAAGGTGGTCTGGGCTGATGTTTGGGAGGATGTGGGGGAGGGCAGGAGCCGCTGGAAGGAAAAAGGACTGAATGTGGGGTCAGGAGGAGAGGCTGGGAGACGCTGGAGAGCCTGAGCTTTTGAGCCTGGTTTCCTAAGGAAAAGAGGCTTATGGGATTGTGCTCCATCTGTGGATCATCTTCTACCCCCAGATGTCTGCAGCCCGTTGCTGAATTTCTCCCCGGGGTGGTTTTGGTCCCTGCAGATGCCGTGGAGGTCAGCGCTGGGCTCTGGGAGAGGGATGAGTTCACCCCCATGGCACATGGAGCACTACATGCGGGCGTCTCTGGCTTCACCTTGTGCTTATCCCGTCCTGGCCATGCCGTATCCAAGCAGGAGTCATGAAGCCGGAGCTGACTGAACACGGCTGGCTCATTGGAGATGTCCTCGTTCCAGCCCTGGGATGTTTCTTGGAGCCGGTCCCCTCTTGCTGCTGGGACCCCCATGTCATGCGGTGGTTGCTGGCTGTTCACTGAGCGCTCACATGTTGGTGTTGCAGCGTTCAGGTCTGGTCGGGTTGCTGTGCCGCTCTGTGCCTCAGTTTACCCTTGCAGTGCCACCCCCCTTTGCCAGGCACGGAGCCACGGCAGCCGCTTTGCAAACAAAAAGGTTTAAAATAAGCAGCGACGGAGGCTGCGTCTCCCAGGGCTTTGAGTCATCCCGGCTCGTGCTGACTGCGCCTGGCAGGGGCCTGGGAGGCAAAACAAACCCACATCCAGCTGCTGCCTCCCCACCAGATGTTAGCAGCGGGGTGGCTGGTTGGGTTTTGGTGGTGGTCCTCCCAGCAAAGCGGATTGAGCTGCCGTGGGGAGATACCACCTCTCTGGTGGCCCTGGTGAAACCTTGGTGAAACCGGTGGCTTGGGGCAGTCCCCAGCTTGGGGACTTGCGGTCAGGCCACCTGATTTCTGGAGGAAAGGGCGAGATGAGCAGCCCCGGTCTTGGCACCGTGCAGGCTTAGGTTTGCAGAATGGGGGGTGCTGAGGCTGCTTCCAGCACGCCTGGGCTTGGGCATGGTGGGGACCATCCTAGCTGTGAGCCCTCACCGTGCTGGACAGGAGGACAGGCAGGGACGAACCCAGGGGTGATCCCACTGTGGCCCCCCACCCACCAACCCCACACAGGGAAGGCAGCCGGGGCAGCAGGTAGCCACGGCCGGCAATGGGAAGCCGAGGGGTGGAGAGGGCAGGTGGCATTTACCTTTCGGTGGGCACCCCGGCGTGCGTCTGCAGGGCTGGCTGCTGCCCATCACGCAGCAGTGTTTAATTTCTCAATGGGAGAGCAGGGAGATAATGCTGCACAGTCCCATTTAACCTGCTGGTGACCTGGTCTTAAGTCATTGTGGCTGAAAATAGACCATGTTCCCTCCAGGGCACAGCTAATGGTGCTGGGAAAGCTGGGATCTCTCTTTGAAGGCTGATTTAATTGCTGCTGGCAGGCACTTGGTGCAGGTGATGCGGGGACCGGCACCCGTGCCATCCCACAATAACCTCCCCCCACCGAGCTTCTGTAGCTCTCCCGGCTCTGGCAGCGAAGGGTAACGAGCTCTTTTCTAACGAAGGCATGGGACAGCAGCTCAGCCAGCACATGGGTGTTGCTGGGTTAATTGCGCAGGCAGGGCTTGGCTTACCGGGAGCGGGGGGCTCACTTGTTTGCATCGCATCTTCTGCGCTGAGTTTGGGTGATATAAAAAAAAATTTAAAAAATAGAGTGGGTTAAATTTCTGTGCTTAGGAAGGAGGGGGAGCACCTGCAGCGAAGGTGTGCGCCCGGTGCTGGGAGCAGAATCAGCCCTAGGGCCCCTGTGCCACCCACCAGTGGCTGGAGGGTCTTCACCGTGATGAGGGATGGACTAGAGCAAAGACATTTTGATGCTGTTCTAGAAAATCTGGAGAGCCTACAGATGAGACTACAATCTAGCAGCCAGGTTCTGCATTCCTGGGGATTCTGCTAATCAGTTTGAGCGTTGAAATTATTATTTTTTAATTTCCATACAGCGTCTTAGTAAATGTGGAGCTGAAGACCCCACTGAGTCGCTGCTTCCTATTTGAGGAAAGCCATGTGGTTGCATACTGAGAACCTGGAGGTTTTGGTCACCCCCGTTGGGGTGTCAGGTTTAATTATGCCAGTGGAAAAGGAGACACATCCGACGTGGTGGGGGATTTCAGGCTGGGGGTACAGAGAAGAAGCTTCTGCTGTAGCAGCCAGCAGTGACCCAGGAGCATTGACACTGGTTTGAGTGTTTGTGTGTCAGGACTAATGTGGGACCAGGTCAGTGCTCCCCACACCACGTGTTTCAGGCTCTGCAGACTGGCTGCATGTCATGTCAAGGGTCCCAGGGGGTGGTTTCCGTCCTAGCCCCTCCAGCGGGAGGAAAAGCCACCTTCCCTCTGCCAGAGGGATTTGGGTCCCCACCAGGGTGGCTTCTTGCTGCCCCCCATGAAGACGCTGTCAGCAGGGAGCTGACCTTGTGGGAGATCTTCAGGGCATCTCGTCGGTGTCCTTCTCTTGGGGCCCCAAGCCCTGAAGCGCCGGTATACCTCAGATTGCATTTGCTTTGTTGCACGGTGGAAACTGAGTCTGCAGGATGCCGGGGGCAGAGCTGGGGTGTGAGCACCGAGCCTTTGAGCCCTTGCAGCCACTTCTTCCCATATTCTCCTCCTCCGCCGTCTCCGAGGTGTTGGGGCTGTTCCAGCTCCTGGGTGAGGAGGAGGTGAGCAGTAGGGCTCAGCCTGATGATATTTATTTCCACGGAGGCAGGGAACCCCCTCCATGCCCTGTGCACGCACCCTGCCCTTTGGTGTGCCTTGGCTGCGGGAGGCCCTGCAGCGCGGTGATTCACCATGAGGGTAGCATGGCACTAAAATCGTGGCACGGCATCGGCACGGGGTAATGGCTGCAGGAGGGCTCCTCGGAAAGCTGGCGGGAGCACGTGGTGTTCTTGTGCTGACGCAGCTGCGAGCAATAGTAAATATTGAGCAAGAGCCACTTAAAAATAAAGCAGCCTGGACACAGATTACCGTGTGGAATAAAATAAAATTAAAAGAAACAATAGAGAGTTGTGCTGAGCTGGGGGGAAACTCGCCTTGGCTTTTAAGGTAGTGATTTTTGCAGCTGAAGGAAAGTGGCGCAGTGGTGTTCAAGCCGGCAAAGGCCAGGAGCACGGACCCCCCGCCGGAGGATGCTGTCTCTGAGCTTGCCAGGGCCCTTAGAAGATTAAACGGGGAGTTAAATTGATCTGGCTGTTCTGGATCCGGGGGATGAGATCGAAGGCCTTCAGGGGATGCGAAGAATTGAGGCTGTAAATAAAGGCTTTGAAGCAGCTGCCAGCCCCGAGGCATGGGGTGTAAATATGGCAGGGTCAGGTTTTGGGGCAGAGGGTGGTGGGTTGTGATGGCGGCTGCAGGGACGGGGACCGGCTGCCGCTGCAGTCCACGTGCATCTGATCTGGGGGCTTCGGTTTCAGCCCAGTGTGTTCTGGTGCTTGCACTGCTGGCGTCTCGTGTGTGGCACAGAGTCAAGGCGGCTCTGGTGCCTTGGGTGTCACTGGAGCTGCCCTGGCAGACAGGGGAGGAGGCGGCAAAGATTTACACTGTCAGCACTCCCAGCTCTCAGCTGTTTGCAGCCATAAATGTGTGCATGAGAAATAGCTGCGGCCGTGCCTCGCCGCGCTGTGTGCCGCTGTGTCGTGGAGCAGAGATGGGGAAGTGTGTGCTGGAGGGGGGGGCGGCCTTAAGAAAGTCACCCCTGGGATGCTGCTGCTTCTGCAGGGAGAGGATCGAGGATGCACTGATGATGGTGAGCACGGGCAGCTGGTGCTGGTGCAGCAGCCGTCCTGCCGGCGGTGGGAAGGGGCCCCGTGTGGTCTGGCAGCCAGCGGGTACTCGCTGTGCTTGGACTTCTCCTGGTTCCCCTCCCTCCCTGCGGGGGAAAGGGGATTCATGAGGACGTAAGTGTTTATCCAGCTGTTTGTGGTGTGGACTGGTGTCCCAGTTGGCTGCTTGTGAGGCGCCGCGAGCCGGACTGGGGAAGAGGTGACCGTGCTCCCGGCCAAGGGCGGCTGTGGCTTCTGCTCCGTGCCAGAGCCCAGCAGCCAGCTGAGACCCCGGCTGCAAATCTCCCTCGGGTGCCCAGACTTGAAAACATCCCATGGAAATAAACCCAGAGCCTTGCTGCTGTGTTTCCCAGCCCCTCTGGGCTTGGACCAGAGGGACCGCGGGACCAGGCTTTTCGGCTTGGGCTCCTCTGTGGTCACAGCCCCTTGCACAGTGCTGTGTGGTGCCAGCCTGCTTCCTGGCAGTGTGTCTGTCCATCATGGCCCGGGAGGATGGGGCAAGATGCCGGCAGTTGGAAATATTTCATAAGTGGCAGACACCCGTAACGGGCAGATGGGGCCGATGGGAGAGAGTTACTTCACTTCTCCCGGGGTACTGGAGGCCACTGGCTTTCCGGTGACAGGGCTGTGGCTTTTTGGGTAAAGATGGCTTGTGCCCGGGTCTTGGCTTTGGGGTGCGCTTTGTGACCTGCATCGCGTGTGGCTGCCTGCTTGCCTGTCCAGGCCACCGGGGCTGTCACACAGTTGCGTCCTGTTGCGTGATTCCCTTTGAGGTGACAGGAGGGTCGGGAGAGCCATTCCTGGGTGCTAGCAGAGGCATCGCGGATGCTACTTCTCCCTGGTGCATCGGTGCTACCAGCTGGTTTGGAAAACTGGACCAGGGGAGTGAATTCCCCATTGAGTGGTGTTTCTGTGTCACTCCTGTTTGCTCTCCGTGACCCTTCGTGGGTGCCTGAGTGAGCCGTCACCTCTGCGCTGGGTCAGCAGCCAGCATGGAGGGCAGCGCGGGGATGCTGTGAAGGTGCTGTCCGGTTGCTTGTAGCCAGACTGGGGTGGAGCAGCTTTCCCAGCACTGGTGCACACATGTCACGTCAGCCATATAGCCTGGCTCGTTGGCCGGAGCCGTGTCCATGGGGGAGATGCGTTCAGCTCCAGCGTGTCCCCACCAGCATATCCCCATCCTGCCTGGCTCTTTCACAACCCAGGCTTGGCCAGCTTGGCCAGCTGGGGATGAATTTCAGGCCTGGGGACTGGCGGGGCCAAGGTGGAGAGAGCCTGCAGGTTAAAAACTCCGGGCGACCCGTGGCATGCGGCAGCCCGCTCTGCTGCGGGCACGTTCGCCCACCCGCCCGCATTCGCCACCTCTGCCAGATGATGTTTTCTGGCGGCTCCCTCCTCCCAGGGAGCTTTGGGCAAACCCCGAGCGGGCTGAGCACGTGGGGCCCATTTCCCTCCCGCTTCCCCCAGCACGACCTCCGGCCTCCAGACGTTTGGTGTGCGGTTTGTGCGGTTGCTGGTATCTCATCTCTCCATCAGTCACATCCCCTCTTGGTGGTGAGTCACCCGGCCATGCCTCTTCCCCCCGCTCCCCGTGCCGTTTTGGAGAGCTGAGCAAAGACGAAGAAGATGTTTTCAACTGGGCTGACACATCTGCACCCGCCAGGTTCCTCTAATAACAGCCCTTAGTGATTTATGTCTCAGTCATGCAAAGCAGGTATGTTTTATCATCTTGGAGCTGGGAAGGAGGGGCAAGGGTGTGTGTCCCCCCTCCATGCCCATCCACTACACCCACTGGAGCATGACGGGGAGCTCAGCAGGGACATGCATTTTGGCTGCTGGCTGTTGCCTTCCTGCAGGGTTAAGGTGGCTTGAGGACAATCTCTGTGCCCCTTAAACCCTTTTACCCTCTGAGCCAGGCTGCTTTGGATCGTGCATGCCCACACTGGCAAAGCACCCATGTGGGATTCTTGTTGGTGGTGCCTTTCCCAGGCGGCCAGAGGCTGTGCTGATGGCATGCACGTTTGGCTTGGCATGGCATGGCAGGGGAAGGGAAGGGGGGCACAGCCAGTCTGGTGCTGGCAGCGCTGCCGACTCTCACCTCCCTGCCTGTGCCGTGGTGCCAGCCCGCCTCTGGGCGAGCAGTTGGCTGGAGGAGCGTGGCTTAGCCTGCTGAGACCTGTCGGCGTGTCCCTGGGCGAAGCGGATCTTGCGCTGGTTCAGCAAACGCTCTGGCCGCAGGCAGATGGAGATGGTTGTGGTTTCCCCCTTTCCCCTCCCTTTCTCCTGGCAGAAGCCCATGGTTGGGGTGATCTGTGCGTTGCTCACTGCGGTAGAGTTTCTCCCCTTGGCATCACTTTCTGGCGCAGAGATCCAAGGAGGGAGCGACTTGCCCGCGGCCGCCTCCTGCAAATGCAGCTACTTAGCACATAGAGGAGCAGCTTCACCTCCAGGTCCTGCCCGGGGGAGTGGGGCAGCAAGTTTCGGGCTGTGTGCGAGTCTTACGCCAGCCTGTCAGCATTGCTGCTGGCGGGCTGTACAGAGGAAGGGATGCTCTGGCAGTGCCTTGAGGTTGGATTTGCATTGGGTTCATCCCCAGGAAGGCTGTGGCTCGGATCCCTCTTCCCTGCCCTGGCTCTTGGCAGGGAACAGGCCAGGTAAATACAGCCTGGGCAGCTTCTCCTCTGGGCGCTTAGCAAGGGAAAACAGTGTTGCTGGTAAACCCGAGACTGGGGTTCAGGTGGCTCTCTGGTTTTGCTACTCGTCAGCTGGGTGATGCAGGCAAGTCTTTGCACCTGCCCGTGCCTCAGTTTCTCCACCTGCAAAGCTTTGGGATGTGCTTTGAGCCCCTGTGCTGGGCTTATGCCTCTCCTAGGAGCAGCACTGCTCCCATGGTTTGCAGGAGGTGCTGGGAAGGGCTGCCCAGTACAAGGTGGCTTTGGGGCTTGGCTGGTGGCATCAGCTCAGTTCTGCTGCTGCTTCCCAAGGTGGGGTGGTGAGACTGCCTTGCAGGGTCCCCAACCTGTCCACCTGAACCAGTCCCCAGCTCGGACTGCACGTGAAGCGACTTGTTACCGCTCGTGCTCCCTGCTTCAGCACAGTGGCTAGAGAACCTCTGTGACAGCTCATCTTACACTGGGCAGGTGGAAGGGATTTCATCTGTCCTTCAGCCACTGCCATCCCAGTTTCTCATCCCCTCATTCTTTCGGCTGACCTTTCCACTACTGCTCCTCCTCCTGCAACCCTGGGCCGAGGCTGGGTCCCTGTGGTGTGATGTGATAATGCTGGTTGCGGAGGAAGCCCCAGAGCATTTGGGGCTGGGGCTGACCCTTATCCCTGGGTAGGATAAGATGCCGCAGGCGGGGAGCTGCCCCAGTAGGACCAGGAATGTAGCCGGTACCAAAATGCCTCTTTGGGTACCAGTAGCTTAAGCTGTGTGCAGGTGCCCCTGTGCTGGATGGCAGGGATGGATCATGTCCCCTTCCTGGAGCTCTGCAGGTGGCTTCATGTCCTTGCACCATGTGCAAGTGGGGCCGTGCCATGGGCATCTGTGCATGGCGGTGTCTACAGTGTGGGATGCATCTCGCCACGATCTCCGTGCTGGTGCTCTTGGTTGCTGGAGCGGCTGCAGCTGGGATCAAGGTCTGGCTGCGAGAAGGGGCTCATGTGGGGATGTCTGGAGCTGGGGCTGCTGGGCTGGTGTGGCATGGGGTGCTCCAGGGGGTTTGCCGTGCTGCAACCATGTGCTCTGCCAGATGGGACTCGTGTTCCCTCGGAAATGTGTTGCTCCTGCTCCAGACGCTGGCTTGTCGCCAGCCCAGCCGTGCCGGAGCGGTGCGGTGGAGGTGGCGCGGCGGAGGCAAACATGCTGCGGAGTGGAGCTGCTCACAGCTAAGCTGGGGTAGGCGCTCCTGGGTGCTACCCAGTGATCTCCAGCCCTGGAATAAGAAAAGGTGTTTGGAAATGCTCCAATGCGAAGGTTTTGGGGTTACCAAGGAGAGGCGTGAATGTGTGTGCATGCTCAGTGCCTTTATGGCACCCAGCACAATATTAAACAGCAAGTTTTACCTGCTGGGAATGGGCTCTGTGTTGAACTTTGTGGGCACAGCAGGTCCCCTGGTCCTGCCACTGGAGGGTTGGCATGTGCGGGTGATGCCGCTGGGAGCTGTCGGGCGATGGATCTGGGCCAGGAGCTGTGCGGAGCACCGTGTCGGTGAAGCACATATGCCGGGATGCAAACATGTATGCGAAAGAGATCCTGGCTGTCTAAATAATGTGAAATATTGACTAGCTCTCGCAGATGGTGCTCCACGTGCAGCTTCGGGGACTGAACTTCTCTGTCTCCTCTTGGGTTTCAGTGTGATGTTGTTTTGATCCAGTTGGATGCTGGACTCTTGACAAACTTGTTGCCTTGTTGCTTTCAGTGAGATCGTTGAATTTTGAGGAAGTTGGTTGCTAATGGGGTCTGAGGGGAAGGGAGGAGGCTTGCAGAGGGCTTGACTGGCTCCTTCAGACTCTCCTGATGGCTTTTTTCGTTTTTTAAATGATTGCACCAAATGCGATGCTGGTTTTAGCAGAGCGTTGGGGTTTGTAGTATTGTGCAGATGCCGTTTGGTGGCAGTGTTGTAGAGGAATTGCTGCCTGTAGCCAGGAGCTTGTGTTATTACCACCGTTATGGTGATTGTATTCATTGATGAAATGCTGATGATGATTATTTGCGTGAGGATGTTGCTGGGGGGCCCACTCTTGGAGGAGGCCCCAGTGTCCAGGACATAATCCAGACTGCTGGCAGCAGGGCCTTGGGGACATGCTGCTTTCATATCAGCTCGTGGATGTGTGGCAGCTTTTCTGCTCTGTTTTGTCTTCCTCTGGGATAAGATGCTGGTTTTGGATACATGAAACTATGCTTTGTGTGAGCTGCTGTGGAGGATGCTCTTGCGTTTTCCCAAAGCCCGTACCTGGTGCTGGGCAGCTGCAGCGGGAACGGGCTGTGTTGGCAAAGCTGCGCTGGCAAGATGGTCTTATCGCTGCTCGGGAAGCGTGTTGCGGAGTGCCCTCACCCACAGGTCGCAGTACTTGTGATAAAACAGCTTATCGGCCAGGCAGTTTGGTCGTTCAGCCTGCAGATTTAAGGCTCTGCTCAGAAAGCAGCATGCTCCATTTGCAGCTCACCGGTGGCAAAGTTAGAGCCTTGCAGAGGTGCAAGGGGTGAGCTGGGGGACACGCAGTGGGGGGTTGGTACCTGAAGTGGGGGCCCCGAGCAGCACTCCCCACCGTGGGCTGTGCGCGGTGTGCGTTGCCGCATGTGTCCTCGCAGCCGCCGCTCCTGGCGCGCGAAGGACCGACAGCCACAACAGTCTGTGCTCCTGCGGGGCTCGTTCCAAGGCGGCGTGCCGCTTGGGCTGAAACATGTTTCCCTCTTCTGTTTCCCATTTTCTGCAGGCTTTTCCCATCTGCCTAACGGGCTCTACCCGTCGTACATTCCCCTGAGCCACCTCGAGCCCCCCAGCGCCGGCAGTCCTCTCCTGGCCCAGCTGGGTCAGCACAGCCTCTTTGAGTCGCAGAAAGGTGAGTCTGGGTCCCCGTGTGCCATTCCCCTCGGTCACCCCTGGGTGCTCACCCTGTCCTTTGGGCTGTCTTGGCTGCTGGAGCTGCTGGATGCTGGGATGTTAAAGGTGAAGAGCAGGAGTCCCCTGGGGTTATCATCCAGGGGTGTTTCCTGGCCTTAGCAGTAGCAAAGTCTTGGATGTGGCTGTGTTGTAGGGAACCCAGCCAGGTCCCTCCGTGAAGCCCCCACGTGCTGCTGCATCGCAAGGCTCAGCATGCATTGGAGACAGGGCTGCTCTGCATCCCATCTGGGCCACGTGGAGGTACCTGCCTGGTCTCCTCTGCTCTGGTCCTTCCTGGCCATGTCTGAAACATCCTTTAAACCCATTCCCTCCTGGTTTGCCACCTCTCGCCTGTCTCTGTGTAGGACTGAAGGGGCTGGAGGCCCGTGGTAATTTTGTTTGCTTCTTCTCTGCAGATGGGTTCTACCTGTCCAGCCACGCGGGCCAGTCTGCTTTGCACCCACAGCCTCCCCTCTCGAGGACTGCAGGCAACCACACATCGAGCACTTTGCTCCGGGAGAAGGACCTTGGGCAGCTGCACAAGAGCTCGAAAGAAGGCCTTAAAGACCCTGGTGGGAAGGAGCGGGCATGCCGGAGTGATCTGTCCCTGCCGTTTGCCAAGAAGGAGGGTAAGCCGAAGGAGGAACCCCGGCCCCGCAGCGTGGTAGACCTTACGCAGGACACCAAGCCCGACAGCGACCGGAAAGTGAGCGTGGTGGAGAAGGTAGTGAAGGTCGGTGAGCGTCTTTCGCCGTTCCTGGCTGAGCACATGCCAAATCGGGGCGCCGGCGGTGGGGAATCCAAGTCCAAGAACCCGCTGCAGAGCTCTTCCCTCAGCAACTGCAATGGTGGCGGGGACCCCATGCTGAAGGTCCTGGGTGCCGAGCAGGACCGCTGTGCCAAGGATCCCGCTCGGCACGATGAGAACATGAGGCCTTCTGCGCACGCCCACGCTGAGCGGCTGAAGCGGGGGGAGCCCCTCCTGCCCTCTGTGGGCGCTTTGCACGTCTCCTGCAGCTGCCCGTCCCCACACCCCTCGCAGCCGGGGAAGATGACGCCGGCCACGACATTCCCTCCGCAGCCCGTCCATTCCAGCATGTACACCATCTTCCCGCCGGCCAAGGAGCTGGGGAGGGAGCACAAAGTCATCGCCCCCACCTTCGTGCCTTCGGTCGAAGCCTACGATGAGAGGAGCGGGCCCATCCAAATCGCCTCGCAGGCCCGTGACAACAAGGCGAAGGACAAGGACCTCGGGAAGGTGGGGGTGTTGCAGTCGCCCACGGAGCGATGCCTCGCGGATGCCTCCCGCACGCTCTTGTCCCAGGACTTTTCTTGCCACGGTGATGCCAAGAGGATGGAGGCTCTGAGGGAGAAGGGCTCGGTGATCAGGGCAAACTCCATGGCGCTGAAGAGACAGGTCACTTCTGAGCCCTTCCTCAATCGGCCAGGGCTGGGCTCTCCAGAGAGCAGGGAGTTCCTGACCTCCAAGGACTTGCTGAAGCCGAGTCCGGAGGCAGAGCATCGCCCCTGCGACCGGGACCGCTTCCAGAGATCCAGCTCCAAAGAAGCGGCAAAGGTCTACGGCACTTTGGACTCCTCCCGGCAGCACCTGGACCATGGTCAGCTGAAACCACCTGAGCAGAAGTGGAAACCCTTTGAGATGGGCAACTTTGCCACCACGCAGATGGCAGTGCTGGCTGCGCAGCACAACCACGTCACCCGGGCGGAGGAGGAAGCCAAGAAGGTCTACCTTGACCCCAGCGGCTTGCCACGGTCCTCGGTGGTGGGCTCACGGGGTGCTGCGGACGTCCTCCACCCCGCCTCACATGGCGAAGGGTCGGCCATGCAGAGCCTCATCAAGTACAGCGGCAGCTTTGCCAAGGAGACCGCGTCCCGGCAGAGCTGCGGCAAGAAGAGCCCCTTTGGCGGCTTGGGCAACGTGAAGTTGGACTCTTCACAGCTGGGCGCCTCCAAAGTGCAGCAGCTGCTGCTGCAGCAGCCAGCGAAGCAGCTGAAGAGGGACCCTGAGAGACCCGAGAGTGCCAAATCCTTTGGTCGTGAGAGCATCGGCTCCCAGGGTGAGGTGGAGGTGAGGCACTTGCCCGTTGGCATTGCCGTGGCTGTGGCCCGGCAGAAGGACAACAGCAGCAGCAGCAGCAGCAGCAAACTGGGACCCAGCTTGGCAGACCGGGATCGCTCGCTGTCTCTCAGCAGCATCAAAGGTAGGTTGCCCAGACCTGTCTCAGGATTTCCCTGTGGGATCTGTTCCCTGGGGAGAGCAGCCACCCAGTGCAAGCTGTGTGGCATAAGCTGAGTTTGGCATCCTCAGCTCCCTTTGCCTCTCCTTCCCAGCCAAGAGCATGCTGTAAACCACAGTAGGGAGCAAGACTTCCCCTGCAAGAGGGAGTCCCCTTTCCCTCCTTCCATCCCCTCAGCCCACATCCAAGGACAACCCCTCTCCATGTGTTTGATCCCTGTTAGCAAAGGGAGTGACAGAGAAACCCCTTAATGCACTTTTGTGCTGGTGTTTTAATCTCATGGTTTTGATTTAAGCCATGGTGCTGGCAGGAGGGGGATGGCTCCAGCAAGCTTTTTGGTGCTCTGTTTGGCTTGTGTAGCAAGATAATGCCTGGGGGCTGCCCAGCATGGGGAGAGCTTGACTCTGGCGTGCCAAGGAGCGATGCCAAAGCAAGAGGCCGGTGAGCAATGGTTGGCTTTCCATTTTTAGCCTTCGCCTTTCCCAGTTTTCTGCCTTTGCCCCCCTCTCCTGAACCTCAGTGGTGAGAGGCAGTTTCTCCCAGTCAGCAGCCCCTCTCCCCATTCCTATCGCCTCCCGTCACCCTCCCCATGGCCAGGCGGGAGCCGACCGAGGACCTCGTGGGCAGCACAGGGAGCTGTTTGTTCAGCCGTTCAGTCGTCGCAGACCCTCCCAGCTTGCGTTAAATGTAATTTACTGAGCCGAACTAAAAGGCTGCAAACAAGGGTTGAATTCTGGCAGGCCTCCGGGCTCGTTGCTAAGTGATGCAGTTGGCTTTCAGACAGAAAACAAGACTGCTTTTCTCCTCCTCTCGCCCCCCAAATGCTGCCCCCCCTTTGTGTGCCAGGAGATATTCGTCTAATAACATTAGCTTGCTTGCACTGAGTGGACGGTGCTTGAATGTTTAGACCTTTTAAGAAGGAGAAAGCAGGCTTTAGTTGGCTAATCTGTAGTATTTGGCAAGTAAAATGCAAGTATTTAGTGCCGGGCATGGGTTGTCAAGGAAACGGACCTAAGCCTTTCCTCCATGCATAACTGATTGAATTTTTCTATGCGGTCTGTGCGTCATGTTCATATATATAGACAAAATGATCATTCACTGTCCGGACAATCATCGGTCTGTACAGAAAAGGGACCGTCCTGTTGGCAGGGTGGGGGCTAGGAGGGAATTAGAGGAATAAGAAAGTGTGTGTGTTTGGATGGAGGATGAGAAAAAGATGATAAACCCGTCTATAAATAACAGAGTGCAAGTAATGTGGATGGGAGAGGGAGGAGCAGAGATAAAATAACAAAATAATGTGTTTCTAATAAAAGGCTGGGGGCGGGTGTCAACTCACCTTGTGCCAAGGAATGGAGGGAGGCTGCGAGTTAACCAAGGGCTTGCTCCATATTGCTGACACTGAACGGGCAGTTGGGCATCGATTGGGGAAAATAAATAGGAAAAGGGGCTTCAAGGGGGGAAAACCTGGGCTAGGAGGTGGAGGGGGATTTGTGTGCAAGCGGGGATGCTGGCAGAGAGGCAGGGAGGGATGCTGGGGCTCCAGAGGGATTCACGAGCCCCTGTGCCTCATGCTGTGGAGGCTGGGTAGTAAAACTGAGGAACGGAGACTGCATGGGGCATCGTTCAGTGAGTCGAGGAGGGGCTGGTTGGGGACAGCCACTGCACGCAGCGTCCTGGCAGGCTGCAAGGGCAATGTGGTGACCTTGGAAAGTCCTTCGGGAGGGAGAGGTGTGTGCCTGGTTTTAAAGCATCTTTGCTTTCTGCCTGAAGCCCATGGAAGGAGCCGTGGGGAGAGGAGCTGGGAGAGATGTTGTCTTGTTCCTGGATTCCTTCTGACAGTAAAAGCTGAGGGAATTGGAGACTTGACAGCAAAAAAACCATGGGCTGTCCAGGTTTGTGGAAATACACAGTGGAGCCCTCCTTGAAAAGACTGCCTGTCAGCAGAATAGACTTGATGTTCAGAAATGTTTTCCCGTGTGCCAAACTTTATCCAGACAGGAGAGCGAGGACCCTGGAAAGGGCTGCCGGGGAGCCAGGGTGCAGCCGTGCAAGGCTGTGCTGCACCGCTGAGCCCTGCGGGGTGCAGAGCATCGCTTGGGCGGAGGATGTTTTGGCAGGGAGCACCGGGAGCTGGGGGGAAGCAAACACCTTCCTCCTGGCCCCGTTAGACTGGCTGGCTGCTCACTGAAAGCAGGGCTGGGATTTAGGAGTGTATGGTATCACCAAAGCATAATACGGAGAGGGGCAACAGGGAATTGTGGAAAAAATGCATGTGCAAGAAAGAAGCTAGGGAAAAAAATGGGGAAAAGCAAGCCTAAAATCAGGCGGCTGGGGTGAAGACCTTGGGTAACATGAGAGAAGGGCGGTCCCAATACCTGGTCCTGGCAAGGCCAAGCGAGGCACTGGTTTTTGCTCCTGTGAAGATGCTTCCTAAGTTCTTGCAGATGCAGCTGCTACCATGCCAGGCTGTATTTGCAAGAGCTGTTCTGGTTCTGGACAAGCTATTTCTCCAGCCAAACATCCAGCCCCCCTTTTTGGACTCTTACCCTCATCTGCCATATGTGTCCCTGCCTTGCCAGACCCTTTCTTGTTGCATGGCTTGGGGAGGATGCAGATTCCTGTTAATGGGTTGAATTGCAGAGCAGAACACACTGGTTTTGTGAGGGTCCATAGTGTTGGTTCTGCCTGTTGCAGAAGGACAGGGATTCGGAGCATACTCTGTGCTCCCAGGCTGGTTTACAGGAGCAGAAGATGCTTCAGAAGGTGCAGAGATAAAATCCCCTCCCCCCCGTAAGATGTGCTAAGCAGGACTGTGTGGTTTGATGCAGGGATTTATCTGGCCTCGTCTCCTTCTGAGATGGGAAATCTGCCACTGTCCTTCAGCGAAAACGGTCCCGTTGGTCCTGTTGCTCTCAGGCTGGTGGCTGTCCTGTCCTGGGAGACTGGCCTGGCCTGGTGAGTGGGTCCCTTGATGGCTTGGAGACGCAAACCTCAAACCACATGCACCTCGCTGCTCTCAGGAGCCACCTTAGTGAGAATATCCTGATCACATAGATAGCCTTGCCCAGTCCTTTAGGACTTGAACCTGATGTAGTCTTGGGGCCAGTGACATTTGGGTGTGCTGGCTGCCAGGGTACTGCCTCTCCATGTCCAGAGGAGCGGGGACAGCTTTCCCCAGACTGTTTCTTGTGTCTGATGGTGCTGGGTTGTCTCTTAAGGGCATGGACGCTCAGAAGATGACTGTGGGGATGAGAGGAGCCGCCACCGGGACAGCCACCTCCTGGCAGGGCGCTTGGAGCGGGATCAGGAGAAGCTGCTCAGGTGAGGGTTGAAGGGAGATGGGGTCTCTTGCTGCAGTGCCACATGCCATGCTTGGGGACAGCCTGTCCGGAGAGGGGACAGGGTGCATCCATTCTGGTGAGGCCGCTGGCACTAGCCTTGCTGGTGCTGAGAGTAGTGCTGAGTGAGGTACCATGGGGTTATAGCCAGATCCTAAATACGCAGCAGAGCAATCCTAATAGACTGCTGCAAATCCATGCCTGCTCCAAAGGGATGGAGACATGGGATGTTTTATTGTGGACGTGATGTTAACCACCTCCATCACAGCTCTCCTTGGCTGTCTGTCCCTGGTTTGCAAACACGCTTGTTCTGCAGACTGGTCCATACCCCTGGGCTCCTCCAGCCGGACAGTAACCTGCAGCACTTGGGCACTCTCTCACTCTATCTCTTGCCTCCTCCAACACCAGAGAGAGCAAGGAGCTGGCAGATTTTGCCCGGATACACCCCTCCGGCTGTGCCACGAACGGTTTGAACTCCAACCTCATGGTGACGGGAGGCCCAGCCTTGACGGGCTCCGGGCGCTGGTCTGCAGACCCGGCTTCGCACTTGGCAGCCCACCCCTGGCTCCCCAGGACGGGGAGCCCCTCCATGTGGCTGGCCGGCCATCCCTACGGTGAGTGCTCTGGGAGGGAGCGATATGTCCATGGGGTGTTCACACCGATGCAGTTCAGAGAGAGGTGTTGCTAAGTGCCTGGTGAAGCTGCTGTCTGATCACAGGGGAAAGGGAAGAAGGTATTTTTGAGCAATCAAATGGTAAATGACTTCTCGCATGGGTGGGAGCTGCCTGCATCCCCTGAGTTGTGACTGTGGTGTTTCTTCTTCCAGGACTTGGTCACCCTTCCCTGCACCAGGGCATGACTCCAGGCTTCCCCCCTGCCATGGGGGGAGCTCTCCCTTCTGCCTACCAGTTTGCCAGAGACCCACAGTCAGGACAGCTTGTTGTGATCCCCAGTGAGCACTTGCCACACTTCGGTAAGGATGTGAGCGCGTCCCTGAGGACCATGCTGTGATAGCTGTGGAGGAAACAGGCTTTGGAGAGGGCTAGATAGGACCATGGGGACCAGCAGCCACAGCTCTAGGTTGGGCATGAGCTGGCCTCTTCTTAGGTGTGTTTTGGAGATGGAAATCTGTAATCTTCAGCCGTGGCTCCTCATCATCTGCAGGACCCCACAGAGTTTGAGTCCTTGGTTAGGAGATCTACTCATGGGCTCAGCCAGGGAACGTCAAACCAAGGGTGCCTGGAGAGCAAAGCAAGTCAGACGGCGCCAGGACCCGTGGGGTGGTGGGAGTGGGACTGCCATGGGGAAGTCAGCATGCTTTCCCTTCTGCATTTCTGGTTGCGTTTCTGCATAGCCCAATGTTTGGCATCCCTCACGCCCTGGGATTGCGGTAGAAACTTGTCCTGAGCAATCCTGAATCCTCTAGTCATCCCCATCCTCCTGCCTCCTTGACTGCATCTCTGCTCATTCCCCAGCGGAGCTGATGGACCGGGCACCTCCACTGTGGCCCGCCATGTACCCCCCGACCAGGAGCTCCCTCCAGCACGCTCACCAGCTCCAGCTCCTCTCTCATCAGCAGCTGCTGCGGCAGCACGAGCTGTACATCCTGCAGCAGCAAGCGGCCCACGCCATGGAGCTACAGAGGAGTGCCCAGCTCGTGGTACGTTTTCAAGAGCTTCTTGCTTGAGTGTGAAACAAGCCTGAAGTTGGAGTGTCTGAGGGGAAAAAGCAGCTGTGCCTGTGTTGCAAGTGTGTCTCAAGGGTACGGATGCATTGCGTGATCCTGCCCTGGTCCCTGGGATATGAGGCATTCAGTGCATCCTGCACAGTTAGGGTGGGTTTTGGAGGGGTTTGGTGTAGAGCCATTGAGCAGTGCTGTCAGGAGGGCTGCCCAGCAGCAGGGTGGCCTTGACTCCTTCCCTAGGGATGTCTCTGTTTAGTTGAGTGGTTTCATCCCTGGTCACCTCCAAACAAACCTCCTGAGTGGCTCTGAGAAGCAGCTGCAATACTGACAGCAATCACACTGGGTCCTGGAGCCAGCTCCCATTCACCAAATGATTTTGGAAGTCATGAGCTTTCATTTGGGTGTTTTACACCCATTTAATTTTTGTAGCAGTCATCTGGTTTTCAGCCTTCATTTTACATGTGTGCTTGCTAGGCTGGAGGCTTAGAAGTAGAAGTGGTTTGCTTTGCTTGCAAGTGGAAACTGAGACACCCTTCACATGGCTCCCAGAGCTGGGAAATTGTAAAGCTATCCCAGATCAGTGTCACCCTCCATCAGGTTGGTCTTAAAATGGTGCTGCACTGGGGAACGTGTGTTTTATTCCAGTGCATATTTGATAAGACCATGTTTTGGTCTGGCTTGTTGGTAGGTCTGTGCCGCTTTCCAGAAGCAGGTAGAGATGTCTTGCTGAGTTCTGCTCTGTTCTTGTCGCAGGAGAGGTTGAAGGCGAATGAGCAGCGTGCGGATATGGAAGAGAAGGTGACAAAGCGGAGCCTGGACAGTGCCAAATCAGGCCTTTCCTCCTCTGCCCCGGGACTGGTGCACCGAAAACCACCCGTGCTGTCTCCCAGTGCCTCCACGTCCTACAGCAAGGCTGTGAGTCCACCTCCCCTCTCTCCCAGGGCCTCACCCGTGTCTGTGCTCAAAGCTGAGGTGATCCAAAAGATGGAGGAGCCACCTTCGCAGCCAGCCTACTCCTACCCTGCCACCCCCAGCTCCCATCCTTCCAGCCCGCCCCCCGCCTCTCCACCCCCTGCCCCTGCCATCCCTCCAAAGGAAGAGGCGCCCGAGACTGTGGAGAAGAAAGACCTGGAGCTGGAAAAAGAAGCTGCCGGTCCATATCAGGCCTTGTTCCCAGGTAAGAGAGCCCTGCTTTGGCAGAGTCCCGTTGTGTTTGTGCCTGCTTCCCTTTTTCTCCTCGGCTCTTTCCTGCTTCCATCCCTTCCCCTAGAGAAAACCATGTAGCTCCTCTACAAGGCAGGGGAGAGGCAAGGACCAGGGGTGGTGTGGTGGACTGGGATCGATGCCTGGGTCGTAAAGGGACCTGGGGCTGTAGGCTGTCTTCTTCCCTTGGGTTGAGCCTGGGTTGATTCCCCCAGGGATGAAGTCTCAGTGGGAGAAGGATGCAAGAGGCAGATCTCTCTCCAGTTGCAGGAGAGTGCTGGGAAGGTGCAGAAGGGACCTCTGGGGTGCTGCTGCCTGTGGCACCTTGGCCAGGAGAGAGGTGCCCAAAGCAGCTACTGCTTGAGAACAGGAGGAGACGAGAGATGATGAAAGCAAAGGGAACCCATCTCTATGCCTTAGTGTGAGAGAAGGTGCTTTGGAGACCCGGCCATTACACAGCCTGTCGCTTCTGATATCTTGCAGAGATCCCCCCAGGATATCCATTCCAGTCCCTGCCTCCCTCCTTTGGAAGACACTATCCCTACCTCCTCCAGCCCACCGCAGCATCTGATGCAGATGGCCTGGCTCCTGACGTCCCGCTGCCTGCTGAAGGCTCTGAGCACATGGAGCTTTCCCCAGAGGTCAAGCCCATCCACCTGTCTCCGTCCAAAATGCTAGAGCCCATCCAAGCAGCAGCAGAAGAGGAGTCCTTGGAAGAGAGGGTGAAATCAGAGGTGCAGATGGAGGAAAGCCAAGAAAGCATCTGTGAGCAGGACATGGGGACTCTGAACATCACCACCTCTGCAGCTGTCCCAGTGCAGAATGTGGACAACTGCAGTCTCTTACTGCATCAAGGTGAAGCCCTGGGTGCTATGGAGCAGGACCAGGAAGACCTCCAGAGCTGCCCACCTCCTTACCAGGTTGTGGCCTGCCCTGCAGAAGCAGAGGCTCAGGCAGAGACCGGGAGCGGAGCAGAAACCTGCTCCATGCACATGGACTATGACGGTTCGCTCGTGCACGCGGAGAACGAGCCACCTGAGATGGACTTGACACCCCAGCAGGAGGAGGCCTCCGTAGCCATGGAACTGCAGAGTGCCGATGTGCCCCGGGGGAGAGAGTTTCCCAACCTGCCCCCTGAGGAGGGGGAGCAGGGGCCAGAGATCCCTTCCTACACGGAAGAGGCAATCTCTTGTCAAATCCCAGCTCTGGACATCAAGCCAGGCGACCCGCTGGCTGGGATGAACGCTTTGGTAGCTGCCACAGAAATGCCTCAGGCTTGTTCCTTGTTGACTACCACCAGTGTCACTCCATCCCAGATGAAGGTGGAGGTGTTACCTGACCAGGCCTTGGAGCACTCCTTCCTGCAAGGGATCACTTTGCTGAGTGAAATTGCAGAGATGGAGCTGGAGAAACGGAAGCAAGAAATGCAGAGTAAGTCATGAGTGTGGAGTCTGGCCAGCCTTGGGCTAGGTTGGGTTTCTCTGCATATGGTCTTCGTGCTCTCTGTGCGAGCAGAAGAGCAGAGGCACAGGTGGGATCTCTTGCAACCTCAGCCAGGCAGCAAGCGGCTGGTACTTTGGATGGGGTTGGAGCAGGGTTTTGTTGCAGTAGGCTGAGCTACGTGTGGCTTTTGTACCGCTCTCCCCTTCCAAAGGCCCTCGCCATGTCTAGACAGTTTGTGGTATGTGTAGCGGAAACAGAGCCCCACTTGCCGAGAGCTGCCAGGGTAACACCCTTCTGGCAGGCACTGAGT
Organism: Haliaeetus leucocephalus; assembly: GCF_000737465.1. NCBI lineage: Eukaryota > Metazoa > Chordata > Aves > Accipitriformes > Accipitridae > Haliaeetus > Haliaeetus leucocephalus. The sequence continues at coordinate 6,143,225 of NW_010972731.1, read as the reverse complement.
CTACAGTCTGTCGGGGTTTGGCACAAGAGGCCCCAGTAGCTCCAGATGATGCTTTCCAAGAGTTTGGCAGGTCCTGAAAAGATCTCACCTTCCAGTAACTTCCTGAGGTGAGACGTGATGGGAACTGCCAGTTGTGCCATGACTGGATACAACAGGAGATCTCAGGTGGGGGCCAAGGGTGGCTGGGAGGCTCTTTGGGAGCTGCCATGGTCCAGGAAAGGACATAAGCCTCTCCTTGTGCCTGCTGGAGGAGCAATCTTGGAATGTGAACCTCTGTAGCTTTTTTTTCTGTCCTTCCTAGCAGGTCCAGAGAGTTTCCCTGTCCGGCCAACACTGGAGAGTTTGCTGGCTGCCAGCACCCACATGCTCATGGAAGTACTTTCCACCCCCTTTATGGAAAGTCTGAAAACCATCCGGCTGCCTCGAGAATTGAATCCCAACAAAAAGTACAGCTGGATGCAGAAGAAAGATGAACCCGTAAGTAGTTCTTAGTGTGGCTGAGCCTGAAAAGCCACAGTGCATCCACTCACTGCAGCTTGCTCTTCCAGCCACAGTTTGCCACCTGGCTTGTGCTGCCCTTCTGCATTGAAAAAGCGACTCGGCGCTTCCCTCACATCACGTTTGTAGCTGCACAGGAGTCGATGTGGTGTGATTTAGCTTCCTCCCTTGTTTGTGAATCAACACCATTGAATTCAGCAGGACCCTCGGCAGCCCTGGAAAGGGTGTTTGTAATACAAAGCCAGCAGGAACTTGTATGTTACTGCTTTGGCAGGAGGGGATAAAAATAGTGTCAGGAGGGTTCTTTCTTGTTTTTTTCTTTGCTGACTCTTCCCCATGGGAGAGACTGACAAATTATTTTGTACCCAGCAAGTAAGTGTTCCAAGACAGGGAATATTTTGATCGGTCTTTTTAAATAAGGGAAAAGAGACTCCATTTGTGTATTTTATCCTGCAGGTTCTTTTCCAGGGTTGCTCTCCCTCAAAGCTGATACCATCCCATGCACAAGCCACAGAACATCTTCGTTCGGCTGGTTTTGCTTGGGTACTGCTCTAGGGCTGTGCTTGTTGTGGGCAAGGGTGCTCCGCTCCACTGTAAGCATGGAGGGCTTCCCTGCCAGGCTGCGGATCTCGGCCATTGCAAAGGCACCCCAGCGTGCACCACCCCAGTCTAGGTGAGGGCCTGGACGTGTCCTGACCTTTTCGCCCCCTCTTGCCTCCCCACCCTAGATGTACTCCATCAAATCGGCCATCGAGAACATGGACGCGATGGAGCTGGACTACAGGATGAGGCTGGCGGAGCTGCAGCGGCGGTACAAGGAGAAGCAGCGGGAGCTGGTGAAGCTGCAGCGCCGCAGGGACTCTGAGTAAGTCGCAGGCTGCTCACTCAGTCTTTTTTTTTCCAGCTGGGCACTTTCACTGCCTCTCGGTCCAGGAGAGAAAACAGCCCTCCATCCCTCCCTGTCTTCTCTCCTCTCCTCCTGGTACGGCCCACCAGAGCTTTGCACAACACACTCCTAGGTTATGTGACACGACAACCTGATCACTGGTGAATGCAGCTGGGAGACCGTATTAGAGACAACCTTGGCTTCAGCAGCTCAGTTTAGCAGTTTGGTGGCAGGCGAAGGTTCTGGGTTGGCTCCTGTTCTTGCTTGCTTTCTTTTAATTTTTTTCCCTTTTTCTTCTTTTTGGATTTATTTGCTTTATTTTTTTTCCCTGTTTGTTTTGCTTTTTGGTTGCAAAATTTGATTTTGCTTTTTTTTTCTTTGCTTTTTTTTTTTTTGTTGCCTTGGTTAACAGTGAAGCGTATGGTTTTTTTAAAGGGAAAAGCATGACGAGAAAAGTAGAAGCTTGGCGAGAAGAGGCCCTGGAAGGCCCAGGAAGAGGAAACTTGGATCAAGCGCTCTGTCACCCATTAAGGAGAGAGGGAAGAGTGACAGCAAGAGTGGAAAGTAAGGCTGGAATTCGGGGAAGACGGGAAAATGACAGGGTCGCTGCACCAGGGTCTTACTTGGGGAGAGCATCTCGGATGCAGCGGGGGCTTGCTGTGGCGTTGTGTTGGCAGGCCGGTCTCTGGCAGCAGTGGTGTTGTGGAAGCGTGTGCATTTAATGTGAGTGTGTCCTTACAGTGGGAATACGGTGCCAGCGTCCTCCCTCCCCGCTGGTAGAGCATGTGTCTGTGGTGCTGGGTGCAAGTAGGACAGGCTGAGTTGAGCAGCAGTGAGGTGATACGGAGCAGCTGGCTGGGCAGGGACCTGTAGGTGAGCTCTTGGTGTTGGGGAGCGTGTCCTCGTGTGTTTTCAGGAGAGCGGACGGTGCAAGCGGGTGCCGTAGAGCTAAGTGCAGGGATGTCAATGTGAAAAACTGCAAGGACAGGGCTCTTACAGGTTATCTACTTTGTAGGGCCTTTCTGCTGTGTTTCTGCTGTCTTCATCTCTGTTCGCTTTATCAGTGGGAGTTGGTTTCACCTGACCTCTCTCTTTCAAGTGTCTGGATCATTCTCTCTTCTGCTTTTTTCTCTTTTGCAAGTCCAGCTGCTCTTGTTTGGATGCCTGGATCTCGCCACTGTTGGCCATCTAACCATCCATAGATGGCCACGTCTCTGCATGGGAAGGCACTTCCAAGCTGCCGTCCTGCGTGCTACGTATTTTTGCAAATGTCCTTTCAAGACTACAAATTAGATTCAGGTCCCCAGCTCCCACTGATCATGCACTTCTGAAAATCTGTCCTCTTGGTGGCTCTGTGTTTTGCTTTTCGTGTTTGAGTGGCTGGACAGGCTGGAGGCATCCAGAGGTGGCTGGAGTTGTGCATGTGTGCGTGCGTGATCGTGCTGCGTATGCATGTCCCCGCATCGCAGGAATGCTTGAGCAGCCTGGCGTGGGAGACGGAGATGCACCCTCAGCCAATGTCCAGGGCCTGAGGTGTTGGTTTAGCTGTCTGCGGAGGTCAGCAGAGAGGACAGAGGGGAGGGGAAATGCCTGGAAGCTGAGGAGGCTGCCCTGTGTCAGTGGCTTTGTGGTGGTGGTATGACCTGGGCCAGCAGGTTTAGCGTGAAGGAGGCGGCGTATGAGAGCTTTTAGTGGAGGCTTGGTACAGGTCTTGAGGTGTTGACTGATCATCCATCAGGTAGTTACTGGAGACAGCTGGGGAGCAGTGAAAGTTGTGCTTATAGTCTCACCTACTTTATTTTTTGTTTTTTTTAATGATTTATTTACCCTCTCCTTTCCCCCCAAATCCCAAAGCAAGACCAAAGACATAGATCACAAATGCCTCTTGCAGAGGGGCCAGGCTTGTAACGCAGATTGCCTGTCCTTTGAGCAAGCCAGTCCCTGCAGTGCCCTTGTCCCTCCACGTCACCTTGTGTGGCATATCCTTACCACCTCCTTGCTCATAGCCGAGCAACCAAGAGCAAGTGTCTGGGCAGTGAGGCACTTCCCTGGGCCTTGGGAATCTCTCTCTGCACCTACAGAGTCCATGAAAGTAGAGGTGGGAAGAGACTGACAGGGCCAGCTCAGCTGCCTATCCTTCCCTCTGCTACTCTGTACAAAATCAGGCACTTTTCGGTGGCTGTTACTCAAGACACCAAATGCTTCATTTCAGAGACCACCTTGCAGGTCTCTGCTTTCAGGCACTCTCATCTGTGCTGGTGGCCAAGAGTGTGCAAGAAGGGCTCCTTGGCTCTCCTGTTTGGTGGAAAACCTTGTCCAAACTGCTGTCACTTCACAGTGGACTTGGCTCCCGCTGAGGATCCCCACTGTCCTAGGAGGCATTTAACCTCACTTTTGAGCTTGGTGAGGATCACAGGGAGGAAAGCCCCCCCACCTTGACCCATCCTGTGCTTGGCTTGCAGACTGAGCAAGTCCTTGCTGCTCTCCGAAGACTCTGAGACTGGCGAGGGCATGAAGAAGAGGCACAAAGGGGCCCTCCCGGAGGAGGACGAGGACGTGGAGAGCGGCAGTGGCAAGATGAAAGGGAGGAACCAGAGCTGGGAAGAGCATGATGTGGCTCCCAGCTTCTCAAATGAGGTCAGTGCCCTCATGGGGAATACAGAGCCACAGGCCAAAAGCAGATCTCTTTCCTGCTTTGCTAGTGTTGGCTTGCAGTGGATAACTCCTCCTGATCTTCGAACGTCTGTTCTCAGTTCACGTGGGTTTAGAAGCTCTCCATGAGAGGACTGTGCAGCGGAGGGGTGTTTGCAAACACTAGCATTGGCTTATGGAGGTTGGATCTCTTTGGTAGGCAGCAGAGGGGCAAGCGCCTTCAAGCCAGCCAGAGCATCGCAGTGTTGCACTAGCCCTGAATCCAGAGCAGTGCTTGTCTCACCCCTTTGCCTGTCGAGATAGTGGAGGGGAATGGACTTCCTGAAACGAGGGAGCAAAGGGAGCACAACCTTGCTATTTTAAATGCAGGGTTTTCTTCTCTCCTGTTGAGGCAATGAGATGTTTACTGGAGCTTTAAGCTGCTGATGAAATCCAAAATGCATACAGGCGAACTACTGAGTTACAGCTGCTGTTATCTAGCTGTAGCACATGTAAAGTATATTTACTTTTTTCAAAAAGCAAGAAAATACTGAAGAGGATGTGACAGCACTGGCTGTAATGCAGTGGTGCTGATGCTCTTGCTCAGAGGTATTTGGGTCTTTTTGGCAGCCCAGCCTCTGGAGCTGGTTGATTATGTGGAAATCCGTATTTATTTGGCTGGGGTTTTGGGTAAAGAAGATTTTTAATCCTCGTGATACGGAGAAAAGCTTGTAAAACCAACCCAAACATATCCTAAAAACCAGGAGGTGTTGAGAAAAAAGAACTCCAAAACATGTTGTTCTGTCAACATACTTTTGGAAGAAAATTCAATTTCTCTAAGTTAATCTTGCAACTTTGTAGTGCTTGATAACGGTAAAGCTTTGCTGTTTGCTGACATCTTCCTCTTCTTCCTCCTTAGCACCATGGTGGGTTTTGGCAACTGGGGCTTAAGACCATCATTTTGAGGCCTTATTAACTAGCGTGCATGAGAGACTGTTATGAGGGCTAGTAAAATCCCTCAGGCCTGTCATGATATCTATTCTGTATTCACCTGTGTCTCTTCCTTTCACCTCAGCAGTTAAAGCTCAAAAAGAAGAAGGTGCCATCGGATCAGGAGCAGCTGGCCAGCAAGCTTGACAAGGCCCTGTCGCTCACCAAACAAGACAAGCTCAAATCCCCCTTCAAGTTTGCTGACAGCTCTGGGGGAAAGCCAAAAACTAGTGGAGGTGGCAGCAGGTACCTCCCACCCCACGAGGCTCTGCCAAGCAAGGAGGAGAAGAAGAGCCTGGCCAAGAACCTGGGCCTGTCACTGAAAACCACCAAGGAAGGTAAAAACAAAGTGGCTGCCAAAATGAAGAAGATGGAGGTGGGGTTAAAAGTCAAAAATCAGCTCAAGGTTTCCCATTCACCAGCAATATCTGAAGTTAGCAGCTACTCCTATAGTAAGTAACCCCTTATTTATCTCTTCTTACAGTGTAATCTTTTGTGGGGGCTTGCGGTGGGCGTTTCTGGCCTCTTGGAAGGGATCTCGGAGGTGGGTCTGGTTTTGCTCACGAGTGAAAGGTGACCTCCTCCCTGGCTAATCAATGCTGCTGCATCTTTGGGGTCAGCATGCATTGTCCGCCCAACTTGCTGTCCAAGAGGTAGCCAATATCAGTGTGTCTCTTCCTGGCCTGTGTTGTACTGATGGTCAATAGGGAAAAATGCTTTAAAAAAGAAGTTGACCTGCATTCTTGCTTTTGGTGGGAGTAGACACTCTCCTTCTACCTGTCAGATGCGTACTCATACCCTCTGCTCTAGGAGGTGGTTAATGGTTGACTTCTGAAGTCTTGTTGAGTTGGGTGGGATTGGCTTTAGGATTATGCCATGGAGTCAGTTGGAGAAGGCAAAGTTTGCCAGGGGGCTCTGATGTTCGTGAGCATCCTCCTGCCCTTCAATGTCATGGCTTGGTTCCTGGCTGACTGTGCTCAGCCTTCCCATCTGTCTCATCAGTGTTCGTCTCCACCCCAGCATCCTGTGTACAGATTGCTATTTCTGAACCCAAAGTGCACCTGAGGCAAAGGTTCCTGCAACTGAGCAGAGCTAGGGACCCCAGTTATGGAAGGAAAAATCTGAATTGCAGATAGTGTTGGGAAGACAGTAGAACCAGAGGTAGATGAGTCTTTAATGGTTCAGGCAGACAATGGGGCAGAGAACATGTGAGGGACTTGGAGTTTATGGTCTGAGGTCTGGTTGTGTAATTGTCTTAGCTCACTTGCATACACATCTTTTCCTTTGCTTGCAGCTATTTAAGTCCCATGTTAAAACCCTTATGGGGTGTTTGTATGCATAACAAATATATCTCTCAGTGCAACACCAGTTTAGAAATTTCATTAATGGGGAAGATGATGAGCTAGTGATTCTCCAACGGAACAAATGTTTGGCATGAAATTAGCCATTTACATGGCAAAATAGGAGCCATTGTGTCCAGTGGACTTGAACACAGCCTTTGGCTGATTGTGCTGTACACACCACCCAATAGTTCTGTTTTGAATGTGCTTCACTCCCAAGGATGGACACATGGTTCCTAAGCTGGGAGCTCTGGAGCTAATGGGGAGAGGAGACACGGGCTGTTGCTGGAGCTAAAAGCCTTGGCTTGTGGCAGAGCGAGCTTTTGCTGTGCCCTTGCACTTGGTACTGGGGTTTCATGAACAAAAACTCTCTCCCGGACCTAAGGGAGCTTCTGTCTAACCCCTCCCCTCTCCAGCAAGTCTCCTGGTGTAGGAGTGTGCCCCTTCGCTACACAAATCTCAGCTCAGGAGGATTTTTGTCACTGAGGAACCAACTCTGAAATGGCTCAGCTTTGTTGTGTGGTTTTTCATCTGTGTGCAGGTTCAAGGAAAGGGCTTTAGCCTGTCATTTGGTCACTCAAGCGTGATGGATTTGGGGAGGCAGGTCGAGCATATGGCAGCACCTCCCATGACTGGTGGGCTGCTCTTGTGGAGGAGGAGAAGTGGGACTGGCGCCAAGTCCTTCTGCCTCCTAACCTCATGATTTTCTAGCTGGAGTCCTGAAAACCTTGGGCATAGATCCAAAGGGCGAGCTGAGCATCCAATTCCCACAGATTTTAACAGAAGTCAGATGCCCAAAATCATTTGCATATTTGGGCTTTGGGCCTCCTAAACTTGCTGTCCCTCATTTCTGCCTCTCCACAACCAATGCAATGGAGATGGGGAACGATGCCTGACCAGGGCTGACACTGGAGAGCATCTGCTGCTGCTCACAGGCTGGAACGGTCCTCGCCGCAATGTCTGTAACGTTGTGGAGCCGATGGTGCGTTCACAAGCGGGGAGGTGACAATTTATACCCACTTTTATTACATCCAGGGGTACCGTATGCTTTTTGTTCCACTCATCAGATGCCAGAGGGGACTGCTGGATAACTTCTCACCGCCCACGGGGCTTGGCAGCTTTGTAAAGCTGTGGTTCATGGACCGAGGAGCGGCTTGGTCCCTGCTCTGTTTCGGCATACTTAATATTGCACGCCGCAGAGTGTCTGCGGTGGCGTGTTCAGAGTTAGACATTTGGAGTTAGACGTGTTGCCCGTTTGGCAGCTGGGCTTCTCCGGCTGCCCATGTCGAAAACCCTCTGGGAGAGTTGGTTCGTGTAGAAAAGTAGATTTAGGTCAGAGTGTTGAACATAACCATAGTTAAGACTAATTCAGATCGATGGCCCGGTTGTTGGCGTTGCTGTGCGGTGGACATCTTCATAGCGGAAATTTCTACCTCAGTTTTCTGCTCCTGAGCTAAAAATACTCCTTGGATCTTGTCTTAAGGGAGGACAGGAGTCATTTGGCCTAGGTGGAGAGTGTCTATTTCTGACCGAAAGAAGGAAATACGTATTTCTGTGTTATTCAGCTCCCGCTTGCTGAGCCTGAGACTTAGGATGGAGGGATCTGGCAGGGGTGGAAAATGGTGGCACACGGCCCCTCCTGCAGCCACTCTCCCCTCCTGGTCTACAGCCTCTTCACAAAGAAATGCACCAAAGCACCCCCCAAAAAACCCCACCCCAAACCCCCATTCTCTGATGTAACGCTCTTCCCACCCGCTTTGACCACAGATACGGACTCAGAGGAGGAGGGATCCCTGAGGGACGAGTGGCCGGCGCAGCCCCCGTCTGCCCCCAAGCCGCGGCCGCCCGGTCTCTACAGTGCAGCGGCCAGGAAGGGTGGCCGGGCGGCCGGTGGCCCCAAGGCGGCCCCCCGCAGCGCGGCGGCCGGGCGGCCACTGAAGCCAAAGGCGGTGGCGGGCCGGAAGCAGCCATTCTGCCTGCTGCTGCGGGAGGCCGAGGCGGGATCTTCCTTCAGCGACTCCTCGGAGGACTCGTTCGATCAAGGTTACTAGCTTATAGCAAACACAACCCCAAACGCACCCCTCTGCCATGTCTGTGTGGGAGCGGGCGGGGCGGGGGGCAAGGGCGAGCGAGGGGCCTGGCGGGCCGGGGTCAGCCATTTTGATGGTCGGAGCCAGGGCGGCCATCTTTGTTCTTGGCAGCGTAGCCTGCTTTATCAGCCTGACGTTTATTTTTTATCCTTTTTGTACCTGTATCATTGTGATATTATTACTGGCTGGCTCTTTTAGAGCTTTTATATCAACTGGGTTTTAGTGTCCACCTCTCCCTGCTTTCCTGTTCCCTTCCTCCCTTCAGTTTTTCCCTCACTTTCTTCCTTACTGCCACCACCACCATTATATTATTATTATTATTATTATTACTATTATTATTATTATTTTATTTCTTATTATTTTATTTTGGCATGAGCCTTGTAGAGGTTTGGAAGGAGCTTTCTTTATTTTTTTTAAATTACTTTCCTTTTTGTTTTTTCCTTTTTTCTTTTTCCTTTTTGTTTTTTAATACCGGGATACTGTTGTGTGGCCGTGTGACTTGATGTTTGTACTGCAATTTGGTATACCAAGCTTTATTAAACATATCGAGTTCATTTTTAACTAAACCTGTGTACCTTGTCTCTCTTGCTGTGTCTCTTATCAGGCGATTAGGTTGCCGCTTCACTTCATCCTGCTCTGCATCCCCCTCCTGCTCCCACTCCCCATGAGTAGAACTGGAATTAACCTAGTCTGGGGTACTCTCTATTATTCAAATATCCCTGCTGCCTTTGTCCAGATAAAGCCTAGGCCTTTACCGCCCCCCCCAACCCCTTTAATTTAATTTTTATTTTGTTCACCCAGTTTTGTTTTTTTCTTTTTCAGTTTGTTTCCTCTGTTGATAGACTCTCTTGAGGCAGGCAGTTAAAATGTGGAGCCGCTTGGTCCTTGTTGCTGCTGCAGGAGGGTGCTGGGTGTAAGGTCCCCATTATTTAACAGCCAGAAATTTATCTTTTTCACTTTTTAAAATGTATACGGCAAGTTTTTGCCTCTCTTTTTGGGTGGTAGTTTTTTTCAGATGCCCAGACGTAACCCACGGTGTTCAAGGATATGGCAATTACTGCATTAAATTTGACTCTGCAGTTTCCCTCCCTCACCCTCACCCCAATTTTTTTCTTGCAGCTTTTTTTTTGTCAGCCTGTCATTAGTACTTCAGTGGGAAAAGAGATTACTTGAGGCTTTTCCTCCAGAGACACAAGGGGTTTCTGTTTTAGAGCGCACTCATTAAATAATAATCATGGGGAAAGGTCATTTTAATGAGCCCTCAGCTCCCAAAAGAAAATAGCTCGTCTGGGCTGAATGCTAAGCAAGAGCATCCCCAGTTGTTATCATCTAAGTTACACGGCAGATCTGGATGTAGTGCAGCAAAAGCCTTTTAGTATTTCACACTGCTCAGACGGCTGTTAATTGAAAATGGGGCTAGATAGTTTCGCTTTTGTTTTGTTTTTTCTTAGTTTTTTGATGTTAATTTCCTCCATGCACCTGTTTGTTTTTTCTTCCCTCCAAACCCAACCTCCAAAGAAAGATAATTTAAGCTAAAAAAAAATTATCAAACACAGCAGAAAGATACAGAACGCTGATTTGGTTTGATGTGGCGCTGGGCTGGACCCACCAATGCATTTCAAAGAAAACCCAAAAAGAGAAATACATGTTTCAGAAAAAAAAAAATATTCTTTAGAGAACCCCAAGAGTTCTGGGGATAGTGGATTTTATGTAAGGGTGAGATTGCCACATTTTCATGAAGCGTCTGCATTAACTTCCATTCCTCCCTTCCCTGTTCCTTCCTGCATCTTTTCTTTGTTTATTTTGCTGCTGTTGGAAATTTTGAGGATATCAATCCCTTTTAGGTGCCAAGTTCTTGAGGGTTTTTTGGGTTTGCTTTTTGGTTTTGCTCCAGGTAAGCAGATAGGTAACTTGTCCCTAATTGGCTTTGTCTATTTTTCAAGTAACCTGTCTGCTTTAAAAGAAAAAAAAAAAAAAAAAATCCCAGTTTTATGGGATAAAATCTGGGGAGGGGAGGGGATATGGGAGGAGGTTGGGGAATCTGGAAGAAATGGGGAAAGGCATTGTAAATCCCTCTGGGGTGTCATTTAATGGTGGGGAAACCAAAGATGCAAAACCTCCTGGGGTGGGAGGTGGGCATGGACGGGGAGGTGGGGAGGGATTATTGGTTACAGTTTTGTTTCTTTCTGCAAATGATTTTTTTTTTGGTTGTTCTTTCTCAGAAGCATTACTTGAAGGGATATTTGGGTAATAGGGTTTCTAATGGCTTTCCCTGATACTAAACCGATTAATAACCTCAGCTTTTCTAGAAGTGCTCGCTTTCTCCTTGCAGCTGCTTGACCAACCCTTTCACCCCTGCCCCTATCCATGATGCTTTGAATGTCTGTGTCGGTCTCTTGCATTTGCTCTCACGCTGCACTAAAGAAGCAAAGTGGTTGGCTGGTTGTAGGGCAGACACTTCTCAGCGAGGGTCACTAGCCATGAACCCGAACCTTGACCATTGTTATGTAGGTAGGCAAAATAACTTTTCTTTATGTCATCTGTCAGCCTCAGATGTTTCGATGTTGCCTCCATGAATAATGACACGTAGCTCTTTGCATTCTCTTGGTTATTTTAATTTTTAAGATGATTGCTGTCCACTTTTGACTTTCCTCTGTCCATGAAGAGTCTTGCATGGAAGGTTTGCTTATGTGTATGTGTTTGAGGACTCCAGAAATGCTTTACTGTTTGCAGGCCTTCTTTTGGAGAACCCCTTAACTCAGCAAAGGGAAGGATTTGCAGATGGGTCCTAGATGAGAAGCCATGGGTGCTGCCTGCAAAGGCTCTGCCACTGTCCTTAAAGGTTTCTGGGCCATGATGTAGACTGTTCTAGTATCGGGGTAATTGCCTGGCCATGGCCCTGCCAGGAAGACCTATTTGCGTCTGGTTTGAGGTAGAAGAGGTAGGGACACACTGCTTTCTTACAGACCAACCACCACGTTGCCATTCTGATAACAGGCAAAGCTTGTGGTTTTTCATCCAGTGACCTTGGAGAGGAAACTGCTAATGTGGGCTAAAGCCACGTGGGACTTTTGAAAACCATCAGGATAGGTAATATCTTAAGCTTTCTGAGACCAAAGACCCATACTTCCTCCTCCTCCATACTCTGTTTTCCTTAAGAAATTAGTACCTTCCCTGCTCTCCTTTCCCTGACTTGGAGGAAGATTTTATGCCCGATGAAAAAAAAAAACCCAGCGAGAGATAACTGGTTCCCTCTACAGTCATTCCCATGTGATAGTTATAATATTTTTAATTTTTTATAAGTACTTCTGGAGTCAGCAGCACAGCACATGGGGGGGGGAAATATCTTCCAACAATTATGAGAATTGGCTTGTTTGGAAAAAAAAAAAAAGGTACAGTCTTAAATTGGACATTCAAAAATAAATAACTTCCAGAATTTGGACAGATCACACAAATCAGATGTCAATGACCCAGTAGCTGTCTAAAGTCTGCCTGTACTTAGCCTGCTTTGTATGCTGTAGGCCTGCTTGGTGTTATGAGAAAATCATGCTATTTTTTTTACAATGTGAAATGACTCTTTTAAGTGTGTGTTTTTACTCCCCCCTTCCCAAGTCTTTCCTCTCCACACCCCCCTCAATCTGTCTTGTTACATCAGTCTTTAAAAACCAAATTGCTTAACCAATTTCTGTTCATCATTAACAAATCTTCGTTTACTGCTCTCCAACAGTAAAATACCACAGCAGCTTAGCTGTTAAAAGCAATGAGAAAATTTAGTATTTTTGATTGGGTTTGGTTTTTAATTTAATGCAGGTAAAAATTTTAGAAAAAAATAATCTTCTGCAGCTTCAGTTTATCTGGCATCAGTAGCATTTAAATATGAATTTATTGTTTGTTTTGACTGTGGAGTTGTATGTACATGTGTGGTTGCGTGTGTGGGTATATACACACATATACATGCTCTTAAAAATGTCAGTTAGAAAAGATATTTTTAGCTTGGAATATTTTTTCCCTTGCCCTTGCCCAGTGTTAACAGAATTACCGTTGAGGGAAAAAATTATTTTTTTAACGTCTTTTTCCCCATTGTTAACTAAAAATCACCTTTTCAGGAGAAAAAATTGAGGTTTCAATTGTGTAAAGGCATCTGTGCATGCTACATTTTAAGCGCACACATAATTTGGGTACAGTAGGAGTAAAACTCCTGCTTCACATTAAATACAGGCACCATGAGTCTCTCCAAGAAGCCATGCAGATGGCCATAGAGCACCAGCAGCTTATTTTCACCGTGACCATAAATTTGGGGACTTAGTTTAGAAGCATGTGGGTTTGGAGCAGAGCCCCAAATGTGTTCTTTTTATTTCATTTGTTAGGTTTTGTACCTTGGAAAATCAGGAGGAAGAGGAGCAGGGATTGTGCTGTGCATGTAGAGTGGAGTTAGCAAGATCTGCCCTCGCCATGAGAAGTGGAGGAGGATAGATCTATGCTGTGAATGTGTTAAAATGTGTTTATTTTCAGGCTGAAAATTGTATCTCATGCAGATAAAAATATAAGTGTTATGGTAAAAAAGCTGACAAGAGACTATCTTCAGTTGTCTTTCCGTAGTGTGACACTCTATATTTGAAAGAGGTTAGAATAACTGCCAGGTATGCTATTGTATCGTATGTTTTCTGTAGCGTGAGTAATAGCCACTTTCATCCTGGCTTTTAAATCTGTTCTACCTAGGCGCATTTGAAATACTGTAGCTGCTGGGCACCCTTATGCCCTCACACGTGCAGAGTCTTTAAGTGCCGAAGAGGTGGTGCTGCCTGTGCTCGGCACAGCTCCTGGGCAGTCGGTGCAGCAGAGCCAAGGGTGCTGCAGGGGATTCCCGTGGGACAGGTCATGGAGGGATTTTCCTGCAAACTTTCCCCTTTTTTTGCCTGTTTTCCTCCCCACTGTCGGCTGGGCTGACTGTCTGACAGGCGGGGCTGTACAGGTTGATTTGTTTCAATTTTTTTCTGGTTTTGCTGAGAACTGCTGAATTGTGGAGCCAAATGGGATGTGTGGAGGGGGTCTCAGTACCCCATCGTGTGTCACTGAACTCGGGCATGGTTTTGCTGCTTTTCAGGCAGGTGGTTTCCACGTCTCAGAATAGCCGAGTTCATCTGGATTTGTTTTCTTTCTGGCAAAACGTGCTAGAAAAACAGCAGTTGTGCCCCCTTTTCTGGTAGGGGAAGGAATCTGATCCTAATTTGCTGCGGACTTTTTTTTTGCATGTGGTTTTTATGCAAGGAGTGAGCAGGGCTGTGGATTTCTCGGTATTTACTGCAGAACTGTAGGTATATCACAAGGAACCAGCCGAAGCAACTGAAATGGGGAAGGGATTTTTATGCAGTTAAAAATTAGTATTCTGTGACCATCTGATGTATGTTATGGAAATAAGCTCTCCTTGTTAAAAAAAAAAAAATAGCTGGCCATTACTTCAGTTGATAAAAGGCAAGGATGAGAATACTGTTTTCTGACACTCCTGTTGCATGGAAGAATAATCCAAAGTGGAAAAATAACACTTGTGTTACTGTATTTTATTTTTTTTTTTGAACAACCAAGTGTTGAGGATGCTTTTATCTGTCCCAGAGGGCGTACGTGAAAAGAAAAGGATTTTCATGTTCATTCCAGCTCATTTTGAAGGGATCTGGTTTCTCATTTGGCTGGCTTTCAGATGCAGGGATAGTGGCTGGCGGGGAGCTGGTGAGTGGGCTCAGGCGGGGAGAGCAGGGCTCCTGCTAGTGGTGGAAATTTTCCAGCAACCTTGATGATCCTACTTAAGCCCTCAATTTCAAGAGAAATGAAATCACTTTTCCAGACCCACTTTTTGCAGTTAAATATATATATATATATTTATAGGTATATGTGCTCATATATGTGTGTGTATATGTATGTGTGTGGTATACGTGCATTTATGTAGTGACTTTTGCTCACCAGCACTAAATAGATGAGATGCTGTTAAAATTAATTGCCTTTGAGCTGATGACAGACTCTTGGGAAGTGCTGTGGGAAGGGAGAGGTGCCACTCTCAGAGCATCTGCCCCCAAAATACCTGCTGTATATACACCGTAAAGGAAAACCCCAGCCCACTGCTCTCTGCGGGTGTCAGCTGAGGCAGGCAGCAAGGCTGATTTCTTTGCCAGAATTAGATTTTGGCTGTGGGCAGCTCTTCCTGCCTGTGCTGAGCTGGGCTTCCCTAGCCTGAGCTGTAGAGAGGGAAATGAAAGGCACGGAGAGTTTTGAGGCAGAGTGTTTAGACACTCCTCCTTGTCTCCAACACTACCTACACTTTTCCCCCTTATGCATTCCAAATCCATTGCTTTCAAACTATTATTTCCCTCCCTCCCTTTGCATTTTTGCCTCCTGCCCCTTCTCCTCTCTGTGTCCTCCTTGCCTCCTGCCGTGGCGCAGGCTGATCTCTGGTATTCCCCTTCCCTGCTGATATCTGATTCTGATTACGCTAATGGATTTCGTTATGGAGGAAGAGGTGGTGGGTGGGAGGGGAATACCACAGCTCCGAGGTTGGGATTTTCAAAGGAATTAAGCTTTTAATTCCTCCTGAAAGCTGCAGGGAAGGGGTGCATGGCATCCTTTTCAAATCTCTTCCAACACCCTGAATAGGTCCTCTTTGCTGTACCCTGTATTGCTGTGTCCTTCAAGGGTGGTGGTAGGCAGGGTGATACCGGCTGTATGGCTGCAAAGACACGTGTGTGTCCGTGGCCAACGTCTTCTGGCTCAGCTCATGGGTGGCTCAGTGCTACTTAGGTGAGCACAGAGCAGCATGAGAGTTATCGGTTCGGGGTGGAAATGTGGCTGATGCACAACTCCATGAGATTTGTAATGGACTCCCTCTTTTCTGCGTGCTAGATTCTAGCTCAGAGGAGGAGGAAGAGGACGAAGAGGAAGAGGAGGAAGCAGAGGACTATGGGACAGATGGCACCGACAGGCTTTCATCGCCTGCCCTTGACGAGAGCGGCCTGGGCCTTCTAGCGAGGTTTGCCGCCAGTGCAATGCCCAGCCCCATTGTTCCTCCTCCACTTTCCATCATCCAGCTGGAGGCCAAGCAGAAGGCGAAGAAGAAGGAGGAGCGGCAGAGCCTGATGGGTGAGTTGCATGGTTAGGGTTGGTGCCATGGGGGCAAGGTGGAAGGTTCAGGAGGTCCCAGCTGTGCTGCAAGAGAGCAGGTTGTTACCCAGACACTGTCTTGCCCTTTCTTTGCTGCTGGCTGCTTGGTGCTGATGCTGAAGGCAGGGGGAATCATCTGGCAAGAAAACAAGAACCAGTCATGGGTATGGCAGGTTTAGCAGCTGCAGCCATGACTTCTGTAGGGGCAGTTGCCTGTGGCTTTCTCAAAGTTTTCTCTTTTCCTACCTGGCAAATCCTTAACAGTCATGCTGCAAAGGCAAGCGATGGGATACTGTGTCCCCTTGGACAGAGTGCTGGAGGCAGTGAAGTGCTGTTACATTTTAGGGAAGGAAGCATGTGCTAAATGCAGCTGATGTTAGATACGCAAGAGAAGCGGAGACACCCAAGCAGAAGAAAAACCTCTTCAGTCAGCCCATCCCATCAGCTTCCTCATAGAAACTGGCCAGCGAGACTTGAAACAAGCATTTCTTCCTCTGCTCATGTGTTTGCATTGCCAGACCCCGTGTTTCTGTCCCTGTCTCTGTCTCAGTTTCAGTGTGTTACACATAATTGGGAGTTTAATTTCTTCCCCTCCCCATGCCCTGCTGCACAAGTGCCCATTGGTGACATCGTTCCCGGTCAGACAGATCTACATGGGCTCCATTTATAAATTCTCTATTAATATTTATTAAGTGATAATGGAATTTATAGCATGCTTCAGAATAGAAAATGATGTCGTCCTTGGGAGCCTGGCTTGTTTTAGCACTGTTTCCATGCTATATTAGGCTTTTGCCAACTTGTTCCAACAGCCTCTGTTAAGAATTCATTGTCTTGTAACCTGTCCTCCTTGAAGCTGGAAGCATCTAGAAATTGCCTCATTCGGCAGTGAGAGAGGAGAAGGAGTGTTGTAATTTCCAATGGGTTTTTCATTTTGAGTCTTGCCAGCTTTAATTTTGACAGACTTGCTCTTTTCCTGTTCATGCTGGGGCTGTCTCAGGGGATGAGGTTTGGATAGAAGATGAGAGCAGGTTCCCGCAGACTGAATTTGCCCAGGAAACTAAGCATATTTGAGAGAGAAGGACTGAGAGAAGATGCTCTGCATGCCTGAGCCTCGTATGTTTTCATTTTCCCACATGAATGTTGTTCAGTCCCTTGTGTCCTTTCTCAAGAGTCTCCTGCATGCAGTGGTTATCACAGCAGGGGATGTTCGCTGTTGGGCTTGAGAACAGTTTCTGCCAACCTCCCTGGCATGAAGCGAGGCCTGATTTCAGACCTTCCTGGTGTGAAGGCGAAGTCATGCAGATGTGTGTGCAGAGAGGGGAGACCCACAGCAGGTTGGAGGAGGATACAAGAGAGACCTTTGGCTGATGCTCTTTTATTGGAGAGGGAGAACAGGTTCTGCTGATGTTTGTACACATCTTCCACGTCTTCAGAGGTGCTGTGCCACCCCATGAGGTCCAGTGTCCTGGGAAATAAATGGATTTGGAAAATCTGGGCTCAGTCTCTTGTTCTAACATAGACTTACGGCATGATCTTGGGCAAGTTTCTTCCTGGCTGTTTATATCCCTCTGACGGCACAGTGCCTGTGCAGCCACAGTGCTTTGCCTACCTCCTGCTCATGTTGCTGGGTGTGTAGGTGCTGCCTCAGTTTCCCTTCTGCCCCTGGAAGTGTATGATCTTGCTCTCTTTTATGAAGTTCTGGGGAACACACTGAAGGTGGTGAACATCTTGGCATTACTACAGTATTTCAGGCATCTGGGTACTGCTGTGCCCGTGATGCTGAGCAGAGGCCAATGTGAGGGGATTTCCATTTGCCACAGACAAAAGATCATTTACCTCTCTTGACTTTAAGGTGGTAACCTGAGCCAATAAAAAGATCTGTGGTGTCTGTTGGCCAATGGCAAAAAATAAGCTTGAAATATGGGTTTATTCAATTTGTTTCTCCTGAAATGAAGGTGAGACTGGAGAGGACTCCCACCGGGTGGGGAGAAAGGCTCAGCTTGTGGGATTCCTGCTTGGCTTCAGCTGAGCAGCTCGTTTTTGTAGAGGGGCAAATGTTAGAGTATCTTTTCTCTTATGAACTTCCCTGCAGGGTTTTGGCTGTGGGAGAAGGGAGAAAATGGAGGCAAGGAACATACTGAACCACACTGCCTGAATGGGTGGGCTCTGGTTTGGGGCAGGGGAGACTTATTTTCAGGGAAATCAGTGTTTTATGGGGCAGAAATGCAGATCTGAGGGATGTGGGTTGGAAAGGGGAACAAGTAAGGGCTCTGTTGAACAGGCACGGCATCTCTCAAGGAGCCCAAAAGCTTCAAGCGGGATGTGGCCCCTCTTGGCTCAGCCAGGGCTTTGACTGATGGTTAAATCCTTTGCATCTAGGGACAGAGTTTGAATACACCGACTCGGAGAGTGAGATCAAGATCAGGAAGAAGTCGCCTTCAGGGCTGCTGCGGGGAAAAAAGGGGCCACTGGAGGCAAGCAGCATCCCGCCAAGCCAGGCCCCCAGCAGCCTCGACTCTGGATCTGGGAGCACTGACAAGGCCAAGCTTGGGTCTGAGAAAGGCCGCAAGCTGAAGAAATTCAAGTCCCCCAAGGACTTGAGCTTTGAGTTTGGACTGGAGGCCAGTGACGATGACCTGTGGAACCGGCGCCGGAGTGAGCGGATCTTCCTCCACGACGCCACTATGTCCTCGGCCATGCTGACCCCCGCGGCGCCTGCCAGCTCCACTCCTGTCTCCAAGCCTGGGCGCTGTGGCAAAGGGGCACCCCTGAGCCCCAAAAAGGAGGGCAGCAAGGGGAAGGAGAGGAAGGAGCTAAGCAAGGTGAGGAATGCGCTGGCAGTGGTGTGGCACCCTTGGGAGCTGAGGGCGAGGGGAGAGCGATTAACTCCACTGGGGCAGAGGAGAGTTGAATCCTGTCGCAGCAGTTGCCCCAGTGCTGTTTGGCTGCCCCTTGTCACCTCTGCCAGCCCCACATATGCCCGGAGGAGCTGTCAGGCTTGGATCTGACTCGCAGGGAGTAAAAAGCCTATTGTGTTTAAACAGGGCAGGTTACTTGTGTTACCCTCCCTGTCCCAAATCCATCCTGCTTGGATTGGCCAGAGTGGACAGTCCTGCATTGAAACATTTGTGAAATCTCTCTCCCGCTCTCTGCGCGATCTTACTCGCTTGCTGAGCTGTGGCCCCCATGCTGGCCTTTAAGGCTCTTCAGCTTTTATACGGTATCTTCTGAGGGCTGTCCCTGGCTGGTGGTGGCAGTGATCTCTGGGTTGCTGGCTCTTCATCTTGGCTGAAAGCTCGGCTCTCTCTGGCTCCAGTTCAGTTCACAGCAGCGTTACGGAGGAGCACTGATTGTGGGGACAGTTAAAGTTAGTTGTGACATGAGGCCAGTTAGGATCTTCTTGGAGCTCTTTGGTGGGCAGGACTTGCTCTCCAGGGTGGTGAAAAGCTCTTCCCAAAATGTGTGAAGCCTGAAAGCTGAGCTGGGAGATGTAGGACATGGTGCGGTCAGTGAACTAGCTGCTGGCTGAACGTCCTCCTACCTGTGCACAGCCTGCTTTGCTCCACCTTTCCCCTCTCCCTGGGCCCAGATCTTTACCAATCTTCTCTTTACTGATGGGAGCGTCTTCTTTATTTCTAGCAGCGGAAGAAGGGTAAAGAAACACCCTGCTGCTCCTCTTCCTCGTCCATGTCTCCTCCTGGGATCCCTAGCTCCCCATCTGATGTTCGTGTCACCCTGGCGAATGCCCTGAGCTCCACCAAGAAGAGCAAAGCCAAGGTGAAAGCCAAGGAGGTGAAAAAAGAGGTGAGGGGCTGGTTCTAGTCTGGATGAACTGGAGGGTGGCTGGCAGAGCCCTGCTCTTTTCCTGGATTGTTGCAGTGTGAGGGAGGGAAAACAGACATGCAGGTTTTGCTGGGTGTGTTACAGGCAAAATGCTTCTTTGAGAAGCCTAAAATCCAAGAAAGACTATCAGGTAGTACCTGCTGCTACCATCTGGCATTCATTTGCCTTCACCCCCCAAATTAATGAGCAGGCAGGATTTTCTCTAAGGCCGCCACAGGGTGGAGGGAGAGCCTTCATGAATAGTGAGGACCAAGGAGATGGTGATGGAGTTGCTTTGCTCAGCACTGGGTGAGCCGGGTCACAACTGGTTTGTGCTCCATTGTTGTGGTCTGTGTGTAACAGATTGTGGGGCTTTGAGAAGAAATAGGAACAGTGCCTGCTGCCTGCTTAGTGAAGACAGGGTCTCAGGAGCGCTGTGCAGAGAGAGATATGGTGAATGGAGAGCAAAGCTACAGCTGTCTTTTCCACAGCATCTCTCCTAACCTTCAGGAGTGAGATGTGGCTAGGATGTGTGAAATAGCTTTTGGTCAGCTGTCAATGATGCTTGGGGATAAACCCAGAAAAGCGAAGGTCTTTGTTCAACCAAAAAGCAAGTTTGGGTGCATCCACTTAACTCTCTGTGTGATTAACATTGCTGAGGATGGAGACAAGTTGTTCCCGATATCCTGAGGTTATTTGTTGCTGGAGGAAGGTGAGATGGGATCAGACTGTTGCCTGTTGTCATCCAGCTGATGTGCTGCTTGCTCTCCTGCAGAACCGAGGGAAAGGAGGAGCTGTCAGCAAGCTCATGGAGAGCATGGCAGCAGAGGAGGATTTTGAACCCAACCAAGACAGCAGCTTCTCAGAGGATGAGAACATCCCACTAAGCATGCTGGTCGAGCGACCTCCCACACCAGGTGAGGGCAGGAGGGGCCGGGGACCTAATTGTACAGGTAGAGGAGCTGGACGAGTTTCCTAGGGCTGCTCAGAAGAGGACTGTGCTGCTTTCACATGTTCCTCATCCAAAGCCATGAGTCCTTGGGGTGGAGATACCACTCTTCCAGTCCGTTTGGCTTACCAAAGCCAAGCCTTATCAGAGTGGCACACTGTGACATCTCGATGAAGCCCACTCTCTGAGCTTCCCTATTTTCATTTACTGGTATATTATTATTATTACCAAGAGGGAGGACTTTTTTATTATTGCCAACAGGGCAAAATGTTTCTGTGCCAGGAGCAAGCCAGAGAGAGAGCCCTTTCTGCAAAAGGCTTACTGGCCTTTTCCTAGGGGAGGGTGATGCTGGGAGTATGAGCTTTCCTTCTCCCCTTGCTGTTGCTTTTTCATTTATGGTGCTCTCTAATCCCCACCTTGCTCCAACACCTCACAGCTCCCCGCTCCTGCATAATTGACAAGGATGAGCTGAAAGATGGTCTGCGTGTCCTCATCCCCATGGACGACAAGCTGCTCTATGCTGGGCATGTCAAGACAGTGCATTCACCAGACATGTGAGTTGAGAGGCTACTGTATCCACCCAAGCTCTGGTGGTGAATGGGGACGTAGCTGATGCAGGGGTCAATTTGGGGGTTGTATAGAGCTGGCTGGAGAGAGACTGACAGAGTCTGGCAGGGAGGGAAGGAGAGTTCACTCTGGTTTATCAGTGCTGAGGAAAATCCAATTACCTCTCATTAAATGCTCTCAAATATACTGGTGGTACGACTCAGAGGGAGGTGTTAGCTGGTTGGGGTGATGTCTTCCATGTGCCGTGTCTGACCTGGCCTTTGTGTTTCAGATACCGTGTAGTGGTGGAAGGCGAGAGGGGAAACCGTCCCCACATTTACTGCCTGGAGCAGCTCTTGCAGGAAGCGGTATGTGAGGCCAAAGGGTGCCTGTTCTTGGTGCCTGAGCCCTGTTTTGGAGTGGAGGACACTTCCAGCTAGCCTCCTCCTCCCCCAGCTGGGGCTGCAGGGATGCCCTGGTCCCTCCTCTGTGGCCAGCCTGGGCAGAGCTCCTCTTGGTGTGGGTCGCTGCCCTGTGGCTGAGCTCCACCACTGCCAGTGGGCACTAGGCCTGTATGCCAGCAGGGATAGTCCTTCACACTGCCCTGTGAGCAGCAAAGAAGCTGTCCCTTGCCTTCTCCAGAGCTGCTTTGCTACACACCAAGTGTGGTGGGATGGTCTGTGCTGGTTCCAGGAACGTCAGTAATTGCCTTCCTCTTGCCCCGAGCAGATCATCGATGTGAAACCACCTTCAGTGCGATTCCTGCCCGAGGGCACGAGGATTGCAGCCTACTGGAGCCAGCAGTACCGCTGCCTTTACCCAGGGACAGTTGTCCGAGGTAAGGACACCCTGGCTGCTCTGCGCTGTGAACCAGGGATGTCTCAGTCCTACGTGTCCTGAGGGATGTCAGGCTTGTCTGGGGAAGCACCTGAAGGGTGCTGTGAGTATCCTGAAGGCCAGAGCCTGGCCCATTCCTCTTCTCCATGTCATGCCCAACTCAGTCATGATGCTGGTTTAGTAACATCCTGTTAGTCCAGGAGGTGTGGTCTCATAGGAAGAGGTCTGAGCAATTTAGGAGCTTAAAATACCAGAGAAATTTAACACACATCAAAAAGTCACAATTAACTCCAGGCACCAAAGATACCTGAGGTTGTGGAGGTTTCTAAATCACCTGCACTCTCATAGCTTTGCTTCTGATCAGCTCTCCCATCTGGTCCCGTTAAAAAGCCAGTGAAGAGCCCTGGACAATTCTACCATGACTGGTCTTGCTTTTGGGCTCTTGGTCACACTACATGTGTATAAGGGAAGAATTACTTATGAGTTATAGACCAGTGATGCTGATGCAAGAAGAGAGGGTGGGAACACGGCTTACTTCTCTTGGAGAGAAGGTGAAAAGCACCAGCTTGTGATCGCTGAGAGTAGTTACAAAATGCAGGTCAAAAAAAAACCATACTGCAGTGAAAACAGAGAAATTAATTTCTGCAAGAATAGGGGAAAACAGGGGAAAGAGGTGGGAAGTCAAACTGGAATGGTTGTTATGTTCTGGAGCAGTGCTGCTGACTGGGAAATTTTACACTGGGTGGGCTGTTTTAGTATTATCAGGGACTTTCTGTTGCAGACTGAGCCTTCTGTGCTCTCCCTGCACAGCCTAGGAAAGGTGAGGACGGGATGCTTTGGAGCTGGTGCAGGATCCCTGTCTTCCCCCACGTCCCCACTTCCCTGACAAGGGGGTTGTACTCTGATGTTCGTCCCTAATCCCATCTTCTGCTCCCCCAACAGGAGCCCTGGATCTGGAGGAAGATGGTGATCTCATCACAGTAGAGTTTGATGATGGGGACACAGGACGTATCCCGCTGTCTCACATTCGGCTTCTCCCACCTGACTACAAGATCCAGTGTGAGTCTTGCTGTTCAGTTTTTTTGCATGACACTTCCCACTGTGAAAAGTAGGGAGTTTTGATCCACCTGCCTCTGAGATTTTGGGACGAGTTCACAGACTTGCAATCACAAAGATTGCACCATCAATTATGGGCATGCAGAGCTGGTGTGGGATATAACCCACAGGGAAAAAAGGCCCAGTCCTTATTGCAGAATTGGTAGAGATATGTTCCCTGTATTGCATCTCTGTTTCATGTGTTATCTGACTGCATTTGACTGTGTCTTTGACCTATTCCAGGTGCTGAGCCTTCCCCAGCCCTTTTGGTACCCAGCACCAAGCGCCGTAGCCGTAAATCCAGCAAAGACACTGGAGAAGGAAAAGAGGGAGCTACACTGGGGTCAGAGGAGCCTGTCTCAAAGGGCAAAGGGCGAGGAAGAAAACCAAGTGTCAAGGCGAAAGCTGGTAGGTTATCACCCCTGCCAGACCTGGAGTTGAGAGAGTCCTTGCACAGTTCCCCACCGCTCTCCCCGCATTAGAGCTGTTGCTTGGGGCAAGATTTGGAGGGGAATGGATGCACTGCTTGAGTGCAGAGCCTCCATGCATCAGCTCGCTCTGCTGTGGCTAGTTTGCAGGAGGCTGGCTCAGAAGCTGGCTTGTGCTGTGAGAGCTTCCTCCTGTCAGTGAAGGCTGCAGAGCAGGGTCCCTTTTTTAGCTGAGCATCTCAGCAGCCATCAGTAGGGCCAAAGATGCAGGAGGTCTGCAGTTTGGTTCCCCTGCAGTTGAAGCAGCATCGCTGGGCATTGCTCATCAGCTACTCACAGGCGATGGCATCAGGCCAGGCTGCTTAGTAAGGCTGTTCAGTGAGGACCTGTGCCTCTTTGGGGATACTTAAGCAGTCAGGAACAAGCCACCCTTGGCCAGAGACTGGTCAGCGCTGGTATCTGGTTGTGTCTGAGTTAATAAAGCCCATCTGGATGGATACCATCATGCCTTTGTGTTTCCTCCCCTATGCAGAAGAGGCTGCCTTGCCGGAAGAGAAGGATCAGGTTGAGTCTTCACCTGTTACCTCTTCAGTCCCAGAGAAGCCAGCTTGCTTGGGCAAGCCAAGCATGAAGGGGTCACGAAAATCGCAACCGCTGCCAACTGGAGGCTCTCCTGCCCCCACAGAGGAAAAGAGGTCCAAAGCCAGCAAAATGAAGATCTCCACTAAGCTGCATAGTCCCCCGCAACCCACTTACCAGCCTGCTGTGTTTGGCAGCATCCTTGGCACGGAACCCTACAGCGACCTCCCGGGGACGCTGGCGGCCTTCGGCTCTAGCGATGCTTCGGCATCAAAAACCAAGGCCAAGAAAGGGCGGCCCACAGAAGAGACACAGGAGTTTGGTACCATGGTCAAGGCTCAGAGGAAGCATGACAACGAAATCCTGATCAAGCTGGACCATGAGGGCGTGATGTCTCCAAAGACAAAGAAGATGAAGGAGGCGATGAGGATGCTGGAGGACTCGAACCTGGCCAGTCGCAGAGACAGCAAGAGTCTCTTGGGGCTGGGCTATCCCCCTGCAGTGGGTGCGGAGGGCAAGCAGAAATCTTCCCGAGCCAAAGCAGCTGAGGGAGACCCTTCCCCTGCCACCTTCGGAGGAAAGTTTGATGGCTCAGCGGAGAGCCTCACTGCTTCGAAGGACCAGGAAGAAAAGGCAGCAGCTCCAGCAGCCGTGGAGGAGTCTGAAAGCAACAGCAGCGACAGCAGCTCGGAGTCAGAGGGAGAAGAGGAGGCTGAGAAGAACCGAGGGGAGGCCCAGGACAGCAGCTCAGCCAGCTCGAGAGCATCCACCCCTCTGTCTTCCTCCAATTCCTCCTCCTCTTCCTCTTCTAGCAGCAGCTCGTCTTCATCCTCCTCTTCCTCTTCTTCCTCGGCCTCATCGACCTCTTCTTCATCGAGCTCCAGCTCTTCTTCCTCCTCCACTACAGATGAAGACTCCTCCTGTAGCTCTGATGACGAAGTAGCTGAGGCCCAGCCAAGTTCCTCGGTGCAGCAAACCCTCCCACCCAAGCAAACCAAACAGGCAGGGAAATCCCGCGCATCCTCCCACCCCCAGAGCCAGAAACAGCCGGCGCAGCAGCCGGTGCAACAGCCGGCACCGCAGCAGAGCGGCAACAAGAGCAGGCCCAAAAAGCGTGAGGGCATCCACCTGCCCACCACCAAGGAGCTGGCCAAGCGCCAGCGGCTGCCGTCAGTGGAGAACAGGCCCAAGATTGCTGCTTTCCTCCCTGCACGACAGCTGTGGAAGTGGTTTGGGAAACCCACACAGGTAAACAGAGCCTCTCCCACCACTCCGTAGTGCTTGGCACTGGCGTTTGCCTCGTGGTGCCTTTTACCCATGCCCTTTGCCTTCTCCTGGGGTGGTGAAACTCTGGTGGCATGGTGTGTCCCCGGCCAAGGTCTCTAGTTTGCAAGGAGATTGGGGTTGGCATTTGCTGTGTCTGGGGGAGCCATCCTGCATGGCGTGTCACTCTGCCCCGTTTCCTGTGGGAATGCCTGTGGATGCTGTGGCTCTGCCGACAGCGAAGGGTGGGATGCGGGACAAGGTAAGCCGTGGTGGGTGGGGAAGACCTGGGTGATCCCTGGCTGCTCACCTGCGCGATCCTCTCTTGGCAGAGACGAGGAATGAAAGGGAAGGCCAGGAAGCTCTTCTACAAGGCCATCGTCCGGGGCAAGGAGATAATCCGCATCGGAGACTGTGCAGTCTTCCTCTCAGCTGGCCGCCCCAACCTGCCCTACATTGGCCGGATCCAGAGCATGTGGGAGTCATGGGGGAACAACATGGTGGTCCGAGTCAAATGGTTTTATCACCCAGAAGAAACCAACCCTGGGAAGAAACTCAACGAAGGCAAGGTAGGCTGGTCTCCTTTGCTGAGAGGGCTGCAAAGCTTGTTTCCTTTTGTTTCCCAGGATGAGGAAAACACCCATGGCCCAGTTTGTTACTGGTACCATAATGGGGGTGGCCTCATCGTTTCACGTTTTGGGGTCTGCCTGTGGTGTGGAGAAGCCTGGTGTTTAACCCTTGAGCAGGGGAAGGGTGGGTTTTATCGTAGTAGGAAATAAAGACTTTTGTGTCAGTCCAAAGAGTGTCAAGAGCCAGATCAAGTTTTACGTGTAAGAATGACTGGCCTGGTACTCAGAAACACTGAATTCTGCACATGTGTGCAGTGTGGTTTACAGTAGGCTCTTAGTATTTATTACCAGTGGCTGTGGACAGGGGTTGAGGTTGTAAAGGCACGTGTGGTGGGCAGGAGGTGATAGCATGGAAAAACAACTAATTCACCTGCTTTTCCTTTCTGTTTTCTCTTCCTCTTGGGCACAGCGCTGGGATCAGAAATCGGGCAGGAGTCTGTCCACAGCTTTGCAGGCATCCAACCAGAGGAAGGACTTTATGGAGGTTGGTGAGGCTGGGGGAGGGCTGGGAGGGGATGTGGGGGACTCTGTAACAAATGCTGCTGGGAAGATGCCCCACGAGCTTCTCTGGCTCTTGCTTTTTGCCTCAGCTGCTGAGTCCACAGCACCCAGGACTTTGGATGGGTGTTTCTGGGAGGGTGGGAGTAGCTGCTGGTGTTGGGAGGAACAGAGGGCTGGTATCCAGCACCCGTCTTTGCATTTGCATCTTTGAAGTGAGGATGACAACCTCCTGGCCTCCGTATTCGCCTGTCTGTGCGCTCGGCAGTCACAGCATTCCCATCAGTGGGAGCTGAGTGAAAGCAAGGGCTCAGGTTTAGTGCACTGGATGGATTGTGTCCGCGCTGCCCAGGGGCCTGTGCAGATTCCCAGTGTCCGTCCCCTGGGCTGACAGTGGAGATGAGTGGGGTGTTCTGCTCGAGTGTGAGCACAAGCCCTGGCCAGTTGTGGTGGACATTTTTCCTGCCTATTGAAGATGATGCTGTAAATGCTGTGAGATCTAATTGCTCCTTTTCTTTCTGTCTCCCTCCTTTTGTTCCTGTAATGCAGCGAGCCCTCTACCAGTCCTCTCATGTGGATGAAAACGATGTCCAGACCATCTCACACAAGTGTCTTGTTGTTGGTCTGGATCAATATGAGCAGATGCTAAAGACGAAGAAATATCAAGACAGTGAGGACCTCTACTACCTTGCAGGGACCTACGAGCCCACTACGGGCATGATCTTCAACACCGACGGGGTCCCTGTCATCTGCTGACCGCCCAGGGGACACGTGCCACCCCTTGGGAAGGGACGGGACAAACCTGAGGACGTGCCTGTTCAGACGACATGATTGTTTCTTTCAATGCTCATGACTTCTGTGTCACACTACAGACAGGAGAGCGCGAGAGACACGAGGAGGAAGGAGAGGGCTGAAGAAAGGGGTTGGGGAAACAGTTACAGGACTTGAGGAAGATGCCGTTGGGGGGTGGTGGTGGTGGTGCTTGAACCCCAAGGCTCTTCTGGAAGTGGCTTTAAGTAAGGTGACACTGACCAACTTCTCCCTTCCTCCTTTTGGTCCAGGAAAGCACATGGGTCTCGTGATCATTTCACCAGCGGGACCCCCCGGCAGGAGGGATCCCTTTTGTGTCATTTGCCCCCATCAGTAACTCGGCAGCCGCATGTACGTGGAAGGACAGCTGCTAGCCTTCTGCGTACGCTCCTCTCCGTCCTTATATTCCCTTTCCTGCTTAGTTTCGCATGACCCTTTAGGAAGGACAGGGTGAAAGAGAAAGGAGATGAGTCTCTCTCAGCGCCTCGTCTCGATCCTCTCAGCGCCTTTTTGCGGTTCCCTTTCCCTGGAGGCCCCCGGCCAGCAGCGTGGAGCACGAAGGGGCAGAGCTGGCCCCAGCAGGGAGATGGTAGCAGAAGTCCTCTGGGCTGGGAGGAGCCAGGTGGAGGATGAGCCAACATCCAGTCTGGGATGCTGCCTTCCCACTGCCTCGAACAAACAGTCTGAACCCACTTTCCCTGTTGCTCTGTGTCCCTTGTGCCCTGGAAAGGTGCCAGGGGGAGCAAGCGCATGGCGAGGGGCTGACACTTGGCGAACAAAGAACTCGTCTTGGAGTGTGCAGTGAAAGGGGGCAGGAGATGACTGGGAAAAGCTGCTGCTCGGTGCTTGGAGCAGAGGAGACCACAGGCCATTGGATTTCGGCATCCCTCGCCCGGTTTTATCCCACATGCCTTGCCTGAGCAGAGACGTGGAGCTGCTGGAAAGCCCTCGCCCATCATTTGAAGGGAATGGGGATAGAGTGTGAAGCCCGGCCATGCCCACCTGCGGCATTTCCACAGCCAGAGCCCCACTGCCACCTTGGGCTCAGGGAGGGGACCGTTCAGCTTCCTCCATCCAGCCGGCCAAACTCCCCACGGCTCCCAGAGAGCGGCCACCATTGCCTCCTCACTCCCTCTGCAGAGCTGACCCACTGTCTCGTGGGCACACGCCAGAGCCGTGGCATCACCGCTGCCGCACCAGGGATGCACCTGGCCAGAGGGGATGCCGGAGGAGAACCACGCAACGATGCAACATCCTTGCACTTAAAACAAAAAAAAACCTCCAAGAGACGCACTGATCTTTGCAACTACCGACTCGCACTACAGATTGCTAGGACACGGAGCGGGGCCCGGCTCGGCCGGGAGTGACGGCCCAGGCTCCGGTGGGGAGACGCTTAAGACAAGGACAGATTGGAAACTATCCGCCCTGGTACCGGCTGTGTACCAGAGACTGGAGGCCGGGGCTCAGGGGAGAGGGACGCCCCTGCAAAGTTACCCCTTGTCCTTTAATGAACCACATGGTGCTGAGCTCGTACCATCTCCAACCCAGGTCACCGGTGCCTCGGCGCAGCGGATAGTGACGGTTCTAGCCTGTACAGTTTTAATGTACCAAAAGACTCTTTAGCCCTCCTGTATTATAAGTCTTTAAATGGATTCAACTTTTTAATTATAAATATAAATATAAATATATATATATAAATATAAACTTTTTAAAACTGTGAAAAAAATTATGAAATTATAAAAAAAAAGAAAAAAAACAACGACAGAAATGAACACAGTCTGACGTTTAGAATATTATTTTTTATTTCCTGTTGGATTGTGATTGTAAATGATCTGGGAACAGGCACACCCCCCACGCTCAAAGTGTACTGTACTTCTAGAAGCAAATTGTGTGAGCATATTTTAAAGAGCGAGAGAGAGAGCGCGAGAGAGAGATTTTATGCTAATGTTAAATAGAAAGCACTTAAAACCCACTGCCTTCTATGGAACACAAGGATATTTCAGACAATCGAGAGGAAAGGAGAGCCAGGTTTTTGTCTTTTTTTTTTTGTTTTGTTTTGTTTATGTTTTGTTTAAAAATTTTTTTGGCATTCTGTTTGTTGGAGAACTCCGTGTGATCTTTTTTCATAAAAAAAAAAAAAAATGAATTGAAAAAAAGCAACCCAACGAAGCATCTTTCTTTGTCTCGCTTGTCCTGACTGCGGGGTTTCTCTCCACCTTGGTGGCAATGATTGCTTTTTGGCTCAGCCCCTGCCTTGTGGTTGGGGAAAGACCCAACCCAGGTGTCGCGTGGCTTTTCAGGGAGACCCCGTCCGTCTTACAGTTCCCCTGTGGGGTGGCACCGATGGACAGGATCGGACCCTGGAGCAGTCATCTCTGCTCACAGGGACCTGTGGAGCAGGAGGTGTGAGTCCTTCCCCTGCGACCACGCTCACGGCAGCTCCCGTACCCCCTAGCCCTGCAGGGGCGATGTGTTGAGGATAAAACGCTGGATTTGCTCTTTTTGGTGTGAGCTGCACTTCCACCAGCCGAGGGCTTGGCATGGCGAGACCCTCCGGTGCTGGTGGGGCCGGGTCGAGGGTCCCAAGCCTGGTGCTCGCTTCCTCCTGCTCCTGCTGCTTCCAGCCCTTGGGCTTTGCTTCCTTGGGAGGTGCCCCCCGCCAACTCCTGGCACAGCGAGGTGCCTCCGGTCCCAAAAAGCAGCAGCCTCTGCTGTTCACTCCTTCTCTAGATGGTTTCTGCTCCGCTCAGCCCATTCTCTCTCCCTCTTGCTGCCCGTAAAGGTGTTGCACTTCAGCAGCAGTTTGCAGGCTGGCACGGGTTCGATGGGAGCCGGTGACAGGTCCAGCCACCCCAGGTGACAGAGGGGACCCTGGAGATGGGGAGCAGCACGAGGGGCACCCCGAGACCCCACAGGACAGGCAGCAGGCATCACCCTGTGTGTGTTTGCCAGCCCAGCCCGTAACCAGCAGCCAAGTGCCTGCAGTGCCAGGGCCGTGCCAGTGCAGTGGCACGGCTAACGACCAGGTATCGGTGCAAAGACATTTAATTTGGTGTTGGCTTCAATGATGTCCCTTGCACTAAATCTTGAAGTTCAGCAGTGGCAGTGCTGGGGCCTCGAGAGACAACCCCCCCCCTGCTTCTGCCCCATTATGATGGGGCAGCATGGGGTAGGGGGAGTCAAGACCCTGCCTCTCACAGTTAGGGGGGCAAAACCAAGACACAACCAAAAAAAAAAAAATTTTTTTTTTTTTCCAACCAGCAGAAGTGAATTTGGTCTTTTACACAGCGATTGGTGTATGAGGGGAGGGATCGTGATTTCAAGCCATTCTTGGTGAAAACCTGCAGCACCATCAATAAAAGCCAAGACCCACCTTCCCAAAGCCACCAGGGACTGAAGGAGCATTTCCTTCCTCTCTTGTTCCTCCTCTTCCTCACCAGCCCTCCATCACCCTCCTCCCCAGTGCTGGTCCTATTGCCTTTGGGATTTGGCAGTATTTTCCTCCTGGCAAGGGCTTGGCTCAGAAAGAAGACACCCTCCCCACACCTCCACCGGAGAGCTGCACATCGCTGATGGGGAGCCCCCCAAGAGCAATGGGACCGTCCCCCAGGCTGGGGGGAATGTCACCCCAAGAAGTGGCCCTGCGCAGCGCCTGGCTGGGCAGCACGGGCCGTTTCGGGATGCCACAACCCCATGCCAACGGGATGCTGGTCCCTGTCTGCCCTGGGGCAGCTTTCTGGCTCCAGGCTCCCTCCCCGAGGAGGGACACGGACCAAGCGGGGCGGTGGGGACCATTGTGGGAAGCAGGTCCCATCTTGTCCCCATCGCCCCACCCCGGGGCTCAGTACCCCGATGTAAAGGAGCCGTTGGAGGTTTCGGTGTAGAAACAGGTACTGTGGGATGTACTGGTGAGGCTGTAGGCAAAATACGCCACAGCCGAGCCCAGCGTCAAGCCTGTCATGTAGGACACGGTCATGGTGTTCCCTGTGGAAAGGGACACAGGGTGTCAAGGTGCTCTGGCCACCCTGCATGGGATTCCCAGGAGGTCTCGGTCTTACCTGCCAGCTCCCGCTGCTCAGGGCTCACTTTGCCGGCAGCCAGGATCATGGGGACGCTGCCGAAATAGCCGTTGGTGATGCCCATGAGGAGGGAGAAGATGCAGGGCCAGGCGGGGTGGCTGAAGGTGGGCTTCCCGTTGGGGTAGACGCACATGATGAAGAGAGGGATGAAGACCACACGGAGGCAGGAGTAGATGAGGAGATGGGTCCCTCTCCAGTCGTAGGGCAGGGCAGCCAGGATCTGCAGCGAGGGGCAGAGATCATGCTGGGGGGGGCATTGAGGAGGCTGGGGAGGGCAACATGGTGCCCAAAATGGGGCAGCAAGGAGGAAACGAGATGGTGGAAAGACCAACTGCTGCAGGAGCTCAACCTCGGCCATGCCAGTGAGCTACCTCGCACTGGTTAGCTACCCATGGGGTGGAGATGACCCTTGGTGGAGCCAAGCGGCTTTGAAAGAGGACACAAAAAGGAGGCAGGCCCCCACCGCACTGGTGTTGGCCTCTCTCCTACCTTGCCGACGAAGTCGGAGAGGTTGAAGATGGCCATGATGAGGATGGGGAGCCATTCCCCCAGCGTGCAGTTGTGGATCTCCGACTCCAGCCCGGGAAAGAGGCACAGCGTGATGAAGTAGGTCATGGCAATGGAGAGCATGTAGGCCCAGATGAGCCGGGACACGACGTAGCGGTGGAGCAGCATGTCTGGCAAGGACAGGCAGCACAGCTCAGCCAAAACTCGCAGCCCTCCCCTTGCAGAGCCTGAAAGTCTTGCCTGCACCCCAAGGATAGCTTCCAAAAATGAGATTGCCCCGTGTTTTCGGGCACATTGAGTGGGCCACCAGTCGCTCATTCTGCCCCACAAAATGCTGCAAAACCACCCGGTTGGCTTGTCCACCACCCACCTCTGAAGCTGGGCCAGCTCCTCTTGATTTTGGGCCGAGGGACATCAAAGCGCATGTAGGTGCCGCTGCCGGCCAGCTCAGCTTCGGGGCCAGGGCTGCCCCGGGGGGAGCTCGACTGCCCCCGCTGCCGGTTCTCCTGGGTGGGGGGAAGAGGGGACGCCAGTGCTGAGCTCCGGCGGCGAGAGGCACCCAGGGGCCAGCGGGGAAACCCACCCATGGCTTACAAATCGGACATCCTCAGCGGTGACATCGTGGTGGACACGGTAGCCTGTCCCGCGGTCGCCGGCCCCCCGGGTCTCGGGGAGACCCTTGTGGGAGCAGGCTGTGTAGTAGCGGACAAAGCGGGTGCGCTTCACCAGGAGGTGGAGGATGAAGCACGTCAGCTCCATGCCAATGGAGATGAAGAAGAAGATGACCGTGTTCTCCTTCTCATCTGACAGCAGCAGCTTGGTGAAGATGCGGCTGAGCGAGATGATGACCCCAGCAGTGCCTGGTGGCATGGAAGAGCTATCGGCACCGGGTCCCACTGAACCTCGCGGCTCAGGGACCCCCGTCAGCCCCCCACCGTGTGGATGTGATGCCTCCAGGTGTGGAGGAGCTACCAGAGGTGATTTTGGGGTGATGAAGCCAGCTCCTGGCAGACATCCCCAACCCCAGCTTGGCACGGCACTGCAGTGGGTCTTGCAAGTGACTTTTAGAAACCATTAAACATCCCGGTTTGCTGGGGAGCACCCTGGGGCGCAACCCGGCTGGGCTGTGCTGGGGAGAGTGAGGCCCCGGGTGTGACTCACTGGGACCCCAGGAGAAGGCGCAGGAGGGTCCCCCCGAGCAATCCCATACCATCGGAGGTGGACGCGGGGCAGCAGAGCGGGTACTTACTCTCGCCCGTCATCACTCCCTGCGTGTAGCGCTTGGGCAGGAGCCCCGTGTAGCCGTAGAAGCTGGATTGCTGCACTTCAGGAGAGATACGCCGAGGGGAGAAGGAGGGATTATTGTTGCAGCCGAAATGTCGGGTAGGGGAAAGAAACCCAGGTGGGAGCCCATCTGCTGTGCCATCCGGGAGCTGCATCCTTCCTGAATAGCCGCCGCAGTGCCCGAAGCCTCCTTGCCCCAAAAGGGGGGGGGGGGGGGTTTGCCCTCCCTGGATGCCCCACCATGGCTGTTCCCACCAAGAGTGGCCACGGGTGCAGGGGCTTGGGAAGCCACCATGGGGGCTCAGAGAGCAAAACCATCACGGTAGCCCACATTGGCGGTGTTGGGGACCAATGCACGAGTTGGTGCTGGTGCCCCTGGCCAGTTCCGCGGTGCCTGAACAGAGGTGGAGGGGATGGAGCAGGGACACGAGGGTCAGCTTATAGCAATCAGAGCGAGAGGTTGTCCCAGGAGACCACGGCTCTTGGGGATGGGGCTGTTTTCCCACCCCATCTGAAGGGCTGTGCTTGCCAGCCGCTGTCCCGCATACCTGTGCAGCCAAAGGCCACCACCCCGACAGCGACCAGGTTGATGGCGTAGGCTTGCCTGCGGGTGAAGAGCTCCAGCCAGACGTCGCAGATGCTGACAAAGAGCAGGGGCCCCAGGGCGAAGAGATAGCCTGCGGGTGGGAGACGGAGACGGAGACGGGTGGGGGGGGGACAGCACAGGGCCGGCACCACTGAGGGGCGCGGGGACCCCCCACTCACCCACGGAGATCCGGGTGTGCAAGCTCAGCAGCTCCACCAGCGCGTTGTTGAGGATGACGGCCACCAAGGCCACCAGGATATAGGTGAGGCTCATGTCAAAGACGATGGAGGTCCCTGCAGAGAGGCAGGTGATGGGGGATGGCAGGGGTCCAGCTCCCCTGGAAGCGGGGCCAAGCTCTCCCCAGGTTTGGGGGAGCCAGGAATTGCTGCAGCTGCTGGAGACCTACCTGGGTATTTATGGTGCAGGTAGTCCACATCGGTGATAAAGCTGTTGTACGGCAGGAGAAATCCCACGCCAGCCAGCAGCATAGCAAAGTAAATCCCATGGTATCGATCCTGGGGCTCGGGATCCTCAGAAGCTGCCCCAGAAGGGGAAAGAAAGAGAAAAAGACATGACGGTGGCACTGCTGCACCCATGGGACCTGCTGCAGACCCCAGCATGGAGGCAATGAACGGTGCTTTCACATTCTTTATGGCAAATGAGGGGATGTCCCACCCACAGCAAGCAACCCAGCGCCCCACAAACAAACAGCCCCAGCCCTGAGAAACTCCTTCCTAAATAGAGGCATTTCAACGAGACACCCAGGAGGCAGGAAAACACCCGGGCTTTGGGGGCTGATGAGTTTTAATCGCAGTCTAATAACCTAAGAGCCAGGCAGTGGAGGTAACAGCCAAAATCAAGGTGCAGGAGGGGTTGAGGGGGGTGTGTGGAGGCGGACAGGGCTGCCCCGGGATGTGGAGCAGGGCTGGGGTAAATCCCGGGAGCATCCCTGAGCCCTACACTGGGAAGGGTGAAGCTGCAGGCTGAGGGAGAGCCAGGGTGTGAACCCTCCACTCCCTGCCAACCTGCAGAGCCCACTGCCACGGCGTGCTGTGGTGGCTCACGTGGGTACAAACAGGTCCGAAAAAAGGCATTAGGCAATTTTAAGGCATTTCAGGCCGTTTGCGGCTATTAAACCTGTCCCGGTAAGTTCTGAAATGGGTGGGAAACCAGCAGGGAACCCGGCTCCTGGCTGCGGGTGGGGGCCGTGCCTGCCCTCACCTGGCTCCATGAAGGTGAGGATGCCCTTGGCCTGGCTGCCCCGCTGCAGCTCGTCCTCCTCCAGCTGGTAACTGTCGAAGCTGAAGCTCATCACCACGTTGCCCTCCGGCGTTCCCGCCGGGCTCAGCTCCTTGAAGCGCTCGGCTCCCACCGAGCCCATCGTGGTCGACCTGGGGAGGGGGGAGAGAGCAGTGACACCCCCCGGTCGTGGCTCCTGTGTGTCCCCATGGGATCATCGTCCGGGTGATGCCAGGGGTCTGTAAGGGATGGATGGCATGTGGGTGGCCCTGAGCCTTCCCTGCCCACTGCATTGCTGTGGATCCTATGTTTTTTCCACCTGGAAAGATGTTTTCCTGGAGGAGAGCAGGGTCCCTCGACCCACTGGGCAGGAGTTTAGATTTGGGCTGGTAAGCAGTAATCGGGGGGGATACACGTGAGCCACCCCCGAGGCACAGCGCTCGCCCCAGCACCTCACTGGGATGCTACCAATGCCAAACGCTGCTGCGATTTCCGAAAGCAATTAGAGAAATTAATGGGTGAAAACCACTCATGGAGGGTGGCTGCCGGGGAAGATCCCGGCTGCCTCGGGAAGCCCTTGGTCTCTGCAGGCAGCACACGCTTAGTCTGGTTTACCCTCTTTTTCAGCATCTCTGCTGCCCGGGGCTGGGGCAGAGCCACTGACCTGGGCAGATAGATACACTCCTGCAGCCTTTTCAGGGAGGGGATAGGATGCGACCCAGCTTTTAAGGCCAGCATTTCGGATTTGCTTCTCCGAGGGACCATGGCAGAGCAGGCAGACGCTCAGAAAGCTGCCAGCGAGCCCCCAGCAGCATGCCCGAGACGGTCCGCACCAAATGCATCCCCAAACGAGCTCCCAAAACCCCTGGGCATCCTCCAGCGACCCTACCAGAGCCATCCAAAATATGGTTCATCCTTCTGGGGCCAGCCCAGGCCTTGGGGAGCAGCCCAGGGCAGTGAGGGGGGCTGCTCTGTATTACCGACGCCAGTCGCTAGATGCCAGCCTGCCTCCGCGCCCGCCGCCCGCAGACCACCCAGCTGGCTTGGGGGGGTGGGAAAAAAAAAATAATAAGCTCCTCCAAGACAGCAGGTTGAGGCAGACAAGGGAGGAAAAAAAAAATCAATGAGCGATTTCTCTGGTCTCCCTGGCAGATGTGGCGTTTGCAGGAGCAGAGAGGATTTCCAGCATCTCCCGGCTGCCAGGATGGGTCAGGTGCTGGGTGGGGGGGCCCTGGGGTGGGTGGCAAATGTGGTACCCACAGACCCCGTGAGCGCAATCCTAGAGCCTCAAATGCATCTGCTCGCTGCAGGGACTGGTGGCACAGAGCAGCGCTGCCACGGCCCCGAGGCCGTGCGGAGGCCTGGATGGGGCCAGGCTGGGGTCCCCACACCCTGCACCACACTAGGGTGGGCCCCCAAGACCCCCCACCCCGGAGCTCCGCGGGCAGGACAACCCAGCGGGGCATGTTTCGGCTGGGGACACCACTCTGTCCCGTTGCTCACCCAGGAGCTGGCTGTGATCCCCTCCACCGAGCATCCTCCTATGCCTGCTGCTACTCCAGGCAATAAAACCCAGTGGGAAGCATCTCCCAGGATGCCGGGAAAGCCTGTTGCAGGATTTTTCCATAGCAGAGCTCCTAGCTGGAGAACACATCGACTGGAAACACCCCGTACCTACTGTGGCCCAAACTTCTTGGGGCTGGGAGCAGAGTGGGATGTGCTGCACAGCCACGGTGCTGGACCAGCCCTCCAGCACCCGTCCGCCTCGCTTCCTCTGAGCATCCCTGCGCCGCGATAAATTGGATTTTCCCCTCCCTTTGGATTTCCACCTGTGTCCATGGGAGGGGACTTGGGCCCTGCTGTCCCTCTGGACCCAAGGGGGGAGGGCAGGGGGTCCTCCATCACCACCCAGGGGTGTGTGTGGGGGGTCTCACCGGGGGACAGGGCACCCATAGGACCGGGCTGAGCAGGGGACCCCTACCCCACCGCACTCCAGTGCCGGGTGACCCCCCCCAGCTACCACAGCCCCCCCCCGTGCCCTATCAGGGCAGAGAAACGATTTTTTACTCTGGCAAAAGGGTCCCCGCCCAGCGACATCTTGCAAGCAGCAAAGTTGCAATAAACAGAGGGAATTCAATAACCGCCCCCCCCCCCCCCCCGCCCCCGGCGCGGGGGGAAGC
>NW_010972731.1:6067614-6105740 GCF_000737465.1 Haliaeetus leucocephalus | reverse complement strand
CCCCCCACCCTCCCCCGGGGTGCGCACCGGGAGCTGGGGTGCCCCCCAGCATCGACCCCCCCGCTGGGATAGCCCCTAGGGGCCACAGGAAAGGGTATTTTTTTACCCCATAGGTATCGCCTATAGGTGCTTTAAAGGGGGATTTTGGAGGTCTGGAGGTAATTGGGAAGAGAGATTAATTAGGAAGAAAGGCGTGGTGATTTCATTTAGGACCTGAGCTTTGCAGGGGCAGGGTTCTTCCTCGCCCTGCGAATGGTTTTGGCATGAGAGGGGGCGAGAGGGTCAGCGTGAGCTGTCCCATGGATGGATGGACAGACAGAAGAGTAAATGGATGGACAGGACAGATGGATGGATGGATAGATGGACAGACAGAAGAGTAGATGGATGGACAGAAGGACAGACGGATGGATAGATGGACAGACAGAAGAGTAGATGGATGGACAGAAGGACAGACAGATGGATGGATAGATGGACAGACAGAAGAGTAGATGGATGGACAGAAGGACAGACAGATGGATGGATGGATTGCAGCTCTGACTAGCAGAACACAGCAATCCCCCAGCTTTTTGGGGAAGCAAGTAGGGAGGGTCCCTTCTCCCCAGCATAACCAGTGGGTGGAAGCAGAGAAGGAAGGGAACCAACAGCGTGGGGTGGTGGGGACATCTGTCCAGGGAAAGGACGCGTGTCCCCAAGGAGGGTGCTCCAGGCAGGGACACGGCGGTGTCCCCACCCCTCCCGAGCTGGGTGAGCCGGCCAAGGCTGCAGGCACCATCACGGGGATTTGATGCTATCGGGTTTTCTCGCAGAAGCAGCAAGGCACGGGGTGGGGGACACAGCAGGTGCCCCCTCCCACCGAGCTGGGTGAGAGCCCTGGGGGACCAGCCCTTGCTGCGTTCTCCCCACCCGGAGCGTGGGAGGATGGCGGCAGTGGGAAGGAGAAGAAGGACCATCCCTGCTCATACGCCATGGCTGCAACGCGCCGGGCTGTGAATTACAATCTTCTCACAGTCAATAAATGCTGCGTTGTATAAATCAGCGTGCGGGGCCGGCGGGATGCGCTGCTGCCACTCACGCCAGTGGAAATTAGAGGCAAAACCGGCTGTGCCTCCTCAGCCGCCCTTCGGCCGGGAGCAGGGCTGAGCAAAGGGGCTCCTGCAAATTCATCACATGGAGGAGAACAGGCCAGGTGGAAATTTCCATCTTTTCTCCTTGGCTGAAATAGCCGGAGTTTGGCTCAGACCAAACCAGACTGCTGCGCCAAGCTCTGCCTGGAGCCAGGGGCTCAGCTTTCCCTGCTCTCACCTTGGTTGAGCACCTGCACAGCTCAGTCCACGAGTGCAAGGGGGGGATTTTTCAGGCTGCTTGTTCCGAATGGGTTTGTTCAGCTCTGATTTGATAGTGCCATTGTAAAACATCAAAGAACCTCGCTCCTCTTGGGGTTTGTCCCCTTGCCCTACACCAGACCCCATCAGTCCCTGCCAGGTACCCTGGAAATTTAAGAAAAGGGGGGGACTGGGGCGGCGGGGGATCCCTGGCCATGCCTGCCACTGGTTGGCACCCAGATGGTGTGAGTACTCTACAAAAAGAGCAGGATGAGCTGAAGCATATGTGCGCTCGCCTTTTCACGGCACTCGCCAAGCAGAATTACTCACCGCCTTCCGCAGGGATTCTCTCCACAAGCTGGTTTTCCCCATCCCAAAGCCCCAGGTATGGAGCTGGGGAGGGGGGGGTCCTATAAAAGCAACCGAGCTCAGGGGAGCATCTCAGCTCCCAAAACCGCTTGGTGTTCTCTGAGCCGCGGGGAGATGCTGCGACCAAACACCTCATGGCAAATAACAAACCCCTGACTTTTACCGTCCTGTCTAAAATCATGCGACCTCTTGATCCCCATTTTGGGGGCCAAAGGGGTTCCGTTTCTGCTTTTTATACTATGGGCGCAATGGGGCCATGTTGGGGTACCCAAAGCTACA
This sequence comes from Haliaeetus leucocephalus, assembly GCF_000737465.1. Lineage (NCBI taxonomy): Eukaryota > Metazoa > Chordata > Aves > Accipitriformes > Accipitridae > Haliaeetus > Haliaeetus leucocephalus. Next base: position 6,103,770 of record NW_010972731.1, on the reverse strand, counting down.
ACTTGGAGGGTTATGGGGAACCCCAGGGAGATGAATCCATCAGGGTGAACTTCTCCGAGTGCTTTCTCTCTGCTTTTCCCACCCTCAAGGGCAGCGTTAGACCCAAACAACACTGTTGGCCCTCCCAAAATGGCCAAGCTGCCCCCCGAGCATGGGCAGGCTGAGCCACCTCTGCCTGACGGGGGCATGGAGGGGGGTTGATCCTGTGAGCTGGGCTCTCCCTGAGTTTTGCTGGGCTCTTCAATTTTTTAAGCTGGCCCTGAATAATTCAGCTTTGATGTAGTTGGCTTGAGGTTGGTGAGCTCGGATGCTCCTTGGGTTTCTGCTTGACCCACTTTAACAGCCAGGAAAACCTGCCAGGTTCTGAGTACGATGGGGCAAAGCTGGCGCAGACACCCCGATCCCCATGACAGGAGGGACATTCCCCATCTCCAGCCCCATCCTGGATTCTCCCCTGCACCCCCACATCCAACAACATGAGCCACAGAGCATTCCTCACCAGCGCCACAGCTTTTTAGAGGTATTTTTGCCTTCTCCCCTTTTCCTGCCTCTCCCCGCTGTCCCACAGCTCCCAGCACGAGCGGGTGCATCTCGGTGGCGTTTGCTGGATTACGAGGAGGGATTTGCTCGGCTCCGTGAACCAGCTAACACCCTGCAGCCACCTCGCCACAGGTCCGTGCTATTCAGAGCCTCACCTCGCTTTCCTGGAGCCTGGTCGAACACCGATTAATCCCGCTGGGTGGAATAAGACGCTGCTGATTCATTTGGCTCGGAGAGGTCGGATTAGGATGGTCTCCAGAAATCCCCTATATTGCAGTTTTTTTCTTGCCCTTCCAGCGGAGTCAGATTTTTTTAGTCATTGCTGTTGCGGAGGTGAGAGCAAGGAGAGACCTTTCAGGTGTCTGCATCCCACCGCACTGCCAAAAACACGAAGCCACAGCTTTAAACCCTTGGGGAGTGCGGGAAGTGGCTGTCCCTGCTGTCCCCATCCCTGTGGGTGCAGCCACGAGCCGTCCTTTGGTTAGGGAGCAGCAAAAACCTGACTCCTTAACCAAGCCGTGCTCACCCTGCCAGGGTGCCCTGGGCATTCTGTGCCCAACGCCGTGTCCCCTCTGCACCAGCCGGGCTGGGTGACACTGTATCTGTGATTGCTGAGAGGGGGGAAACCAGGCAAAGGGATAAAACATCTGAGCCCCCCCACCCTGCTCCAACACCCCCACGCTCAGCGCTCCCTGGAGCACCGTGCATCTATTCCACTTCACGGGAAGGGGAGGCCGTTCCCGAGCCTGCAATCCCTTCTTGGAAAAACTCCTTTAAATAGCATCGCAGCCTTCACATCCTTCCCTGGGGTCTGCTCCCAACGCCAGCCGAGCGTGCCGCGCCGGCACTGGGAACATCCTTGGCAGCACCGGCTTTGCACGGAGACGGTGGAGATTAATCAGGGATGTTGTCTCTTGGCCAGAGTCACACTTGGGGGATTATCGGGGCCTGCGAGAAGCGGGGAGTAGCCAGGGAATTTGTTCAATGCAAGTGGAGGGGTTTGTTGCAATCCGATTGTAGGCGAATAGAAATCCCCGGTGCTGGCGGGAGCTCGGCACTGGAGGCTGCGGGGATTAACTGGGTTTCCTCCAAGCTTTGCAACAGGACTGGGGCGGGAGGAGGACTTGCTCTAAGCCCAAAGCACTAGGTTTAAACGCTCCAGGGGGATGCAGGGGCTGACCTGAGCATCAGCTTTTGGGCACCCAGCCCTCCCTCCCAAGGCCAAGGACCAACTTCTTCCACGCTTCTCCTGCAAGGCGTTACTCTGTGTATCCCTCCCGTCCCCCAGTCAGCTACACCAGCCTGGGAGAGCTGGAGAAACCCGGAGAGGATACCCACAGCTTTTGCATTCCCACCCCCCCCTTCTTTGTTGAAAGAGATTTGCATCCATCACTAATTAATCCAAGATGAGCTGCTAATTCAGCTCCTTGATTGCAACTTTGCATAATTGCAGCACGCACAGGCAGAGCAGCAGGACGGGATAAAAAAGGAGACAATCAGTGGTGGGTGCAGAGGAAAGAAGGGCCGAGAAGGGCCGGTTCAGCTCGCTCCCACTCACTGGGCTATTTAAAGACTCAGGTTGAGAGAAGAGATTTTTCTCTGGAAGGAGAAAATGGTGACAGCCATCCTTGGATGGATTTTTTTTCCCCCGTGCCAGGCTCACAAAGAGCCTCGCCAGCAGCCGCAAAGCCTGAGCCCCTCTGGCGATGGGGAAACCACGAGTTACAGGCAGTACAGTCCCTTTGGCTATTCCTATCGTGCTAGCACATGCTGCCCTCCTCCCCATGCTTCCCTTTTTCCAGTGTCCAAGCTGTTGTCCGTAGGTTTCAGAGTGAACGCTCCACCAAGGTGAGCAGGGCAAATGGATCCCCTGGAGCCAGTGTTCCAGGCTTCTCCCCCCCACTGGGTACCTTAGATCCCTGTGGCCACAAAGGCTGTTAAAACCTCCCCAAAACAAGACCCAGACGAGAGCGAGCTGGGCTTGCCAGCAAGGTGCCACCTCCTCAGAAAGCAAACCAGCGGCGCAAGAGAGGCCGGGCAGCACTGCCCAGCACCACGGCAATGGGCAGAGCCACCAGCTGAGCCGACCTAAGCCCTCGGCGGCACAATTAGGGGCAAAAAAATCTGCTTTTCCTGCCAGCGATGTGCGAAGCTGTTCCCACAGGGCTCCAGGGTGCGGGTGGGCACCCAAGGGCGATGCGCGCTGCCATGCGGGCGGGCGATTTGCAAGCAAACCGATGCTGATATTGGCTCGTGGGTTATTTCGCCACCCGCCTCTTCCTCCTGCGCTCACGTCTCACCCGCAGACATTTCCCCGCACCAGTTTAACACCTCCACGCACCCCTTCAGCACCCCGAAAGCTGAGCGACAGGGCAGCAAACAGCGGCAGACAGGTCAGCCCCACGCTCCCTATTCACGTTTCGCCCTGCAAAAGAAAAGAGCTACTTTCAGCTCCAGCCTTTTCTCTAGAAAAATGCAGCTCCCAGCCCAGGGGCCCCTTCCCTGGCCCCATGGTGAAGGCTGAAAGGGGGCTTGGGCAGCCAGGCTGGCCCCACCGCCCCTCTTAATCAGCCAGGGCATGCATGAAGCCTAATGCCGTCGCGAAGATTTCGGCACTATTGACACACACGGCGCGTTAAACGCCTTACGGGGGATTTGCATAAGCTTGGGGAGGGAGGAAGAGCACGGAGAAAAGTGTCGACAATGGGAAAGTAAATGCATTAAAGTGCTTAGGAAAAAAAAATCTGATAAAGGAATAAACCAGTTAAGGGAATATATTACTCGTAGCCCGGTTATTCAAATCCTGCCTTATAGGAAATCCTCTTAAAGCGATCACCTGATTGTGTGTTAAATTCCTAATTGAATAATAAAAGAATTATGTATTTCTGCCATAAAGGCACAAAGATGGGAGCCCACGTGGATGTTCGCTTTGCGGGGGGAGCTGCTGGTAGAGGAGATGAGGGGAGAGGGGTCCTGGGGCAGCGGCACCATCCAGGAGGGATGTGGTGGGAGATCTGGGGACGAGGAAGGATACAGGGTAGGGAGGAATGCGTGGGGAAGGGGAAGGCTGCAGCACCGAGCACCTTTGAGGGCGACGGAGGAAAGCTTTACTAGGAGGGGTTGAGGAGTGATGGTGCCCAGGGGGAGGAGAAGGACCCGACGGATCTCCAGAGCTGCAGCAGCGTGGGGCTCCCAAAAAGATGAAAACGCACCAAATGTGACTCCTGCCCCGGAGTCGCAGGGAGTACAGCAACTGCAGCCACCCAGGATCTGGGTGAAGGGAACTTTGGGGGGTTACAGCAGCCCCTGAAGCTCCTAAGGAGCAAACAGGGGGGCTTTGGCCAGCTCTGGGGTAACCCCACTGGTGACACAGGTCCTGCAGCAGAGACACGGTCCCCGCTGCCCACAGTTTTCCCAACAAGGGCTGAGGGCGATGCCTGCACGGCCTCTCCTGCTTGCTGCTGCTCTTCCCCCTGCCTCCACACTATAAATAAGATGCAACGACAACAAAAAAAACCAAACACAAAACCAAAAAAGGCATCACCTGACACTCAAGAGGTGAGAGAGAACAGCGGGACTGACATGCACCAAACCCACGGCCTGCATGGGGTGGGGAGGGGGGGTGAGAAAAAGAAACAAAAGGGCTAAAAATAGCCCTGGGAGATGCTTTCTTCCCGGAGATCATTTTTCTACCCGGCTGTTTCATTTCATAAACAGAATTATTTATTTATTTCTCCCCCTCTTTACTCCACTTTTTTTTTTTAATACCACCACTTTACCCATCCCCACATCTCTTTCAAAAGCAAGTTAAAAAAAAAAACAAACCCAACACCCAAAACCAAGGAAAAAACCCCCCCCAACCCTCTTGATCGCTCCAGCAAAGGCTTGCGTTGCTACAGCTCTTTATAGGTAATTGAATATCCCAGAGTGCATCTGCTAATGCAAACTCCGATATAAATAAGTGGCAGCAGTGAGCTCGGGGAGGGCAGAGGCAGCAGCTGAGAAAACAAAGCGAGCAGCGCCCAGAAAACCCCAGCCAAGCTCGGTGCTGCCAGAGGCTTTTTATTAGGCAGAATTGAATTGCCAGGGCCAGGCTGAGGTCCCACTCCTGGGCGAGCACAGGAGCTGGCAGCAAGCGGGGAGGCAGGGTTTGCAGAGAAATGGTTATTGAGTTATCCTCGCCGCAGCGCCCTTTCTAGAGCCAAGCTTGTGCGCGGCTCCGGGGTGCAAAGCCCCCCCCCAATTCCCAGGGGCGACCCCCCTGTCCCCCTTAGCCCAGCAGGTCCCCCCCAGCCGGAGCAGCTCCAGCTCACGGTTTTGCACCGTTTGCATCTCCGGCAGTGCTGTACCTCCTCGATTCAGCATCCTCCAGCAGCACAGGGAAATCAGGGATGACAGGAGCAGTTAATTTGAGCCTGCAGAGGCCATCTTTCTGTGCATGCGTTGTTTTGTTTCCAAATAGACTTTTCATAACTAATTTCAGATAGTAAAAAGCAATAGCTACGTCTTGACCTCTTGAAATGCAAACTGCCTTTTGCCCTAGGAGAGATGAAAGGCTGTTTCCTATCTGAAACGGTAAAAAGGAGCGAGATAAGGTCTCTTAGCTCTGCCTCCCTGCTTTCATTTTCAAAATTGTTTTTGGGTGAGGAGAGAGGAGATATTCTCTGCGATTTCCCTGTGCTTGTTGCCCATACAGAGCAAGCACAGGGTCCTGAAGGGCCGGGGGGCACCTGGAGCAGAGCCCCCTGTACCCCAACGGTGCATAGGGAAGGGTCGTGGCGCAGGGTTTGTATTTCCCTACAAACCAGACCTACTCCAGCCACGGTTGCGGGACCAGGTGAAGCCCAGAGCTTTGCCCCCTCCTGCCAGGGCTCAATTTTTTGGGATCCCATTTCAACAGCCGCAATACAATTCGTTCAGGGAAACACGGCAGAGTAGTAGTACAGTCACTGGCTTAAAGACACAGCTAAAACCACCACCGCTCTGCTATGGCCTGGCCCCACCACAGTCGTCCCAGCCCAGCCCAGGCACAAATAAGCTCCTTTTCCATCCTCCCAGCAGCTTTCCCACGCAGGAGGCTTGTGGCACACAGAGCAGCCAAGAGCTCTCTGCCTCCTGGAGCAGCTTAAGCTCAATGGGTGACGGCAGACACAGACCTTTAGGGTTTGATTTTTTTTTTTTTTTTCTCCATCTTCTTCTGCTCTGAGTCATGGAGCACCAGTGCAGAGAAGGTGCCCTGAGCACGCACTGAAGGTTGTCTCTGCTCGGAGAAGGAGTAAGAGAAGGAGCAGGGATGCAGCAGGGAGTAAAGGCTGGGATGCTGCTGGGGGAAGGAGCAGGGATGTGCCAGGCGGAGAACGCTAGGATGCTCCCAGGGAAGGGAGAAAAGAGCAGGGATGCTCCAGAGGGTGGAAAAGGCTGGGATGGTACCAGGGAAGGAGCAGGGATGCTCCTGGCCGGGGGAGAGGAAAGGCTGGGATGCTGCCGGGGAAGGAGCAGGGATGCCCCGGGGGCAGAAAGCCGGGACGTTCCCAGGGAAGGGAGGAAAGGACATGGATGTTCTCGGGGAATAAGGCTGGGATGCTGCCGGGGAAGGAGCAGGGATGCTCCTAGGGGTGTGGGGGGGAAGTTTGGGATGCTGCCAGGGAAGAAGCAGGGATGCTCCTGGGGGGGGGGAAAGGTTGGGATGCTGCCGGGGAAAGAGCAGGGAAGCCCCGGGGGCAGAAGGCTGGGATGTTCCCAGGGAAGGGAGAAAAAGCCATGGATGTTCCCGGGGAAGAAGGCTGGGATGCTGCCGGGGAAGGAGCAGGGACGCCCCGCACCACCATCTAGCGGCTGCGCAGCGCCAGAGCGCGGCCCCCCCCGCCCCAGCCCCGTCGCCTTCACAATCAGAAGGCCCAGGCTTCCGACTGCCCTCCCCAGATAAAATATCAGTCCTGAGCCGGAGCTGCCGAGAAACCAGCTGGTGAAGTGCCACGAAGGGTTTTGGAAGCACACCTTGCCTGCCCGGGGAGGGGGGGTAGGAGGGGAAGGCAGCAACAAGGGGGCTGCCCGCAGGTGGGGCACCCAGGAGAGGAGACCCTCAGCAGGTACATGCCGTGCTGGCACCCAAAGGTGACAGTCCATACCCACCGTGTGGACAAGGTGGGTCCATTGCCCTGCATCACGCAATGCTCCCCAGCATAGCCCCCCACCCGGACCCGTGCAAACACAAGCCTCCCTCCCCCAGGGCCTTCCTCATCCCTGCAAAAGGGTTTCCAGAATATCAAAATACTGTCAAAAGCCTCTAGCCTATTTTAGAGACTTACCTGGACTTAGAGATCTCCGAATCCTTTATTGCAACCTGTAAGTTATAAAACTCGCTGCTAAAAAACCAAAACATAACAAGGTGCTTGGAACAGCAGGCATCAGATTTCCTCAACTCCAGCAGGTTGGGCAGAAAGGCCTCATTAACTCACATTGCACCATTAATTAGCTGAAGAAGTCTCTGCCAAGGGCCCGGCCGAGTCTTGTCTGGGGTTAGGTTAGATGCGGTACGCCAGAGGTGCGTGCTCGGGGACAGGCGAGTGCACAGCGGAGGGACAAGCTGCTCGCAGACACGGGCAGGATCAGAGCAGCGCTGGTGCTCGCCTCTGCCTGCTGCTCCCCCAGCACCACCCCAGCATCTGCTTTCTACCCGCTTGCTCTAAAAAAACAGCAATGCTGCATCAAAGGTTTACTGCAAACCAGCACGGCTGAGGTCGGTGTGAGCCCGCCAGGGCCGTTCTGCCCGGTACCTCTGCTCCCAGCAGCGCGCTCAGCACAGCCACAGCCCATGAAGTTAGGCTGTTTATACCAAAATTGTGCTCTTGCTCAGGGTTCTTTCATCTTGGAGTCAAGTCCTCTGTAGCAAAGGGTCTCAGTGCCTGATCACGCGGTAGGCCACAGCAGCACGGCTAAACCCAAAAGCCTACTTGCTACCAAGAGAAAGCGTGCTGGGAAGGAACACAGGCACAAGTCCATGTCTACCCTTGTAATAAGATAAATAATTGGAGATGAGATTTCTTAGTCCCTTCCCTGGGAATTCATGCTTAATGGGCCAGACTCAGTAACAGCAGACAGACACGAGACTGCCAATCTGAACGCAACCACGGCTGCCTAGTTCAGGGCTGGGTTTTGACCCATTATTTACAGTTTTCCCATGCTTACTGGAGAATATTCTGCTTTGCTCTCCTACGGCAGGAACAGAGGGGCAGTCAGACCTCCCAAAACATCAGTGGGTCTGGATGACCACATCCATGCGGGGCGTGGGGGACAGAGAAGCTGTTGGTACCACCACTGTGGCTGGAAATTACTGCCTCTTACTGAATCCACCAGCGGCTTCTCTCAGATCTTCAGTTTGCTCCAGGCAGAAGACGGGAAACGTCACCAACAGCCGAATGAACAGTTTAGAAACACTCATCTAAGCTAACATAGCCTATTTTGCCCGAAGCAAAAGGAGGCACACAAACAGCACTGACAGGACAGCATTGCCCTCCAGAGCTAGATCAGGAGAGGAGACATCTGCAGCTTCACAGCTGAGGCCTCGCTATGAAACAGTCATGCAGGAGAACAAGGAGAATCTCATCATTGCATGCTCCACCATTGCTAGGGAGAGCAGAAAGGCTTTTTCTCCTTTTGTCGACCCTGATCAAAGTGTTTGTCGTGGCTTTGCAAAAGGAAGGATACGTACAGAAGCAGGAGATGCCTCCTCACCCATCTGCATGGGCTCGCTCCAGATCTTCCTCCTGGGCTTGAAGGCGAGAAGCAACAAACTTGGAGTGACAGCACAGTGAGCAGGGTGCATATTTGAAAGCACTGCTTCAGATGCAACCCATAAAAGAAAGAATAAAGGAAGTTATCTAAACTCACCTGAGGAACGTGAGAAAAACACAAGTCCCAAGAAGAGCAGCTTTAAAGAGGAATAAGAGGGAAAATTACATTTGCAAGCAAAATGTGCCAGGAGAAACTCAGCTTGCCCTTTCCCAGTTTCTGCAAAACCCAAGCTGATGGTGTCTTTCGAGAGCGGCTACAAAGCACAGCTAGGACTGAGGGCTTATTACTGCTGGTGTTTTGGTTTGGGCCACAGAGTACAGAACACACATAGCGTCACCCTGATCTTATCTGGCCCCATCTCCAAGCAGCAAACAAAAGGAAGAAGACACAGAATACTTATCACAACACAGATTTAATTTCTTAGGCAGTTATAAAATTACAAAGAGCGATGGGCTAGCAGTGAGAGCCAGACACTTGGTGAGGCGGAATGTTAGACAGATTTTTCCACTTATCGACACAGATACTGAACAGATTAAGTGAGCACTGCAGGATGCAGGGTTTTTTCCAGGTGAGGAAGCAAACGCAAGAGCAAATAGATCCAAGTAGACAAAGGGTTGAGTCAACACCCCATAGAAACCCAGAGCTACAGGTTCAGGAATAACTCCCCACTCCTGAGAAATGAGTCGGACACATGCAAAGGCAGCGCAAGGGGAGTCAGCGTACAGATCGCTGCAGCTGCATGGTCAAGCCACAGCACTGGGACATCTGTAACGAGCACAACTGTAGCTATTTGCAAGCCAGAATAAAAACTTCTTGTCCGTTATTTTCAAGGCAGTGTAAGATGAGATTTGCCAATTTGAAGAGTGTTAAAATGAAGGCATGTCATGGTTAGAAAAATAGGAATTTGCTGAATTCCTTTGGTTGTGCAACTGGAATCTGAAACGATTTATTTACAGTCAGAGCCATGCTTCCTTCATTGCAAGCCTTTCACAGTGCAGCACAGATTCCAGAAAAAGAAAGGCCTGCTCTGCACATGTGGAAAAGGCACTCTGCCTTGCTCTCAGATGTTAACAGGTTAAATCAAGGTGACTGTTAGCCAGGACAGCTGGAGCACAGAATAAAACTCTCCAAACCTCTGCAGTGATCAATCCCCACCAATGCTTTGGACAAAGACTCCTGTCACTCTGCAAACAGCAGCAGAGCATCTGCACACACAAGTGGTATACCGAATAGCTTGGCAACCTACAAAGAAAGAAATTCTACCCTCTTGCTGCATGTTGCTTTGGTGCTAATGCCATTATTAGAGCCAAGAAAGCACAGCATGGGATGTAACAAAGACTGCTCTGCTGATCGGCTTCTCAGGGCTCTAAGCTAACCTACTCATCGAGCTGGTGGCTGTTCAGTTCACTCCTCCCTTTTTACTATTACGCATAGGTCAGATGCGAGTTTCCTCTGCGGAGACACCTGTCGCTGTATTAAGAGTCTTCTCATATTTGTGTTCAGGCAGACTTGAAAAGCCACCACCTCTACCCCCATCCTCTGTAGAAAGAGGCCCAAGAAACTCACTTGCGTAGGACCTGAAGCAGCAAGGTACACGCACACATCTGATACCAGAGGGAGCACTTGCACAAATGTCTTGCTGAACAGGGCCACAGAAGAAACAGCTTTTACTAACCTCTTTATGCTTTTTACTTCCTCCTCCTCTGCCAGGCCCAGCCTTTCAACTGCTAGATTTGTATCTATCACTTGTATTTTGGAAACAGTGACATAAGAAGAGACCAGAGCAGATAAAAGCTTTCTGCCTCAGAACTTGAAATACTAAGTAGGGTAAACAGACAGATGTCGAGACAGCAGCAGAGTATGTACACTCGCTACCTATTTGCACATCAAGAGAAACAGCTCCTTCCCTACGGTACTCACTGGGAACAGATCCCACTGCAATCTAAGACCTGAGTTTAGGATTCCAAGTTTGTAAGTGTTCCCCCCTCCCCAGCTTTGGTTGTTTCAGTTGTCTATCTCTGCCCCCAATCCTCTACTGACTTAAAAAGCTATCAGGAAATGCAGTCTGTATCTAGAGAGTGACACAGAACACACACCTTCCAAGGAAGGTCAGTCTAAAAATGAGAGGGGCTGTACAGGTGTTCCCATGCGGCATGGCTAGAAGCCCACGGCCACAGCACAGGGGTAGAGCCTCTTTGGCTTACCCTGGGGAACCCAGGGCTGTTAGACCATCAGAACAGAAATGTTTAGACACCACCTGATCCACAGAGCATAACAGTGCAATCATATGCTCCATACTCAGGTGAGGATGCAGCTGCAAACAGCATTTCTAGTATGTTTAAGAAAAAAAGCCCCATACATCTTTGTGTCATTGGGATAAAACCCCAACCTGAAAGGCTTCTAACTTTGGTAGCATACCACAACAGGGTGGTTACTGAGGGCGAAAGGCCATCAGAGGGAAATGATATTAGTCATATTTTATCTGAGAAAAAGTTTATATCCTTATAAAATAAAGACAAACTACTGTCACCACTCAAATACACTGTCAGTGGGGACCAGAAACCACCTACTCCACCCTACTAGCTTCCATGCTGGCTGATCACTAACCCCAGAATATTAATACTTTTGCTCTCGAAAAAGATTTTCCCAGTTACAACAACAACAAAAAAGACAGATACTTTAACTGGCTTCCAGCTTCTACTTAAGAATGAACCAAGCAGGGCATAGCGATTCAACAGTCAGTGTGTGGCTCAGGAGCAGGAGCATACTACAGCATATGGAAGACACAAATACAGTGAATACAGGATCTCCAACTCACCTGTGGAAGATAAGGTGTGAAAGTTAAGAAGAGGGTAAAATTAGTACAATAAATGTTCTCATTTTTTAGCAGTAAAAGTTAGTAAATACATTAAGGGGTATCTTACTATGTAAGATGGCCTTTGTTACACTCAAGAGTTGTAAAACTTGTGTGCTTAGGAGACCTGTGTTACTTATGCCTGTTTACTGCTAACTCTAGTTGTGGCGTCTACGCCACGCCTCCAAGTATGTTATCAGGAATGTTACCAGCTTTAGTCTGGAACGAGAAGACATCTGACAGTTCCTGAGCAGTTCAGTTTGCCAGCAAATCTCACTGAGCTTATTTATATTTACTCCAAGACTTGTATTTTACTCTGCAGTTATGAGCTCCACAGCAAAACTGATAGCACTTGCAGGAAAAAAAAAAAATCCAGACCATGGAATTTAGTTGCCAGCCAAAGCTTAAAGTCAAAAGACTAAGTGAGATTTCAGCATGGCTCAGTGGTTTGCTTTGAACATGCTGGGTTCTGGAGAGAACACCACAAGCCACACCAGCCAACTACTTAGGACAGTCAAGGGTTTTCAGTGAATAAACAAGCCTGATCCCTTCTCTCCCACACGTGCTCATATAAGAGCATCTTCCACTCACACAGACGAACAGTAGCCTCACTGACACAGGCAGCTCTCTTGGTAGGGGCTACCATCATCTTCTGCACTTTTAGAGGAAGGGAAAGCCCACCTGCCCACACAGGGCTTTGGGGACAAAGACCACTGCCTGCTATTGCTTGAGAGAAGACTTGTTAACAGTACCAAATCCTAAAAGCACACCACTGTCTAGTTGTGGTAGGGAGTTCACCCATAGCTGGAGTACTCAGCTTCTCTCCTTCCCTCAAGATCTGCAACTTCCTTGTCTTGTTTTATTTCTTTGCAAGCAGTCAGTAGAGGGAAAGGAAGCAACCCACACTGCTACACAAAAGGCAAAGCAGGCTCATTTTGGCAAAGGAAAGTAACACTCACCAAGTACTTTGCTAATCACTTGCTCACTAACTGTTATCCAAGACTTAAGAGAAGGCACATTACAACCCTAAAAATAGTCTGCAGCACTGCTCAGCCTTGGAAAGCCCTAGCCAGGGTCAGGGCAGTTAAGGATTTATTCCAAAACTGCCAAAGAGACAACCAGTCCTTGGAGTGTATCACAAAAGGTACTCTGATGAAAGGGGGGCGGGGGAGGAAAAAAAAAAAAAAAAAAAAAAGAGAGCAGCACTGTTATCTAGCAGAAGAAAATAAATCTTTCAAAATCATTTATATTTACATTAGTATCTGGAAAAAAATCATGAACCTTCAACTATTGGAGCCATACACTCAGCCCCAGACTGAAGAGAAGCAAGAATTGAGAGCTATGCCTTCCAGCTGAAAACCTTAAGGCTGTTTAAAGAGCAGGGCTGCCATGCTCTGCAGGGACTTCCCTCCAGCCTGACAGATTCCTTGCTTTGGATAATTTAAAAAAAGTATAAAAAAAGGTTATTGCTACTCTGCCAAGGAAATAAAGACAATCTACAGGAGAGAAAGAAAGTGCATTCCAAGACTTCTCTAAAAAAATCCACAAGCTTATCAGCCACTATGGGCTGTAGACACCCCAGTACTAAAGGTGTACAAACAAGAGTCTCTAGCAATTCCTGCATTCTAGCTTTCTTCCTGCAGCAATTCCTTTTCTTCCCTGTAAAGGCACTTTCTATATTCTATATCCTTACGCAGGGAAACACTTCCAGTTTTCCAGCCCAACAAACAGAACAGTCCCACAAATACACAACATTCAGAAGGAATTTTAATTAACAAAATGGTCCAGGAAAGGGGAGGGAGAACCCAAAAAAACAGGCCATTGCATTTGAAAGGTTGCATGTCAGTCACTAGGTATGCCTGCAAGCCCATGCACAGGAAACCATTTGGACCTTTGTCAGTGCAGAACTAGTCTCAGCTTCCAGAACCACTTCTCTACTCCTTCCTTATATAAGCTAAATATTATATACATATATAAAAAAAATACAAACTTGAGTTTGTTATAAAGTGGCTTCTCTCTCTCCCCCTCCTATGCTTGCTTGGCACATGAACGCATGCAAAGCTAGTAGGCTCTGAGGGCTGCACAAACAGCAGGTTTTGGCAACAAAAAAATAAACACAGCTAAAATAGATAAGCAAGATTAAAAGCCACTGAATTGAAAACCATATATTTTTCCAATTGTATAGAATTAGAACTACAGCTACGACTTAAAACTGTAAGAGTCTGTCATCCTCTCTCCCAACTCATGTCAAAGTTCATAGCAGCATAACACGAGATTCCTCAAGAAACATCAAGCCAGTGTTCTCTGCTTCAGGAGTGAGTTCACAGGTCAAAGTTTAGTCCGTCCGAAGGATCATGGGAGGATGCTCACTGTCTTCATCCAATCTAAGTGAGTTGGTTTCATCTTCCAGGCAAACTCCACCCACAGCACCCAGGTCATCCGTATAGGCTGGAGAGAAAGGAACAAACAGTTGGGGGATCAGCAGCACAAAATAAGGCTTGGATCTAAAGTGAATGATTGGAGCTGAAATAGCAGACATTACTTGCAACAGTTTCACTGCTACCCTATGTTTGCTTTCATCATGATCGTGCTTCTCCAAGCCAAGAGCAGTTTATAATAAAAATTAAATTACTCTGAGTGTGTGCAACATGTACTTGTGCTTTGGGCAGGCTGATGTTCTTAATCTCCACCCATGCATTACAGCTGCAACTGCAGTCTTGAGGCTATACATGCAGACAGTCCTTCCTCTGCAGCTGAAGCACTGACCTGAGTGCCATACAAAGATGGTAGAAGCTCCACTCGAGCTGCAGCATTAAGCAAATTCTCATTCTCTCAATTTAACAGAGCAGCAAAATCAGGCTAAAAGGTCACTGTTCCCGTAAAGGAATGGTAAGTGCTCCTATCAACCTTGTTAAAAAAAAAAAAGGGGGGGGGCTATAGTTCAGATACTTTGCATGAGGTCTGGATGCAGGACTCCTGTACGAAATAGTTATCTTAGGGCATTTCTAGAACCATTTGGCAAGTGCTGCAACTATCACTAATCATCCACAATTCAAGACAAAGTTCTACTCAAAGTAGCAGAGATGTACAGTAGCCTCCTATAGATGGATCAGTCAAGTGCTCTTTTCCTACTGCTCACCAATGCTCCACATCACACCCACAGTTATGAAAAGCTCAGTGTCGAAGTAGACAAGCTCACAGCCGTCTAGAGAGAAGCAATATGCAGAGGTGCTCTCTGCTCCATTTCCAGCCTTCTCCTTACCATGCCTTGTGGGTGAGGAAGGCACATATGTACCTTTAGTCACAGCAGCACTGTACGTCTGCGCTACCAACGGCCGGTCATGGGATGCAGACTCTAGAATTTCGTTGGCTGGCTCCATACTGCCATCAAGCCTACCAAGCAGAGAGAGGTTAGCTGGAGAGGTGATCTACCTGGGCATAATACAGCTTTAGTTGACAGCTACAGAAGAATATCTCATTAGATATGCAAGAATAATACATATACATATGTAACAGGAAGAACTTGGTCCCTCCATTCCAGAGAACTGTCAAGATGGCATTTGACAACATTTCATATTTAATACTGAAGATGCATCAGTGACATGCTTGCCTCTGACATGGCATCAGAATCTAAATGCTAGTAGTCGATGCTGTGAAAAGACTCAAAACAACAGCGCATGATTAAAAAAAAAAAGTAACCATTCCAATCTGCAACATTACAGATTGTCTTTTGAGCTCTGTCCACAACATAAGCGGTTGCTTCATACACATATAATAGAAAACCCTATAGTGAAGGTATTAAAGTATTTCAGAGATTAAGAACTTGATAAAAACTTCCCTCTGAGACTTCATTTCATCTACAAGTGAAACAAGAGGTCATACCTTAAAATGATCAGATAAAGGTATGATTTTTGACTAGTATTATAGATTGGCCAAAGCTGCAAACCTGAATTATCTTCATGAGTTATCGGCGGCTTTAATCCTATGATTGATCATGTAACTAATCCAACTATATTACCGTAGCTTTTCATGTCAAACATTATTAAAAAATAACAATGCTGGGTCGTATTTTCCTTAAGTGTTCTACAGTACCGCTACCGAACATTAGTTGGCTGGCCTACATGCAAGGAAGTTTAATAAGGACACTGGTAAAGAGAGAATACAGAAAAATTCATAGGCCAGATTCCCCTCTGCGAAGTCAGAGCAACATCTCTTTCTCATCTCTGTAACCGCTTCATTTATTGATGAAAAGGATTCTGTCAGACGTTTCAAGTTCTTGTTTAAGTAACTCAACTCAAACTGCCAAGAGGAAACAGGATCATACAGCTAACAGTGATTGATCCTTCACTGCGATCGGACAGTGTTAAGTTTCTGCTGGTAAAGCGGTGCTTAATGTAGTAGATACTAGGAAGGAAGGCGCAGGGGGATTCTGAAGTTACTCATTCATGTCAGAGGTCTGGAAAAAGATTAGTTTAAAGAAATGAGCTGTTCCAAGTTAGACTTTTGTACAACAGAACTACGTTTAAGAACAAACTGGATTTTGTGAACAAATAAAATACAACAGTCCTCAGCTAACATGGACTTACTTGTGCTGCTTCATTAGTGTGCACTCTCCTCCTTCTTGAGGGTCTAGGTTGTACATGTAGAGATACCCATCAGCAGCTCCCACCAATAAACGAGGGATCTTCTGGATTCTAGAAAGGTTTAGGGGAGAGCAACAAATTAATAAGAAGAAAGCACACTCTCCTCTCCTCCCATGATTTTATGCCATTACTTCCCACACTCTTACTCGTAGACAGAGAACACTAAGTTAGACAGAGCACCTAGGAAAAAACTGTGCGTAAAAAAAGGTAAGGCATAACCACACTTCGGGGCTAATGGGATGCCACAGAAATTGAGCAACTTCTATATAACCCAGTAAAACAGATTCAGAAGTTACCACCCTGTTACCAAGCTTTGTGCAACTCCTGAGACAAATATTCTAACGGGAAGTATTTACTTATTTCAGAAATGTTACAAGGCTTAACTATTCCTTAAAGGGTGCTTTGAGATCAGAGGAGTGGGAGTACAGACGTGAAGTCAATTTAGCATAAAGACTGTAAAACCCCCACAAAATAAGCTTACTACCGCTCAGCTTATTGCTTTGGTAGCTGTGCCAAATGGCACCTGCCTTTGGTGAAGACAGATTAAAGATTCTATTTACTCCTCAAAATTAACTTTAATGAATGCTATGCTGTTTCAGAGACAAGAACAACATGAACTTGCTTTCAAAGACATCTTTAATGGTTAGTCTGGATTGCCTAATTTTGCAATTCACTAACACAACACACAGTATCACTCCCCCTAGCACTAACGGAAGCAAATGGCGTAAGCCCATGGGTCTGTTCTCAACACTCTTCTTTCAAAATTAAAAGACATCTTTAAACAACACTTAGAAATAATCTATTCTCATCCAAATATTATGCCTTTTCCTCCTCCTCTCGTAGGACTGTGAGGTGTTAGCTCTAACACATTGCTCTTGAACGGGAAGAGGATTTGAAATGATTACAGGTGATCCATCGCTGTGTGTACTACCCGCCCTGCTGGAGAGGAGGTTATGTCCTATAGTGTCAGCCTCTCCATAGCCCAACGTGGCAATCCAGTGGGTGATGAATGCAGGCTCAATTTCTTTACTCACGTGGCAAGTGCACAGATGTTTTTGTGCCCACAGAACGGCAGGCGGACTGTAGCAAAGGCTCTACCCTGGTTGAACATTTCTGTTACTTGAGAGGGCAGATAGCTTGTTGAGGCCATCAGCACTTTTCCAAAGTAACCTGTCCAGGTTGTAGGCTCTTCCTGAGGTCTACAAATCAGAAGAGAAAAGTGACTGACTTTGCTTTCACATTAGAAAGGCGTGTAAACACTCTGAAACGTTTTTCTAAGATGTTAAGCAGCTATTTGTTTCTCTTCAGAAATAACTAACACCCTTGAGAACTCTAATGCACTCCATTTATGCTACAGGGCACAATGTATCCTACAGTACCCTCAACCTGTTATTTAAGCATGTTTGACTGTAACCTGATACTTCTGCTTATAAAACTGCATTTCATAAGGTTCATTATACAAAAGCAAGATCTACCAAAGAGTGCTACACTTCAAGATTTTATTCAACTGTCTATTACTAAGCAAATCATTGTTTCCAACAACTTCCGCTGAAATGCAAGTTAAGACTGTCCACTAAAATCACAAATAGGAACATTTTACAAGCTGATGCCTTTTAAAGCCCTATAGGCAGTTAGAAGGCATTGCTGAGATAGCTCTTCCCATATGGATGTGAGAAGAGGTGAAATGCAAATGTAACTGAAAATATTACAGCCGCTCCACATTCCTCTGCCAAAGATGGCCAATTTCTCTTCGGCAGAAATACCTTTTCTGTTCACCAGGAGAACAGTACAGAGCTCAGCCACAGTTGCTGATTCGTAAGTGACTTCTGAAGCCCTTTACTTAACAGAAGTATTCAAAAGAAGTCTGTCCACACTTTGGAGAACTCATCCTGTTGAGTATAGTTTATTTTAAGGCCTTTTCCTTGAAAAATCTAAGGCAACTCTGAAACGTACTTTTCTTTCACAGTCTCAAGTTTGAAGATATGCACCGTCTCTGTGTTACTGGATGCAGACAGAAACATGCCATCCATGCTGAAAGCCAACGAACAGATGCTCACACACCTAGGGGGCAAAAAAAAGGAAAAACAATGAAGCATTATTTTTGACATTCAGTACTGTACCAAATGGTGTAAGAAGCAAGCTAGTGTTAACTAACTCATGGGAATTGACTTAAATGAGAATATTACTTCTCCATTTTGGTAGGTAGGAGTCTTTCTGCACATTCACCACTAAGGAGCTCCATAATGTTCACACAAGCTGTACTGCAAGAGCTTGGAGGAACTGTGGCTGCATGGTAGACTCACCTGCTCTTCCTCTCCTGTCAGAGATTGCAGGTGACTCGCAATTAAGCTGAAGTATTTGGCTTAATTAATAATTAAGCAGATTTCTCAAGTCACCACTGCTTCGCAAATAAGAAAAAAAGAACATTTCCATAGTAAGTATTCTGAACGCTCTGATACCTTCTTAAAGCCCTTCAAGAGCAAGATCCCCATTAATGATGTTCAACTCTGATGTACACCAGATATGGGGGGTTAATTAGTAACAATCTGAACTCAGTCTTACCTCTGTATAAAGTACAGTAGAAATAGAGTTGCTAGTTACCACAAATCATAGTACCATTTCACAATGGCTATCAATGATCACAGCACTAGCAGGATTTAGAAGAGAGAGAGAATATTAGATGTACTGCCTCCAATCGCCATTAAGAATACAATTTATCTTACAAAAGGTGACCCACTTTAAACAAGTTCCCTCACCAATAAATTTTTAAAAGGCAAGAAGGAGTACAGTTCTGACAGGATTGATTTATGGATAGCCAAGCCCAAAGGAGTGAAACTGGAAGACATTCAAGCTGAAACTGTCATAAGTGTACAGGCAGGGATGAATAGAGATGAAAATACGCAAAAATCAGGATGCCAGCTCAATTGCAGAACATACTGGAGATCTACCATACGGAATGAGCTTCAGATAATTAGCCCAGTTGAACTTTACCTCTTCACTCCCCTTCGGAATTCAAAGAGTTTCTGTCCCTCTGGAATGGAAAACACTCTTATTACCGTCCCCTGTAAAGAAAAAAAGAAAAAATTATTTGTTTCACGTTCATTCATTGTGTATTAGCTCTAGTGAGCAGAGTACAATCACAAGCAGCAAACCATTTTGCTGTTAACTTATTGCTGTTGATGCACACCACATACTAGCATGAAATATTTATGGAGCTTGTTCGTAGGATGTGTTTGAAGAGCAGAGAAACAACAAGAGGTGGGAGCTACTAACGTAGAGAACAAGCTATGCATCAAGAACAGCCCTTCTTATCATATTTGATCATGAAAATGACCACACTAGATGAGTACCACAAGCACAGTCACCTGGATGTCTTCGTGTCTTTATCAGATGCAATCAGTTACACTTTTATATTCTAAGCTTACTACCCAAAAAGCAGAGGCTTCAGACTTTCTAATTTATACAATTTAGATGGACAATTTGTCATTGTGTGCCAAAGACTGGCAAGATACTTCTCTCTGGTCTGACTTTAGCTGTCTTGTTTTCATTAGGAAGACAGCATCAAGACAAGACAACTAATTTCTAGCAAGTATCCTGCACTAAAGGGAGAAACACTTAGAGGATTGCCCTGATTACAGCCAGATTAAAATGTATTTATTTAAATAACCTTATTATCCAACATTTCACAGCATGGAAATTGTGTCAAATATCATTAACAGTTCTTAACTTAGGTTTGCCATTATAACTGTAAGCCTTCTTTTTTGGCACTCGCGCATGGAATTCTGCATGCTTAAACTTACTTAAAATGCTTAGAAACAAATTTCATTTTTATCACTGTTGGCAAGTCAATAAAAAGCCACGTTACCTTTTCTGATGCAGTGGCAAGTTTAGTACCACTTGCGTCAAATGCCAAAGCAGCCAAGGGACTATCATGAGCTGGGATCATATTAGCAGCTCTCTGCAGGAGTGAATCAATAAAGTACAACCTTAGTACAGTACAGGTTAAAAGCTACATGTTTGCAGCTTAAGACTGCATATTTAAGAGCATTCAAGGCAAATAAGGGTCTTAAATATTGAAGCTGTTGTCCATAAAGTGTTTCAGTAATTGCTAAGTACATAAAATTATCACTGAAGCATGTGCATAGAGAGTACAAGCAGTAGGATACTTAAAAGACAATTAAAACAGAAATTACTTCACTTCGCTCCACCCATTTGCCCAACTCTACTCAAATCTAATATTAGTGTCTGTGTTTTCTTTGCTGACGTTCTGCGAAGCCTAGCTATGAGAGATACTTCAAACTGATGTAGGGGAACCTGACTGAGTGTCTAGCAATTCCTCTCTGAGCAAGTTAAATCGTTTCCAAAAACTGCATCTTTAGAAGTGGAAACAGCATTCACAAAGATCCTTACCAGATTGATGGTGTCAAAGACTTGTACTTCTCCAATAGTTGCACTTCCTGGATAGGCCAGGTAGCAGTTATCATTATTTATTGATAAAGCACACAACCCTAAAAGGGATGCAGAAACAGAATTAGAAAGAGGCAAATTCCAAGACTTATGCAGCAAAACTTTCTGATTCTGCATTTGAATATTACAAAGATAAATCAAGTTATCCTCACAAGGTATCAACAGAAACAGAACAAGGATGAGTAATCTCAGAGTCAGCCTGCAACATACTTAACTATTTAACGCAAGTTAAAATTTAATATAAAGTAGAAAAGGAAGAATACCAATAGAGCTACAGTAACTGATTAAGCAGTAGAATTTTCCACGTCTGCCATGACACCTAAAGGATTAACCTGATAAAGCCTTTAACCATACCAAGTGCTGGCAAAATCCAGTTTGTATCTCTACTACTTCTTTCTAACATTTCAACACATCCGCTCTAGGAGACTAAAACACTGGGAAGATGCAGTTTAAGGCAGAGTCTGCTATTTGTTCTCAAAAAGCTCACCTGGATTAAATGTGTAGGCTTTAAGACAACACTCATGTATTTAATTCGTTACTTTTATTTGGAAGTGGAATTAACAATGCTACAGTTCCCTCTAGGAAACGTCGTACGTTGACACAGAATGCACCTTTCAGAGTTATGCTATCTTCTAACAACACACTTACCGGCAGGATTGGGAGGTGTCTCCCTGATTGTATGTAATACCTTCATGTCTCGTATGTTGTGTATATAAAGAGACTCTTCCAGACATACTATCAGCCTCTAGACAGGGGAAAGATGAAATGCTGATATCAAACTGGAGTTTACATTAATTTATCAATCCTAAAAAATTGTATCCAAAAAAGCAGTAGGTACCTTTCAACAGAGAAAAGGTTGTACCCACCTGATGGGAAGAAATAAGAGTCTGATAGAAGATACACAAGTTACACCTCTTGACAAGGCTTCAACAGCGCAATACTACACTCGGTCACTTGAACTGACCAGTGCACTTGACTTCTACGCTAGTGCAAATTGATTTAAATGAAAATTATTTACATTACTAGTTTAAGTCAGCAAGCCAGAAACCTTCATTTAAAGCTATTTTAATTCTTATTCTGTACATGCCCTTATGTATTCCTCCCCCTCAAGAGGCCAATTCACATGTGGAAATAATTTTCTGCTTTGGCTAAACAGACAAAAACAGAGAAGACTTTTTTTAACCATTTATAGAGCCTATTACTTATAACCATTTGTGAGGGGCTTTTTTTTTTTTAAACTTTGATTAAATTCTTCAACATCTCATTTACACTTTCATAGACTACATCTGGATGACTAACAAGATGTTACTCATTTAACACTACCTCACTACGCCAAAAATCAAATTAACCAGTGTTTCCCCTTATGGTTTTAAACAGGAATCCCATCCTCCCACACCTGATCTTTGGGGGCAGGAACGGACACTAAGAAAACTTTCTCCTTCCAATGCCATTCTCTCTAGTTTGAATGAACTGGTCGAAGACGGAGAAGTCTGTCTTTGTAGAAGAGCCTACTAATGATTTAGCAATACAGCAAACTATGGTTCCAGGTACTTAAGTCAAAAACTTCACCAGTTCAGTTGGTTGGGTTTTTTTTTATTTTTTAAAAGAATTCAGCAAACTATATTTAAAAACATAAAAAGTGAATAGATAATAATTTTAAGTTTAGGCCTGAACAGAAATTGTCAGTTTCACATACTTCCACATTTAGGATCACAAGATGATTCACACTGGGAGGGATCTCAGGAGGTCTCTAGTCCAACCTCCTACTCAAAGCACACCCAGCTTACTCAGGGCATTTTCCTAAGTAAATACATAAACATAGAACCAAAAATACTTAACGAAATATGAGTACTGAGATGCCATACAGAAGCTACAGTTGGAAAAGTGCAAGTTAATTTCAAATAGCAGTTCTGTCACCAAAGGAAGAGACATCAATCAGCAAAGGAAGTGCCAGAATAAGATCCACAACCCCTTCCTGTATTTTCACCTAGTCAAAATTACTACTCACCTGTCTATTGAGTTTGACAGCCAAGATGGTGTTGGAGTAACTGTAGTTGCAAATCTCTGTCCCCTTCTTAAAGTGACAAACTTTCAGCTTGCGTGGAGCTTTAAGGCTAACTATGGCCACCAGACTACTGGAGAACAGCCTCTCCACAATGCACACATCTTCTGTGTCAGCTGAGGAATCACAATAATGAGGGAAAAATACAGAGGGAGATTTCAGGGAAGAAGAATGATGCACATCAACAGGAAATACTGTCTAAGAAAATACAGTTTAACACCACAAACATTCTGCCGCAACAGCTCAGAGTCAAGGTGGGATGCAGGACAGGCTTTTAAAGAAGAAAATCTACATGGTGAATGCCGATTTACACAGATTTTCTCCCTGCTCCCCACCCTAAGGTGTCATACAAGTTTATGTTTCAGAGCAGAGTATCTACTCCCCCCCGCGCAAAAATGCGAAATACAAAAAATGGCAAATTGTCAAATTCTGGAATTCTACAATCTTCTCTTATCTCTGTAGAAACCTAGGTAAGCAAAGGTTTTTGTTTGGGTTTTTTCTGGTGTGCTTTTTGTTTTGCTTTCAGAGCTGTATTATGCATGGAAGGGTTTTTGATGACCAAAAACATTGGAGTTTCTGCACACCTCTCCATGAGGAAAGAAAGGTTATTGTACTCAAAGAAACTAGCAAACTCATTTGTTATAAGACTGCTTCAGCCTCTGATTAGTATTTTTACATATACCATCTTTTACGTGACAGTCCCTAAAAACAATTGGTACAGGAATCACCAAAGCCCAGCATGTATGCATAGCCATAAAACAGCATTACTTATGTCAAGCGTTCTACTATGGAAGCACTGGAGGCAAAGGAGGAACACAAGCCACCATTCGAAATATGGGGAAGTCAGCAGGAGGGAAGAGAGTACAGGATCTCCGGCAAAGAAGCCCTTTCAGAGCATTCGGTTATAGTACAGTATTGGACCAAGCTGGTTAGGAGTCCAAGTCCCACCACCGGTTACCCTGGCATGTGTGCTTCCCCCTCCTATCCCCTGAAGCTCCCCTCCAAAAGCCCCAGAGACACAGTTTTCACAGCAAGAGAAAACTGGAGAGAGTTTTACCACTCTCTGCAGCTCTCCCATAGCTACCAGCCGCTACTGGCTATACCTGCCCTTCCACTGCAGACCTGAATCAAGTCAAGCAACTTGAGCCTTTAGCCTTGATTCATCAAAACAACCAAATTTTTCAGAAGTCAGTATCTGGATTAGCTCAATGTTTAACACATTCCAAACTGTAAAACTTCCAGTAGGAAAAAAAAAAAAAAAAAAAAATCAAAAAACAAAAAAGCTTTTTTCCTGTAGGCGTCTGTTTTGGCCAAGAGACACATTAAGTAATTAATTGGCACTGTTCTCACCACCAATGACAGAAATTCCCTGAAAAACGTTCTGTCCAACATTCTCAGCATACGACAATGTCATCACTGTGTGACATGTCTGCTTTGAAAGTGCTTTTTCTGGGCAGTTATTTCAAGAAAAAGAACAGAAAATATTTAATGCTCTACATTCTTTTGAGGGAGAGAGAGAAGTAGCCTCCTTATGGAAAAGGAGCAGGTTTATGCTAAGCATTTTCAGTATTCTTTGCAACATAATTGACTTTTATCTAAATCTCGTATTTAATACGGTACTTTTCCAGAGACGAGAAAACAGCTCACAGAGGCTTTGAAAATTCAATTTCCTCAAGCAACAGGGGATAATGCACTTTAGCAACGACTTTGTTTTCAAGGAATTGTTGCCCATTTTCCTGATGCCACACAGAACACATGAAAAAGATATAAAAAAATCTGCTTCAATAAATTTACACGTAGACTTTCAAATGCAGAGGTCCATGTTCCTTGAATCAGACTAGTAACAGAAAAGATTCTCAAATATTTTACAGCATAGGTTTTCAGGTTCCTATCTGAGCCTGGAGTCCTTCATGCTGATGGCATCCTTTTACAAGAGTCAGGAAGAAGACCAGCACCCGGGTGACCCAAAACCCACAATCTGACTGCTTCCTGCTCCTGGGCAAGCACAGCTTCTTTCCCCATTCAGGGGCAATTGTGTTAAGACACAGCTTCTGGGATTTATTACTCTCCAAGGCAGGCAGAACTGGTATTTCAGAGGAGGAACAGCAGCACAGATTCAGATGGAAAAAGTGCTGTCCTATGCTGCGCTGGTGGGAAGCGTAGGCAGCAGGGAAGGCACACAGGGAAGAGCACTATCAAGAACTAAGCAGTCACAGGCAGAATAAAAAACTTTCAACAAGGAAAAAGCTTCAAAGGTATAGACAATCCTTCAGTCTGACCGTAAAAAGATTTGCTATAATACAGATAGTTACCTTTAGAGAAAAGCTTTATGATGGGCTTTTAATTAAATTCACTTTAAAAATACAGGATGCACCTCTGTTCCTTTGTCTTCTAACAGGAAGAAGTGATAAAATCTCTTCACAGCTGCCAAGTCATGTATGCTTCCTAACGAGCAACCACTGAAGTAGAGTACCAGGCTATACTGCACATCCTACATTCAGCTGACCTGAATTAATCATATGTTTAGAAGCACTAGTTAAGTCCTATAGCAATGCTGTTAATGACAGGGGTTTTTTATTTTTCTATACACTACACAAGTGAGCATTGCCAGGAACTCAGATTCAAAATACAGCACAAACATAAAGAACTGCAAGATGGTTTAAGTATCAGCAGTGAGGGGAGAACAAGCAAATACATAACAAGATTACAGTTTCATAAACACAAGCATGTAGCATCACAGACAAGAGCTGGTTAGAACCAGCTAGATTACGATCAGCTGTGCTTTTATTCCATTTTTAATCCAAGAACATGAAGCATGTTATAAGCATTCATTAAGCCTTAAAGCACCCTTCAATCTAATACTTATTTTTACAGGGGGTCAACTGAGCAGGGAGTTAGGCGATTTGTACGGAATCACAGTAGAAGTCAGTGATGGGAGCAGACGAAGAAACCTCCCATTCCTTTCAGTTGTTCTCTCAAACACAAGACAGCTGGGGCACATTCTGTAGTTTACTTTAGACACCTACACATGAACTGGCAGATCAAATATTACAGAAGAGAGGGAGGGGTCCTTAAAAGTGCTCACTCAAAACAACACAAAGTCTTTAGACCCACTTAAACTAAATTGGGAGGCAGGAGGCACATGTCTGGGAGGCTTTAAGCTACCTTTCCCTGCAGAAAGGAGGCACCCAATACACCAGAAGCCCGCCACCCAGTTATCAAGTTTTAAACAGGCATGGTTTGCAAGCCCAAGACTGAAAATTATTTAACTGCATACAAAAAATGAAGATCTCAAATATTTCGATCTGCTGCAGACACTGCATGCCCTACAAGCAAAGGTCAGGACAGGCTGGCTTACACAGCTCAAACCTTCACATTTTCTACTAAATGTTACCTCACACTCTGTGCTCTGTATTTACAGACTTAACACTCATGGAAGAAAACTTACAATATCGAAGAGGTTAAGCCAATACAGGCATCCCAGAACAGTCTGAAGACAAGACTGGAATCAGCAGGTTTAAATTCCAATCCCAGCTTCTTTATCAGTTTATTGCAATATTGTGAGCAAGGCACTTTATCCAATTTGTAATTTTTCTTTCAAGGACTACCTTGAAGAAGCAGTCCTGCAAAGTTCAGCTCAGTCTCTCTCAGTGTGTTTATTCAGTGTCTCGTGTAACAAGATTCATCTTCACCGAGTCTCCTGGGTTGATATCAGGCCAGATACTGTAAGTGCCTAACATACTACTGAGGTCAGGTACGTAAACTCAACAGCATAAAATGGAATTCAAGCCACCGATTAACCAGTACAACCAGACCATGACTCAAACAGGCAGGTGTAGCTGCAACACAGTTTAACCTGACCACAGGTGCCTAATTTGAACCTCACAATTACTTCTCTCCATTGACTGTATACAGAATCAGGCTGTCACCACAGATAATAGGTGATCTGAATCACACACCATTTTCAAACTTAAGATGCCAGAGGGTCAGTTCACTTAGGGTATGGAGTCTGAAGACAAGTCTGTTGTGTAGCATGGTACATCAGGATCCTAGTATAAATGCTGACATCATAGCCACTGGTACCATCTGTTCACATGGAGTTTACAAGAAAGCAAGGATACTCATGCATAGCACTCATATTTTAGTTATTAGCACCTCAAAAAAGGAAAGTCTATGAACTGCTGGTAAAACAGGGGTTACCACTTCTCTCCCACGCCTCCCTCCATTTCATCTCATATCCTACTCAACTGTGACCAGTATTGAGAAGTTATGGGTATTTGGATTATTCACCCTTTTGGACGAGTAAACCCACAGCTATCACGTTAAATATTATTTTTCCAACAGCAAATATTAGGATTAAAGAAAAAGATAATCAAGGCTTTGTTTTCTTATTTGATAAAGGTATATTAGTGGTTGCCTGCCTCAACAGCCAGCATAAAGACCCAAAAGACACTCTCCCACACCAGTAAATTCTCTTTTTTTTAATGCCCAGCTGCTATACAACCTGGCTATTGGACATAAAATTAGAAAAGCAAAGAGTTCTCCTCATAGCTATTACCAAATTTCACAAAATACCAGCTAAATTTAAATACAGAACACTGATATATAGTTTTACTCTGCCAGCAATCAATTGTTTTGTATTTGTGTGATATTTCATCAGATACTTAAGGTTCCTCTTATGTCAATTTCAAACAACCTGTGAAAAAATGAAACACATCTTATTCTTCCCAAATTCAGCCAACTGAGGGGATAAAAAAGAGAGAAAAAAAGAAGATACTCACTGCATTCATAGATCTGCTCTAATTTGTCCACAGAAGAAAGAGAGAAGAATTTGTAGCCTGATTTACTGCCAACTGCAAGGGATCTGAAAGAGAAACAAGCCAGTTAGGAACATAAACTAAATCAGCTGTGATTACCCTTGGACAGATTCTTACCCTATTCTAAAACTCCAGTTGGGTTAGCTCAGTACAAAGAGCAATAAAAACCTTGACCGAAAAAGCCACAATAGACACAGACAGCTTCCTCAACTCTGAAAAAGGCCAAATAGCTTCAGAATTACCCCAGGTGCGGAATCCTGCTTCACATTTTATGAAATGAGAGTTCACAGCTTAATGTAAGCCTACTGTCCAATTCACATTGGTGATTTCTCCACACAAACTAAAAGCTTTAGTGTGGAAGAAAGATGATGACTTGAATAATGTAATGCAAACCAATTACATCATTGCCTCATCATTAGAGGTGACCTCCAAGACCTTTTAAACTGAGCTGTCTGGGGATTTTCTGCTTTTGATACTGTTACGTTCCCCAACCACCCCAAAAGAGCTTTCATATTAAAAAAAATAAAAAGGAATTAAAGACTGCCAACTCTAATTTTCTCTGGTTTTATTTGATGACATTCTAGCACCTCCAAAGAACATTGTTAGGTCTCAGTCTTACAAATACTCATGCCGAATCTTTGATCGGAGGAGCCCTCTTAAAAATACTAGTCACTGATGTTAAACAGATTTTAACAATAGTAGAACATTAAAAAACTGACTACAAACCCTTCTTTCCTCCATTAGTCAATTTTCACACTTAGCTCACAGACCATTTAATTGCTTTTCCAGTCAGAGTCAAAGACAGGTCTTAAATTTTAAGCTAGAAAAACCTTTAGGCTTGTCTTGCAGGTCTTTACACATCAGGGCAGCAGACAATGGCACATTCTTATTTTCCCCTCCCCATGCAGAGGAGGATTTTATGCCACAGAATAAGAAAATTAAGTCAATACAGTTGTGCAGAAATGTATTAGTATGCTTATAGTTCATATATTTCTTACTGCCAGGACACATGGAGAAAGACTAATTAAATTCCAATAAAATGTATTTTGATATGCCAAACTGTGGCAAGTCATTCAATACAAGGCTCAAACCCCAATGCTGCCAGTCAGCCTGCCAAAATGCCCTTCTGAACTCAGCAAGAGGATTCTCTATAATTCAGATGCACTAACAATTAGCTCTGCATTTAGAATACAATACAGATTCCTAGATTTCTTGCTCTTTCCGCATTTTCCTCTCATGGCTCCAAAGTGAGCACTTTTTAAATTTCAAGGTGTTCAGGAGATTAAAAATTGTTCCTCAAGTGGTTTGCCCTCTGAAATTAAGATCCCAAGCTATAAAATCAACTTCTGTATGATGGTATGACCTTCTGTTCTAGAAAAAAGTACAACTGGCACAGTCTGGCTAAGAAATTATATTTGAGAAGGTTTAAACCTTCAAATTAAAATATGCACCATCCAGGCAAGACAAGTAAGCCTCCTCAGATTCAATAACCAAGATATGAAAAAAGCATATTAAGCTTAGAGACAAAGAAGCAACCATAAAACAAAGTTTTGTTGCTGCTCCTCTAAGTCACCTTAGAAATAGTGAATTTAATTTTACTTCAGACAAAATCGGTATGTTCAGCAGACTATATCTGATAAGTTGCCAAAGACGCTTCAGTGTTTTTCCTCAACTACTTTTGTACAACTCAATGAAAATCCAAATTCTGTGAAAAAAAAATAAAACTGTAATTTGGGGAAAAAAAAAAGTAATGAGTTAGCTTTTCTTAGATCATCTACTGCTTCCCTCAAAAGAAAGTTTAACAAAAGAATGATATTAAAACTGTCACTTCACAAAGGTAAACAAGCACTCAGTTGAGTTAAAAATAAATGGAGTCACAAGACTCCTTGCAATATAAACGATCTACAAAAGACATAGGATGATTTCCTTACAAAGAATTCCACAAAGCAGCTATTTGTGAGTGTATTACTAGGCAGAATTGATTCCTGTATTGTACTTGCAGCTTTAAATACAGAATATTGCTGTATCTATGTCTTACTGACAGTATCACTGAAACCAGTAAGGAAGCCCATTTTTCTTGTCCTACCAACTACCTATACCTCGTTTAAATAAGCTTTAGACAATAGCGAAAGCAAGCTGCATACACGATAAAAATCATTAGACTGAGTAGAAGCCAAAATGAAGATGCACAGAACGGACCTTGCCATCCATGGCAACTGCTTTTTGTTATTTCTTTCAGGACCAAGGTGATGAAGTCACAAATCATTTGTTTACACAGAACAGTTTGAGTCAGTATAATTAAACCTGTTTCAGTATACAAGTATAACTGCAAAACAACCCATTTTTCTTCTAGAACAGCATTCTTGGTTTTGGAGGGATTGAGTTTGTTTTGGTTATCTTTTTTTTTTTTAATGTACTCTCAAATTACTTCTTATGAAACTATTGGAAAAAGGCTTTTTATATGTAATAAGAGAACTCACTAGGCTGTTATACCAGCATAATCATAATGATTTAAATCCCCCATCTTCCCCCACAATGATATTACACTTAAGCCCTTAAGACACCTGATAGCTATCTAAATGACCAAATCCACAAAACAAGTATCAAGCCAAAATTACCTCGCCTCCAAAAAACGTGCAACCATATGGGGAAGAAATATGATCAATAATCCATTCAGCTATTGCTCAAATAGACAGTGGCCAACAAGAAGCTACTGTAGTTTATCAGAAGCTCTTTTTACAACATAGGTGTTATGCTTTATTATCACCAATTTTCAGAAGCTGATGAGACTGAAATTGAAAATAAAATCAATATAAAAAAATTGCCTTTTTTCTTCTAACATTATGCTACACACAGGTTTTTTTTAGCTTTATGTGTAGCCTCTATTACACACCTTAGACTGTAGACTTTGAGCTATTCCATCATCAAGGTTGTCTACTCAATACAAAATTACCAATATAGCCATGATTTATGAAACTGTGTTTACCCACTTTTTTCAAAGATAATACTGTAGTCTGATTCAAGACTACATAAATCTTGAGAGTATTTTCAAGAGCGGCTGTCATAAATAATTAAAACTAACCTCATCAAGCAAACAGTGTTATGAGATCTTTCACACGCATTTCAAGATGCTGACATTCTCTCTAAGTGCACTCACCTAGAGTGGGAAATCAGCTGGTTCAATCTCTCTGGCTCTTTAGAAACAAGTTTTTCAGATGGGTTAGAATCACATAGGTTTTCTCTTACTTCTTTAATATACATACAGAAGAAAGAAAACCAGTTTCTCCCCTTTACGTATCATAGAGGACCTTAACTATTAATCAGAAATATTCTACGTTAATCAGAAAGATCCTACTAAGGGTAGCTCTCTCAAAGATTAAAATCAATTGCAGCTGCAGTATAAACACAACTCCATAAGTCATTACTATTTTAAAAAACTTGTTAATTAAACCTACTTTCATTATGATACAGTCACATTATATTAATGCTCCACCTCATTTCAAAACCTATGTAAATTTCCAAAGACAAAACATTTTGTGAACAAAGGCTTATGATGAAAAGGGGGAAAATAATAATAACAATAATAAAACACAAATCAGTGAAATGACATAAGAAAAGAATTACTAAAGAAACTTACTTTGCTTTATTTCCCCCTCCCAAATGTCTGCTGAAACCAAAGTCGTAACATCTCACAAACATGTCTTAATAGAAGGGTCAAGAATGTCATTATTTTGGACAAGAGCTAGATATAGAAACTCATACGTTCAACAGATTTGTCAGCAACACTCTGACAACCCACAGGAGATTTTCCCATTGTTTTTCCATTAAAAGAAAACCAACACAAACTTAAATCTGCTACAGCAAAAGGAGACCAGACTTGCTCATCATTTAACATGCAGCAATAGGCTGGGACAGCAGAAAGTTCATAATCCAAGTAAACATCACTACTCTCAGGCCAAATTCCCATCCAAATTGTCACACACTGAGGAACAGTTCATCTGGCAAGCCCACCTCAGCTGCTATCTCCACTGCAACAACAGCAAGTAACACAACATATGATTGCTTCTCTCAGCTGTCTTCCCTGAGCATGAGAGCTACGTGACTGCTCTTTCCTTCCTTTTTTAATTTACTTTAAAGCATCCTTGGAATAAAGAGCTCTCCTGTCCTCAAGGATCATGGGTGAATGACACCTGAACCTAGGAGAAACAAAGGCAGAGGAGTGAATGCTCAGCACCTAACCCTTGTTCCTCTCACCACAAGCAGTTTACTACGGAGATCCAAACATCACATAGTAAGGGAACTAGAATACAACTTCTGCAACACGAGGCATGCTATACAATTTTAGAGCTACAAGCATTTGCTCAGAACATAAAATGAAACTGATTTATTTGGGGGAAAAAAGGGCAGAATTAAATCAGAAACAACAGATATATGGACTGATACCTGTCACATGCTCCAAACATAAATGAAAGCAGAGACTAAGGAAGACCTTGCAAATAAGGCATACACCAGTGTTTTCATTAGAAGTCCAAACGAAAGGCTTCCTTTTGTCCTTTCATCAGGAGTCTATTTTCAAAACTACAGCAACTATTTTGTTTCCAAGTGCTGTCATGTGATTACTTATTTTTAAAAAAGGCAACTAAAACTTCTCTACAGTCTGTTGACTTACATTATTTCACAAGCAGGTTCTTTGTTTTTTTCCTTCTTTTTTGGCGTTTTGTTGTTTGGTTTTTTTTTCTTTTTCTCTTTTTTTTTTTTTTTTTTTTGTAAATTGAGTCTGAACACCATATAAGTTAATTTTTAAGTTCTTCCAAAGGCATTTCTCTGGGAATATTTGTGTTACAACTTAAAGACTGAAACTTTTACCTATTTTATAGATACATATAAGCTTTGAGATCTTGAAGTTACGCTTTGCTTAAAAAGTTATGAACTTCTATTACATTACCCATTTCCCTTATGAGTTTTAAAGCTTGTATGAGTTTGTGAGGCGAGTTTAATTTTTCATAAATGCATCCACGCTCAGTTTTAGTTGTTATCCCAGAAGCAATACAAACAGCAGTCGGGTTTAAATGGTATTTCTTACCAAATATATATCATTAAAGATCTCCAGCTGCTAAAACATACCTAGCACTGAGATCACCCACAAGCTTCTACTGCATGGTTTTGCTAGGATACCTGAAGTCTGATCGGTTACTTCACTTTCATCTGCAAGCTGGAGCTTCTGCCTCTCAGAGAATGCCAGTCATGCTGAGTTGTGCAATGATTGATTCACTGGGGAAAAGGGCTAGGTCCAAAACAAGCACACTAACATCTTCTGAAAATGACCTTCTGCATGTTTTTACTTAATGAAAACACATTATATCAAAGAGAAGCCACAAACCAACCGCTTCTGCTGCATTATAGGTGGAGTGTTTTCAGGCAGAGTTCCAGTCCCAGCCAATAATTCAAAACTCTCACGTAAATAAAGCTTAGGGCAATATGGAATAAAGAGCCAAGACAACACTTGCAATAACATAGATACTATTCCAAGAGACAATGTTACTACATACAGGACCCATGAATGAATGCTAAAAAGAGTTAAGTGTGGGAAAAACAAACAACTAAAAGCAAGACAGAGGATATCTGCTTCAGTCACCACGGGCTACAACAAGCAGGAAAAGCAACAGCAACTTTTATGTTGACAACATTCTTCTAACTACCAGCAATCCAATTTCCCAAGACTAAAAGCCATCATGAAGCTCATCTCCTTCCTACAGGAGACAACAATTAGTTACCAACCCTTCATAAAGCCTAGGAGAATTTAGCCTGACACCTATTTTTACCGGCAAAAAGTACCATCTTTTTCCTAATACAAGGCAATTGGCTCTGCTGTCTAGGTAAGCAAGACACATTTGAGCATGAGTGGAACTGACACCTTGTTCAGTTGAAGGTAAAAGCTTTAATTCTAATAACAACAATGTGCCCATGTCATTTATTTTCCAGCTTTGTCTGTCAGCGATTTTTCTAATTACTGAAGCACACCTTAAAACATGATGCGAGCTCTACTGACTGCGAAGATGTAAACAAAGCTTGTCTTTCATATACTGGCTGAAAGAATATGCATTTGTTTACCTTGCTCGTCTGGAGAAGGACTCCAGTTACTTATATTACAAGTTGAAAATAAGTAAGCTTTCCAAGGCCCAGCATGAAAAAGTGTAATTCATTCCTACTAAGTGTTTTTCAGCTCTTCTCACCTGGTAAATGGTGATCTTCCACATACATAGAATAGCATACTAAGAAACCCAGAGAGTTGACTTCTTAGTTTCTTGTTTGAATAGAGAAACGAGAAATCACAAGTAGGGAAAAATTAAAAAAACAAACAAACAAACAACCCAAAAAACCCTCCAAACACTTCAGTTTAAAGAACTTATACAACCACTAAATTCTACTCAGTTTAAGAACTAGAATGTAACTTGGTTATTTGGGTCACTTACCACATCACACAAGTGTTTTACTAAGAAGCTGCGCTGCTCGCAAAGACATCTGCAAGACTTGTTTTATACTTACTACTTTTCTTAGAGAGATGTCTCTGAGACATTATTAGAAAGAAGGGATACTTACTCAACATCATCCAGCCATCTCATTTGTCTCAAAGTAAGTGGCCTTTTAAATTAATCTCATGATTTTGAGACAAGAATATGAAACAGGAGCCTTTTTATATTTATGTCATTTCTATAGTAGCCGTGGCACTTCAGGACATGGTTGAATGGTGGACTTGGCAGTGTTAGGTTTACGCTGGACTTAAGAGTCTTTCCCAACCTAAACAATTCTGTGATTGTATAACGGATATCTGAAAATGCAAAAATATTAAAAAATGACGCAATAGACCTAGCAATCCAATACCTTGAATTGCAAAGATTATATGATCCAGACCTGGATACATCACCAAAACTCTCATCAGCTAATTTCAAGGTGCTTTACGCATATAAATAATATTAAAAAAAATTAATCTACCTGCACAATGGACATTAGAATGCTGAATACCAAAAAAAAAAATCAGCTACAGCACAGAAATTGAAGAATACTTTTTGGATATTTAGAAAAACAAAATGGGAAAAGTAGTGAAGTAGCATACACAGTTGAGGAAAGAAATCATTAGACAGTTGTCGTGTGTCCGTCCCCCCCAAACTCAAAGTTAAAAAGGAATCACACTTTACTCTTCCTTGAAGAAAGATTCCAAGGTGTACAAGCCAAAGAAGACCTAGATAAGCTTATATTACGTTTGCTTTCTTTTTACTTCTGTCTTGGGTTTGTTCTCAAGTCAAGCCTGCAGCTCTCTTGTTCAAAAGAAGTTTTTTGACACAACTCAGTGATCTTTAAATATATACAGCTCTCCACAAAGCTAAGCTGCAACTGAAAACAGGCAGTTGCTTTAAGGAAGGAGAAATACTAATGCTTTTAGATCACCAATGTTGGACAGCACAGTTTAACTTTAAAAACTTACATAATGATCTTTATAAACTGCGAAAGAAAGAGGTGACAGATTTTGTAGCTATTATGACTTGTTTTATCCAGTAATAGGTAAAAAATGGATGGTATCAGAGCAAAACATGGGCATGTTTTATATGCACAATGACAGAGCGAGCTCTGTATGGTACTTGATGAAAAAACGTGAAAAGTAGGAGCAGAAGTCTTTGGCTTGAATCAATATACAGATAATGATTTACTTACTAATACATAGAAGACTACTGCTCCCCCCCCCTCATTCATCATAAGTTATTTACTGTTAAAGTCTCTTGTCTCAAGCCTATCCAGCTCCACTTGTTCACCTCTTCACTCCCAACAAAACCTACAAAAGCAAAGAGAGTATTTCCTTCTGTCATGTGACCTTTCTCCTCAATCTTGGCAGTCACCATTAAAAAAAAAAAAATCTTCTCGCCTTCACAATTCCCATATGCTACAGTACATGCTGAAGACAGTCAGAGATCTCTCTTGTAAGGACAAGATATCATTGCTTGTAAAACAAACAAATAAACTGTTAAAAGAAAAAAACACCACTGCACACGTGGATTATGCTCTGTGATGCCAACCTGAGATCATTTCCTCTTACTCACTTCCTAAAACAAAACTCCTCCTTTCTCAAGCACAAGTTCTTTCAGTTATTGCTTCCCAGGTTCATCCCTTAGGTATTTCAGACAGTCGAATCCTTCTTTAAAGGATCTTTAGTGCTCCAATTCCAACTACTAGGGATTTCTTAAATTGAAAAATACTGCTTTTTAATACCCCATATAAAAATTATTAGGCATTAATCCAAATATGCTGCAGCAGTTAAATAATTTGCAAGATGTGCAGCATGAAGCACCTGACCGTTTCTAGAATTGAAACATGAACAAGTACAACTTCAAGGACTACACGAGAAAGGCCTCTTTTTCAAAATCAAACCCAAAAGAAGCATGGGCTCATAAAAATACTTTTAAGCCTAAGGCATACTGCTTCAACACAGACAGCAAGTGAAAGCAAAAAAGCTGTATGAAAAGATAGCTATAACAAGCTTTCGGATAAAGTCTTTGCACCTCCTGGAAGACTTGGGTCTTCACGTTATCTCAGGCCCTCCTGAAAGCTGGACATCAGGAAGCAGAAGCAGCCCTCCCTCCCTTTCCCAATGCAACAGCGAGCAATGCCTCACAAGTACCAGAAAGAAAACCTCCCCAGGGCATCAACCTGGGGGAGGGAGAAGGCGATATGCTGCAACCACAGCTCAAGCAGCCCATTAGCCCTCCGCTGCGCGTCCCTACGAGGGCAGCCTCACACCCTGCAGCTCCACACACAAGCCGGGGGGGCGGTGGGTGGCGGTGGTGGGGTTGTTTCCACCCCTCCTCGCTGCATGGAGGAAGGAGAACTCGGCCCCACTCTGTGACAGAGAGGCCAGAGGCTGCAGCGGGGGTCCCTGCCCTGGGAAGGGGGGGCACCAGGGACGGGGGGCCCCCGCCCCCCCCCCCC
>NW_010972731.1:6067242-6067604 GCF_000737465.1 Haliaeetus leucocephalus | reverse complement strand
GGCCACAGCCCTCCCTCAGGAGCCCCCTCCCCACGCCCAGCCGTATCCTTCCCCCAAGTTCAGGCCGGGCTCCCCACCACCACCTCAGGCCGGGCGCCGCCCCCTTACGTGTTGTCCTGGTTGAAGTTGGCGAAGAGCAGATGGCCGCTGCCGGCGTCGCCGCTCTGACTGGCCAAGTTCATGGCGGGATGACCCTCGCCACCCCCGTCCGGCGGGGGCTGGGGGAGGGGGGGCGGGTAAACGCCTCCAGCAGGCAGAACACCTCAACCCCGGCGACCCCGGCCCCCACCGCGGACCCGCGGCCTCCTCATCCCCGCCGGCCCCTTGTTTACGCTGCGGGCGGCGGAGCGGCCCCGCGCCTG
>NW_010972731.1:6044352-6067212 GCF_000737465.1 Haliaeetus leucocephalus | reverse complement strand
TCCCGGCCACCGTACTGCCGCCGCGCATGCGCCCGCCCCGCGGGGCGAGGAGGAGGAGGAGGGGCGGGCGGGAGGAGCCGCGCATGCGCTCGGGTGGTGGCGCCGAACTTGGTTGGGGAAAGGGCTGGGGGGGGGGTAGTGGGCGGGCAGCGGCGTTCTAAAGCTAAGCAGGGCCCGCCGGGGTCGGCGGCTGGATGGGAGACGCATAACGTACTCGGTGGTCCCCCAACTCCGGCGTGTCCCCGCTGTCCCCCAGCCTTGAGCGCGGCCGCCACGTTACTGTCACGGTCCTGCGGGGTCAAACCCTCTGCAGTTCTGCTTCGTGCCACGGGAGGTCCCCAAGGCTCAGCAGATGGGACGGGGGCTCTGCTCCTGGGCGCAGCCCCTTCTCTGGAGCTCACAACTGGGCGCGATGGCCTTGTCCTGGCCAGGGGTGCATCTGGTTTTGGGGGTCCCCAGCTTGCAGGGCAGCCAGGGGTGGGCGGGAGGCAATTTCAGAGCAAGGGGAAGTCGGGGGCTGCTGGATGCAGGGAGCAGCTTGTCAGGAGATAATAGAAATTGCAGGGAAAAAAAAAAAAAGGCAACTGAACTATAGGAATGTCTGGAAACTGGATCGAAATCAAGGGCTTGGTCCTGAAAAGAGCTAATCTTGGGGAAATGAGCCACGCTGGGGAGTGCAGGGTGTTGGGGTTCATGCCTCTGGGGCCAGCTTATCCGGGAGGGTCCGTGAGTGATGCCTGTGCAGCGGCGGGGGGTGATGGAGCCATCTCCTCCACCAGTCCAGCCAGCTCCCGATGTGTAAGGGACCCTTCCAGGCTCCCCCACATTCAACTGCCCTCCAGATGCGGGTGAGGAGACTCCTCCAAACGGCTTAAACCCAAGCGGCCCTGTCCCGGCACCCTGCTGCCCTGTGTCCACCCTGCCACAGTCACCCCCGAGCCGGTCCTGCCCCCCCATTGCCCCCCACGCTCGCCTCTGCCTCCGCTACAGCTGCTGCCAACCCATCCATGTTGGTCCCGTAATTCCTTCTGCCCATCCAAAGTTTCTTCTCCTGCAGGGAGGCTTTTCCTGCGAAGAGATGGCAGATTTTAATCTCAATTTGTCTTTTTTCTTACCTGCTGGTTCCAGCAGCTTAATGCGCAGGAAAACCTTCCTCCCTTGGGGAAATGCGATTATAGCGTGCGCTGCCAGGAGAGCCCAATACCACCGTGGTAGCAGATATTCACACTGTTCACACCTGGGACCCAGCATCAGGAGCAAGGGACAACGCACAGAGGTGTCTCCAGCTACGAGACTCCTGCAGCGTTTGGGATTTTGCATATTTTGGGGAGCAAGCAACCCTGGTCTTCATGACCCATTCCTTCTCTAAAGGAAAACTATGCAAGACCCCTCCCCCGTTTTGGTGACATTACAAAAATGTCACTGCATTCAGGTGTACCTGAATCTTGGAAACTCTCCTTAACATCATTACAATTACTCAGATCCTTGCAGCAGGGATGGAGGAAGAAAGAAAAGCAAGGTGGTCTTGTGGCCAGCCAATACGTGAGGGGAGGTGCCATACGGGGAGTGGACACGTCCCGATGGGGTATAGGTGGTGTGAGCGTGGACATCTCCGCATCCCACCATCGAGCTGCTCCTGGCTGCCTGTGATTCTCCAGCCGCCAGGTTTGGAGGCAGCGCTGGGGCTGGAGCCATTCCCCAGCATGATGCGTGAGGCTTTGGTTGCCATAACAACTGGATTCAGGCTTCAAAAATAGTAACTTATTTTTCATTCAATTTGCCTTTTGCCCTCTGAGACAGATCTATTTCGGGACTGATGGTTCACTTCAGGTGTCCCTTGCCAGCACCCCGGCTGCGGGCTGGGGGCTTTGGGGATGGGGGTTATTCTGTTAAACATGATTTATCACCGTTTTCTCTCCCTCCCCTATTCAGGCCCAGAGAAAAGGTAGAACAGGGCACAGGCATCATGAAATAGCCTTTGCCAAAGCCTCGTCATCTAGAAGGCTGGGAAAGGAACTTGAAAAAAATCTTCCCGGCTAAGTGGCAGAGCGTGGGAGAGGTTTTCGGAGATGATCTCACTCTGCATCTCAGCTTGGACCTGTCGGTCTCAGCCAGGGCTTGGCTGTCCCAGATACTCTGGGAAGGTCCTACCGAAGATGGGGCTTATTTTGTTCCCCCTGCACCTCTTGGATCCCGGTATCACCAGCCTGGTGTCCAATGGTGTCTTCCATTCATGATGGGAAACATGCAGGAAGGTTAACCCTGCTGCTGGCTCCCAGCAGTGGGGAACTGGGGTGCTGCTTCTGTGCGTTGAGGACACTCCACAAGGCAGCATGCATCTGGAGCATCACCCCTTTTGCATCCCCTGGAGAGACGAGCTACTTTTGGAAGGGGTTGCGGAGGGTGTCAGGATTAATTCATGCCTTGAGTTAGGGGATCCCTTAATTTTTGTCTGTTTTGGCTTTTGGAAGAGGTGTGTGTGCTTCATTTCCCATGGAAATGGCCATACAAGCATAACCCTTCATGTTGAGATGTCCTCAGCTGTTCCACCTTCCTCCCATCAACGTTATTACAGCATCAGCAAGGAAAGTTTGCGCTGGGGAGACCAGGACTCTCCTCCTCCAGTTACTGCTGACCTTACGTCACCTTTCTTGTCCCTTAGCTGCTGGCTTGAGGGTGCCTGCAGTCTCTGGCACAGGGTGGGCACAGATGATGCCCATCTGCCCCCAGACAAGACCCCATCACATTTTACATCCCCTCTCTGAGCTGCCCAACCTCAGATGTACGTTGGGCGCTCGCCTCCTGTGAGACCCTCCCGGGGTGCTGTAAAGAGTAGAAGGGTGAAGGCTTAGGATGGAGATGGGTTGAGGATCCTGGGCTCTCCAGCCCGTGCTGCTTTGTCCCTTCTCCCGAGCTGCCCACCCCCTGCCTGGGCCCCTGGAAAAGAATAAAAAAAAAAAAAAAAAAGAAATCATTACAAACAAATAAATAAAAGCAAAGCCAAACAAAGCAGCTCCCTGGGGATGCCGGGGTGGGCTAGCCCTGCCCTGGGGCAGGCAGAACGCAGGCAGGGATTGCTCCCTGCCCCCCCGGGGGGACCCGGCCGTGGGCAGCGTGGCCGGGGGGAGCGGGCAGGCTGCCTGCACTCCCTGCTCCCTCCTTTCCTCCCTCCCCCCCCGCGATGCTTTAATCACATTTTCAATTCAAATCTGCTGCTATTTGATCCTCTGGGGGGGGGGGGGGGGGGGGGAGGGGGGGGGGGGAATATTTTTAGCTGTGCTTAAAGCTGCCGGGGCGGCTAAGGGAGATCGTGCAGGTTGCAGTGGCCGGGCAGAGTTGGACGGGATCTCCCCCCCCCTCCCTTTTTTCTTCCTCCTCCTCCTCCTCCTCCTCCTCCTCCTCTTCGCACATCTGAGGGCGGCAGCGGGGCTGGCTTCCCCCTCCCGGAGGTCGCCTTTGTTTTCCCGGTGTCGCTCTCCCGAGCAGCCGGGGGGGGCAGGAGGGGACCGGGGCCGGGCTGGACCGGCCACCCCTTCTCCTCCTCGCCCCGCCGGAGCCCGCGGAGTTGGTGCGGTTCCCCCGGGGCTGCACTTTTTCCCCCACCCCGGCCCGGGACCCCCCCATGGCACCGCCGCGATGTTCGTGTCCCGGGTCCTGGATTTCCAGAAGACGCGCTACGCCAGGTAAAGCCGTCGGTGCGGCGGGTCCCCGACCCCCGGGTACTTGCGGAACCCCAGGACATCCCCAGCCCCTTGCCCGGGCTCGGCTCCGGCAGGGAGGGAACCCGAAGGGACCTTCGAAAGCTGCTGAGTACCCCAAAGTCCAGGGCAGGTGCGGGCTGGTCTTCTGGGAGAAGGCTACCAGCTTTTCTGCATCCCTAAGGGATTCAGAGCATCCCTGGGAGCCCTCGCTGCCTTTTGCTGGGTTGAACTTCACCGTTGTTCTCTCGCTGCTGGGGAAACCAGGAGCCCGGCTCCCCACGGGGACAGACCCCACTGCTGGCTGCAAACCCTCCGTGGAGGGACCAGTGTTGCCCAGGGTCCCGCTGCACCCAGGTGAAGTCCCCCAGCCTGGACCTGGGGGCTCCACGGGACTCCCACAGGATGCACCGGTGGTGGGTCCTTCTCCCTCTCCATGAAATACCCAGGGAGGGTTTCCAGCAGCAGCAGCAGGCACTTGTTTTAAAAGCTCAGGTGTGTTAGGAAACGTCACGGCATCACCTGTGGAGGGGGAAACCTGAGGACTGCTGGGCACGGGTCAGAGGGCACTCGGCCACACGCGCTGCTGCGGGATCAGATGTGGCCTTTTGGAGGGAGCTAGTGGGTGACACGGGGACAGCGGCCGCCTGCAGCCCTCCAGCACGCCGGGTGGCCAGGGATGAGTCAGATCACACAGCGCTGGGTGCTGCACGGCCAGATGGGGCTCAGAGGGGTGCTCAGTT
Source organism: Haliaeetus leucocephalus (assembly GCF_000737465.1). Taxonomy (NCBI): domain Eukaryota; kingdom Metazoa; phylum Chordata; class Aves; order Accipitriformes; family Accipitridae; genus Haliaeetus; species Haliaeetus leucocephalus. The sequence goes on along the minus strand of NW_010972731.1, from coordinate 6,062,771 downwards.
TTGCACCGAGGACAGGCTTTGCTCCCAGTTCCCTGTGACTGTGGTGGGGACGTTTTCATGGCTGCGGAGGGTCCCGTGGGCTGGCACTGGTTCCTGGGGGCACTCGGCTCTGCTGCTGCCACTGCCAGACTCCCCATGGTCTTGTTAGAGGCAGATACCAGAGAAAAACTTGTCTGGAAAGAAGCAGTGATGGTGTTTCTTGCCTGCTCCAGGCAGTAGCATCCCTGAGGGATGTTTGCCTGGGCTGGGTAAGGGCAGGAGACCTCCCTCCCACCCCTCCAAGCCACCAACTCCTCTCCTTCCAGGTGTCCCACTGGGAAAATCCACGCTTGCACCTCCAAAAGCTGCCTGAAACTTGTGGGCACTCGACCATTTTGATGCTGTAGCTGCCTCCTAACCTTTGCCTGAGAGAGAATGCAGCAGGTCTGTCCAACGCATCTGGTACAGAACTCCTTATGAAAACAGAATTCAAAACTTTTTTTCCCCAGCTGGCATGCAGAGGTCAGGGCCAGGGGGAGATGGAGCCAAGTGAAACTCTGTACCCCCAGAGCAGGAGGAAAACCGTACCTTTGCCCCATGGCAGTGGTGCAGAGGCTCTCTGGGAGCTGAGCAGTAGAGCAGGGGCTGCCCCCTCTCCCCAGTCCCCCCAGCAGAACCCATCTGCCAACCTGTTGCTTGATTTACCCAAAAATCAGCATGCTTAAGCCTTGTCATGGTCCTTTCTGGTGACAACTTGTTACAGAATGCCTTGCAGGGATAGAGTTGATGTACAGGGCAGGGGCTGTGGGGCTGGAAAGGGTCAGGTCCACTGGGCATCCTCCACCTCTCGCCGGGTGCCAGGGCTGGAGGGGGAGCAGGAGGAGATGGGTGCTTCCTTGGCTTTCACCCCAAGACACACCAAGGCGGTCTCCAGCGTGTGATGCTAACCCAGAGCTTCCTACATCGCCACAGAGATCCTCTTAGCCTAGTGCTTAAAAATAACAGTTGGCTAATCCCCATGTCCCCCCCCCGCGCTCCACGGACACCAGTTCTCCTCTATGCAGAAATGCTCTGCTGTGGCATATCCCAAAAGTAACCCTGAAAGCTGTTTGTTCCTTTGTGCTGGGGATGCTCTTCCAGCTTCCCTGGGCTGCAAGTAACAGGGACCGGGCTCTCTGATGGGGATTGGGGTGAGCAGGAGCCACAGGGCTTACAGCAGCATATGCCCTTCAAGGCATCAGAAGCATCTTGCAACATGTTTTTAGAGGATGAGAAATTCTTGATTGTGGCCTTGTTAAAAAACAAAAACAAAAACAAAACCCACAAATACAAAAAAAACCAGCAGAAAATTTTCCTTGTGGTGGAAAAGCCTGGAACAGCTTCATTTTTAATGTCGTTTTATCTAATTTCAAGTGAGGACCAAGAAAGGAGGAACTTGGCCATTGATACACCCGCCAAAAGGAATAAATAAAATACAGCGTGGTGATGAAAGACCTGTTGTGTGAAAGCTGCAGCGAAGGCACCAGGCTTTGAACAAAGAGATGAAAGGCTGCAATCAATGTGGGAGCATTTTGTGAACTGCCAGGAGAAAACTCGGGGCTGGAGGGGCACCGGGGTGTCCCCAGATCTTTCCTGGCTGGGCTTCAGAGACAGAGCATCACAGCTGGGGCAGAGGGGAAGAAAGCAAAGGGAGGGGGCCATCACCATGGTGGGAATAGGGATGCATGGCAATGCTGTTTGAGCAGGTTGTGGTTATAAATGAGGCTCTCCGTGGTTTCTGCTCTGCTGTGGCGTCCAGGGGGCTCTTCCATAGTCTGCCACTGTGGGGAAAGGGAATTAAAAAGCAAGGCTGCTGCAAGGCTTTTCCTCTCGCTCACAGCCTGCTCTGTGGCAAGTGATATCCACCTCCTGCCCGAGAGGCCAAATTCAACCATGAGACTGGCAGCGGCACACGGTGACAGTGTGCAAGCAGATGCGATTCCTCCTGCTTTATCCATCCACGGGATAGTTATTCCCCGACTCTCCCTCCACCCTTTCCTCTCCTCCTCCCAGCTCACTGAAATGGTGCTGGTTTCCCCCCCAGAGCGACAGATCGGTGCAAGTCGCATCTTCATCACTTAGACTCATCGCCCAGGTTACACTGAGCCAGTAACCGATCCCTCCCTCCACCTCACCGCCAGCTTTGACCCTGTTTTGGCCCACTTTTTACTCAGACATAGTCCAGTGCCTCTTGCTCACCTAGCTGCCACGGGACTGCATCTCATCCCCAATCTCCCCACAGGGTCACAAAACGCTTCCCGGATTTTAGCCATCCAGAGCTGTAATTGAGAGGAAAACACAATTAAGCAGGGAGCTGCTGTATCTAACCGGCTTCAGCAGCTCTGAAGCAGCTGGCAGAGAGGGGTTTGCTGGGAGCTGCAGGCTACGCGGGGCACTGAATCATCCTAATAAACTGATAGCAGTTCACGATTTGATTTGCTCATGTAAAAAGCTTTAAATCTTATTGCATTTGCTTGTCTTGCCCTGCACAGAGTAACACAGCCAGGAAAATCCACATTAATTTCTCAGCCCAGAAGCAGGAGGTTAGGGAAAGCAGGGGCCTCTGTAGGTCTGTGGTCCAGACTTGTCCTCACCCGCCCCGCGTCCACAATGTAGACACTGTCATCTCCGCACCGGCACGAGGGGATGGAGATCTGAACTCTACACTTGCTCAAAAGCAAATTCTCTGAGTTTGGGGAAAGGCAGATGGGAAGACCTTTGTTGCTCCCTGCACCTGTAATTACTGAGCAAGGAGACATTCGCCAACTCCTCCTCCAGCATCTCCAGGCAAGAGAGGGAGAGGAGAACCAGCAGGAATAGGAGGGAGAAAAAAAAACATCAGGGTGCTCAGACCCCAGCCACGAGAAAAACAGTGCCGCTCTGACAGCCTGAAAGAGCTACCACATTGGGAAGATCTGGTCTCCGTTTGCTTTGCAATGAAAGCGCAAGCAGCCCTCACCTGCTTCCACACATGCCGAGACGCTTTCCAAGAGCTCTGCTTCCCCCATGGTCTGTGTGGGATGAAGCAGCGAGAAGGGAAATGCTTTCAGCATTGGTATCGCTGCCCAAGAGGCAGGGGCTCCTCACCGTGCAAGCACCAGCTCCATCCCACCATCCCCAGCAAGACCTGCCAGGCTGCCCCCAGCTGAGCAGATCCCCTTGCTGCAAAAGGCACTGCTCCAAGAGATGGGGAGCCCCCCCAAATACCTAGGGAAACCAGGATCGCCTGATGTCACTGACCAATTCCATATTGGTTGCTCTGTGGGGCCAGGTTGACTCAGGTACTCTTAAGATAGCACTGGTAGGATTCATCTCATGTAAGTTTAGGTGCCCAGGGTGCAGTTATCGTTGGAGCCGGGTATTTGGAAGGCAACAAGTACTCAGAGCATCATTTGCAATAGGATATTCCCTCAAACTGCCCCATTCCCTCCTTTGGGAGGATCAGTGGACCCAACAGGCCAGGCTCAGGTGGGGATCACTGCGCTGGAGATGTGCAGCAGCAGGCAAACCGAGCCCCGTGCCTTGTGCTTTTGGGGAAGGACGGTCTCTTGGCTGCCTGGGAAACAGAGGCAAGATGGTCTTTTCCCTCTTTAGCTGGTGTTGGATATTAGCTTGATGTGATTCTTTGGCACAGCTCACTACGGCCAGCTTCACGAGGTAGCGGCCAAAAAGATGCATGGGAAATTCAAGCCACTGCCCAGCGCAGCAGGTCAGCGAATGTGAGAAACAGGACTCTGCCAAGACTGCTCCCAGGCTCGCCTTCCTCTCCTCCTCCCTTCCCACACCCCCAGCTCCACAGTGAGACAAAGCAATGCAAACCAACTACAAGTCCTGTGGAAAGGAAGGGAAAAAGAGCACAACTGTTATTCCAATTCATTGCTCTTAAGGGGTGCTTGGCTGCAGCTGCAAAAGGAAATCGGTTGAGTACCCGGAGAGATGCTGCAAGGGGATAGATGCTCAGAGCAGGGGCTGAGCAAGGCGGAGGAGACACAACCAAAGACACAGAGCTCAGGTCTCCCTTTGGGGGTTCTCCAGGTGTAATTGAACCTCAACATTTTCATGCAGTGAAAAATCCAGAGTCCAACAGGCTCGATGTGATACACTACAATTTCTCATGATAACATGAAACCACAAGCATCATATTGCTGATGTTTGCTTCAGATGCCAATTAGTTGAGCTGAGCAGTGCTGACCTTTGGGAGAGGTTGGATCCAAGTCTGTGCTACTGTTCAAGCTTATAGTCCAGGCTTGCTGCTGCCAAGGAAAGGATTTTATGCAGGGACAGATCAGCAGGTCAAGGGCAAGGAATTACCTCCTCTGCTGTGCTGTGCTGAGCAGCACTGGCTGGTACCATAGCATTAGACACAGCCCTGCCCTCTGTTGCAAATAACGCCAATAGAAATCCTAGTATCTGCTTGCCTGGCTGGTGAAATGCATGATTCTCCTTCTGTGCCTTCGTTGTCCAGAGGCATTTGCTGAATAATTTACAGATATCATTTGTACTTGAGTAGCACCCAGGAATCCTCAATGAGAGCCAGGCTCTGTCTCTTGGGGGATGCTATGGGGAGACCCTATGGACCTCAGAAACCACAACCTGCCCATGTAATTGCACAGTCACAGCAGCAGCCAGGGTCAGAGTCTGGGAAGGCTCCAGCCCCCAAACTGCCCAAATCATTTGCCAGCAGGCAGAGAGGCCAGTGGTCACACTCACTCCTGCCCACCTTGGGCTGTTGCAGAATTTAAGCAGGCAGAGCCAGCTCAGGATTTGTCCCACTCACTTCTGTGCTCAGGCCAATGCAGGCAAGGCAGCAAGGAACACGCACAATGACTTTCCAAACAAGCTAAAAGTGAATAATAGAGAATTTTCAGTTCTGGAAACAGTCCTCCTAACATTCACGAAACACCTGGGACATCAGAGTCATTTTGTGACTAATCAGCTGTTGTTGGAGGTCTCACGAGTATCAAATGAGACAAGAAGTCCCAGCTCAGAAAGTAATTTGGGAAACACTCACCAATCCCATCTGTTGTGAATAAACAAACAACTCTGCTGTAGTTGCAGGGTCATGAATTGCCTTGGAAGAGTTAGAGGTACCATTTACATAAAGAGCAGAAAGCCTGCTGGAGAGAAAAATAAATATCCCTGCACAGAGGATGGGAATATGGATAGTTATGGCCCTGCTGGGAATTACCTGCTGAGTTTTCACCCACCAACCAAACCCTGCTAGGAAATTATGGGCTCTTATGGGTGCAGAAATGGTCTATGCCTGCATCCTGTCTGGCTTGGAACCTCCCGTGCTTGTCTCTGCTAGGGTGAGGAGCAAGGAATAGGGATCAGATATACCCTTGGTGTGATTCCTGGTGCGTTCAGGGAAACAGCAGCATATTCCCTCCTGCCAGCCTCAGCCCCTCATGTTCCCACTGCCGTGGCAGCAGGAGGTGCTCGGGGGGTGTGTGCATGTCTTCCCTGTCCCTTCACAGGGAATATCTGTGCCTGCGGTTCGGAGCCAGGTACAGCACTGACATGGCTGAGCACATGGTCCCTGGGAGCATCCCTAAGTCAGCAAGCAGACTTGTTCAGCGTTTCTCATGGCATGCAGGCTATATAGTGCCAGGGGATGGTCTACAGCCAGCCCAGGATGTTACCACACGTCAGAGTGCTGGGAACAAGCAAAATTGGGATGAGGGTAATCAGAGGTGATGAATGACAATTCAATCTGCAGCCTGTTTTGACTTGCTTTGTGGAAGCAAGGCTTGCACCAGGGGCATCTGGGCAGGTTACTCCAGAAATCTGGTCATCCACTGATTTACCCATAAGAAAGGTTGAGAAATGCTTGTCTGGATGAAAAGTCATTCATTTTCTGCTCCCTACCCAAGCTGCCAGCTCTTTGCACGATGCCAGGAAGCAGTACAAAAGAGAATGTTGCGCTGCCTTGCTCCGTCAGCCTTCCTGCCCCTTCTCCCATGGGATGGGCTGGAGTCAAAGGAGTAGCCCACGGAGCAGGCTTGTCCCGGCTGCCCCTTCTCCCCTGGCCCAGGGAGCCGACCTGCAAGCTCACAGCACGCACAGCTCGGCTTTCCAAATCAGGAGTGCCATATGTTCGCGTAGGAGCATGCAAGCACTGAGGAGTAGGCATGGAAATAGAGGTTTGAGCTCTTAACGGGGGTGCCACACAGCCGTGCACATGCCCATGTGGGTGGCTCTGCAGATGGCAACGCTGGGCAGCATCAGCCTGAGCCTTTGCATTTCTGCTTCCCAGCGGCAAACACTCCCGTGTCAACGGGTAGGAAGGAAAAGCAAGATTTCTCAAGTGCTCCTGGGCTGGATAAAGCAGCTTTGGGGTACTGGAGAGTCTGGGGGCTCTGCACTAAGAGCTGCAACCACAGGCGAGAAGGGAGGGCTGCTGAGCCTTTCCCACATCACCGAGTTGCAGAATTGATGTCCTGGAATTGAGAGGGGGCCCTGAGCACATCCCTGCTGTCCTGCTCCATCTCCTGCATCCCGGGACCATGCCCTGTGTGTGAGCAGCACTCAGGGCTGTACGCTGCACTAACACACACAGCTCTCCAGGACTGAGCTAATTACGAACCACAGAGGAGCTCAAAGGGATGAAGCCTCTTACCAGGGACTGCAGCTGGAATGTTACCAGATTACAGGTCAGAAGCAGAGCACACGCCAAGCCCCAGCTTACAGGAATGCTGCTGCAGCTCACATGTGAACACAAGCCTGAGGACCAAGCCCCAGCATCTGGACTGGTTGTGCAGCCTCCGGGCTCATTAGGGCAAATCCAGACCATGCACTGAAGAGGGATCTGGGGCCAGTCTGCCCTACAGGGACACATCTGCTCCATCACTGTCACTTCAGGCACCACAACACTTGCTTTACCAAGGGACAACCCAAGGGGCCCCAGCAGGATTTACCACCACTTCTGGTCAGCATCCAGCAAATGCTTTCTCCATCCTTCCTCTCTGACAAGATACCACCATCAGGATACAATCCTCTGTTACTCTAAAAGCAGTTGCAACACCCGGTCACAAGGTGAAGGAGAAATCCCCTCCCTTTGCAGTCAAATCCCCCAAAACTGCCCAGCAGGGAACACAGCCTGGGAATAGCCCAGCTCCCTGAGCAGGAGGACAGATTGACAGCAAACCAACACCCCACCCTCAAAGACATTAGACCAAATCCTGAGCAAGCCCAGCCCTTTTATAAGCCATTTGCAGGTGAAACCTGTAGACATTAGCTGGTTTGGGGAGATTCACATACCTGGGAGCAACCTTGGACATGCCGGCTGCTCCTTTATCCCTGCAGCACTCAGCCCACGGTGTAAGACATGGCTCTGGCATTTAGTGCTTCATGGGTTGTGAAGGGGATGTCTTGGCTTTTCCAGTGTCACGGCCATGGCTACGGCTTCAGCAATGTGCAGGGGGAGCCCAGCTCCTCAATGCATAGATACACAGCCACGTGTCTTGTAAATAGCCTGATTTATAGCAGGCTTAGGGGTGTCAGGTGTTGGACTGGCTGCTTCCAAGAGCAGGGATGAGCTGCTCAATGGGAGTAGAGGCAACCCCCAGCTTACACCTCCCCATCAGCATCTGAGTTGTGATTTTACACCCTCCTCACATTATCCTTCCACCAGCTCACCTAAAGCATGTCAAAATTATTATCCTCATTTGGAGAGGGGGAAAGGGGGGTGAGAAGGAAATTAAGTGATGTGGCAGAGGCCAGCCAGAGAGTCAGTGTCAAAGGCAGGACTAAATGCCCCCTCTCCCAAATCGCAGCCTGGTCTGGGTCTCTGTTAGGGCTGTGCCCCCCGTGTTTGTAGGGGACAGCTTTCCTGCAAAGTGTCCCACGGCTCTGCCCGCATGAGTCTGAGGTGCCCATGGAGTGGCTGATGCGGGTTGTCTTGGTGCCCCCAGGAGAGGTCAGATGCCCAAATGCTCACAGATAAGTCCTCCCAAGGAATAATTTAATTTAATCCTCTTTTTACCTTCTTCTCCCCCACCCCAGCAAAGCAAGAGCAAAGAAAATCTGCATGATTTTTGAGCTCAGAACTTTGTTCTTGGATAAAAGTCTTTAAAAAACTCACCGCCACCCCCCCCAAAGCCACAAAAAAACAGGGTAGAAGAAAGAGAAGGAGAAAGAAACAAGCCTGGGAAGCCGGCTCTGCACTTTGCCCCGGCTGCCTGGGACAAGGGGCTCTTTGTTTCGCTGGCCGGAGCCTGCTGTACTGGCCCTTTTCAGTCTCCCTCCCTGGGAAAGGGGCCAGGGGGAAGTAGGCACAAGCAGGGCAGGCAAAAAACCTGTGTCTGCAGTGAATAAACCCTGCTCGGACCCCCACCAGGCCCCCCCATCTTTATATAGCTGGTCTGTATAGTGTCTGCCAGAAACAGTACCGGGGGAAAAAGGTGCCCGGGTGACCCTTGGGTCTCTGCTTCCCACTCACTACCCCTGCAAATGAACATGTTTGTGTTCCTACCATGCAGGAGGTTTTAAACTTCTCTGTGTCTTTTGGATTTTGCAATCCTAAAGCACCTGCTAAAATGCAATGAAGCACTCAGCTGGTGTATAATCACCTGTCTGCAGCTTCCCGGACCTGCCATGCTGAGCAAGTCACATTGTTGTGGCTTTGCTGGGTCCCCAAGCACGTGGCAGCATAGGCTGGGAGCTACTGGGGACAAGTCGGTCTCGTCTCCTCCCACACTGGGGATACTGCCAGGGTGTCCCCAAGTCTACGGGCACAATGACACGGAGCTGGCGATGACTGTGGATTCAGCCAGCTGGGCAGGACTCTTGCTGCAGGGATCAGATCTAAGTTTGGAGACGTGTTTCTTCTCTTCTCCTTATTTTCTTGCATTGAAAAATCCAAGAGCTCTGCCTGGCTGCTAGCAATTCCCTGTCTCCCAACCCCAGTCACAAAGAGCTGGGGCTCTTGGCTGTTCTGCACTTTCAGCAGCTCTAACGAGAGTTGCAGATGCCCTCTCCAAGAGTGTCTGTCCATCTGTCTGGGCTGGAGCTCAGCTTTGAGGCTGGTTTTGCACACCAGTAAGGCAACTTTCTGCAGGCTGGGAATGGTGCAGGGCTCTCCGTGCCCTGCTCTGTACCCATGCCGGTGTGCACAGGGATGACATGAATTGGGTGGGTGCTTGGCATCCTGGGATGGGATTCATCCTGCCCTGCCAGGAGACATGCAAACACCGGCTGCTACTGTGCTTGTTTGCACAGCTCTGCTCCTGAGCAAGGAGTACCACAAAAATATGCCCAACTAACCCCAAAATGCAATGCTGGCTGCTCCAGGAGGACCACGCTGTACCCAGGCTGGCCCAGCACTTTGCAGCCAGGTCCCACATTTGCAATGCTCTGTTTCCTATCCTTCACAGGATGATGCTTATTAGAAAGCAGGGCAGGAAAACAAGAGCAATCTCTCCCCACGTCAGAAAAAAAGTTCCTCCTCAAGGCTATTTCTCCCTTGGGGAAAAGCAGGCGTTTGCAGTGTGCTGCACCAGCATGGCTTTGGGCTCCAGGGACACGCACACTGTTGGACCTCATCCTGTGGGGATGGCCCTTCCCGGCCTCTCCATCCCTGTACCAGAGCTAGGGAGGATATTTTCACCCCAGGGATCCCTTCCCAAAGGGTCCAGGCACCCCTTGGCCCTGGAGGAGGGGGCTGTGGGAACCGGTCCCACCGTTGCTCCCCATTACTGCTCTGAACAGCAACCACCAGAATGGAGAGGAGACGGTGTGGGGCTTTGTTAAAATAAATAAATTCAAGGAAAAGGCCTCAAACGTGTTTCCTCAGCAACCGCGACGTCACATGGGATGTCTCGCCTCCTCCCCACCCCGCCTTCTTATTATTAAAAGGGAAAAGAAAGCAAGGCAGAAAGTGAAGGGGAGCTGGGGACAGTCTCCTGGCAACACTGGGGACAGTAATATCCTCCTGCCAGGGGGACATGGCTCCAGCATGGGGAGCCTGGCCAGCCCTCGTGGCTGGAGCAGCGGGATGGGGACGGCATCCCTGGTGTCCCCTGGGATGGAGGTGACAGCACGCTGGGCACCACCATGTCCCCAGGGATGCTCAGCTGCTTCCCGGCCACGGTAGCCGTGTTAAACCCTGATTTACCCAGTGAGGATCCTTGATTTGCAGAGCAGTGGGAGCTTAGCCCCTCCATTTCCCCCTCTTAATTCAAGACATTTTTTGGTGATGATGACTGCACGCTCCCCCAGCACTCAAACCCTCGCCATTTGAGCTATTTAATCCATCCTGGCTCAGTTTTAATGGACAGTGGGACTGAGCAGGCAGGAGCTGGCAAAGGAGTCTGCACGGGCGTGGGTGGCTCGGGGACGGGGAGAGGGGATTTCTCCTGCCTTTCCCAGTGCCCTGGACCAAGGGGTCATCCTGTGCCCAGCGGCAAGGTCCTGCCAGCCCCCTTGCCCCCTCACCAGGCGCAGCTCAGCTGTGAAACGTGCCGCAGATGGTGCCGGAGCCGAGAGCAAACGGGGTCAGAAAGCAATTAGCCCAGGTCCTGCAGGGCAGCCCCACCGGTGCCAGTGTAGCTCGGCCATCCTGGAAAAGTCTTTAAAACCCTGATTACCAGGAGCAGCCAGGGAAGGATCCCTCTCTATTTGCCCATTTCTTATGCCCTTTTGCTAAGCCTCCACTGCTGGCCCCTGCCAGAAGAGGACACTGAGAAATGCAGCACTTTGCTCTGACCTGTTATCATGGCTGCATATTTAATTTGCTTCTCAGTACAGTGTTATGTACTTAGCAATGAACTGGCCAAACCCAACACTATTTTTTATCGCCGTGTGTTGATCCGACAGGGGAAATCGATATGTTCCTCTGACCGCCAAGAGCAATCTGATACCTCAGACTAAAAGAAACAGAAATAAAGATACAGGTTTCCACGGGAGCGCAGCGGGGTTTCCCCCTGCAGCAATCTGTGCTGGGACGTGCAGCCCCCCCTGGCTTGGAGGTAGATGCAGGTGGTACCCAGAAACCAAAGGAATCACGGGGATACCCTCATTGGAGCTGGACACGCTGCTGTGACATGAGGATTTCACCGCTGGAGGGGTCGAGGACCTGCAGCATATCCCCCCACTACCCCGTGTGCCTTTTCCACTGCTGGGGCTCTGCCCACCACTGCCGTTGTCTGCCCTCTCCTGCCTGCAGCAGCAGGCAGAGCTGGCTCCTGCCTTCAGCTCTCCAAGCAACAGCAGCTACTGGGAAATGCTTCAGCCTGAGCTGTAGCTGAGCAAGACCTGGGGTCCTGGCGTTTGGGGCCAGCCAGATGGACAAGCCATGCCCAGTGCCAGGGTCACTTCTGCAAGGCAGCTGGAGCAAAGCTGAGCCGAGGTGGGGCTCCAGGTTGGGGGGCTGGTGGGTGTCCCTGTGCAGACCCTTCCAAAAGGGCTTTCCCCCATACCATGTCCCCTGAGCGTGTTTCTCTCCCTGCTTCTCACCGCAGGTTCATGAATCACCGCGTCCCGTCCAACTGCAGGTACCAGCCGACGGAGTACGAGCACGCGGCAAACTGTGCCACCCATGCGGTGAGTTCCTCTCCCTGTCCCAGGGTGAGGGAGAACAGTGCTCAGCTGTCCAGGGATCCCCTGAGGAACCTCAAGGAATACCTAAAAATGTCTGTGTTAAGCTCTGGAGCAGTTCCTGAGGGTCTCGGGGCTGTGATGAGGCAGATATGCTCCAGATGCTCCCAGGGAGCAGGGATACTCTCCCTCTTTCTGCCCTGGGAAGCTGGTGTGCATCTCCCTTGCTCTCCCTCACCACGGCCCTGTGTCCCCAGGGAAGCTGGCTGTGGGCTCAGTGAAGCAGGAGTATTTTGCAAAGCTCCCTGAAAATGGAGTGTTTTTCACAGCGGGAACGGTGACAGGGACCCCATGGGGCTGCCTACGCGGCAGCGGGAGCAAGCGCTCCCCACATCAGGGTTTCCCTCGGGAGCTGGCAGCTCCCACTCTGAGCCCTGGGAGATGATCAGAGGTAGCCATCCTCCTTGTGCCTTCCTCCTCATCCCTACCTCCACCTGGAGAAGCTATTTTGGAGCTGCACCACACAGGGAGAGACCCTGCCTGGCTCTTGCGGGTGGCCAGCCTGCCCCTTATGGGTGGTAGCTTTCACCAGAAGCAAAAGAAACACCTAAAAGGAAAAGCAGAGACTGTATTGTAGCTGCTCAATGGAAACACAGAGTCGACAACAGGCTTGCTTCTCCCTTCCAGTTCTGGATTCTGCCCAGCATCCTCGGCAGCTCCATCCTCTACATCCTCTCTGACGACCAGTGGGAAACCATCTCAGCCTGGATCTATGGCTTTGGCTTGTCCAGCCTCTTCATCGTCTCCACCATCTTTCACACCATCTCCTGGAAGAAGAGGCATCTCAGGTACCAGCCGTGATTGCCTGGGGCTCGGGAAGGGGGAGAGGGTCCGGAGGCCCCCAGTGCTGCAGGCTGTGACCCATCTGTCTGTCTGTCTATCTGTCCTGCAGGACCATGGAGCACTGCTTGCACATGTTCGACAGGATGGTGATCTACTTCTTCATCGCGGCATCATATGCTCCCTGGTGAGTTGCTGGCGGGTGGGGACCATCGCTTGGCTCCACTGGAGGGGAGAAAATCAGCCTGGCTCCAACAAATTGGATTTCATTCTCTGGCTTTGGCTCTGCTTGAGGCTGTACCCTACCCCTTTCCACAAAACCTTCCTATCCTATAGATTTCAACCCCTCTAAGTTGAAGTTACAAGTTGGGGACACCCTTTGGTGGGACAGCCATGGGGGTGAGGGTGGCATTTCCCTGGCACCTCACTGCCCGGACCGGGGTGCTGCCCTAGACCCACCTCATTGCAGACCTGGGTCTTGCAGGCTGAACCTGAGGGAATTGGGTCCCTGGGCCTCCCACATGCGCTGGATCATCTGGATCATGGCATCTATCGGGACCGTCTACGTTTTCTTCTTCCATGAGCGGTGAGTGCCTTTACCTGGTATCGCAGAGCCCACCTCAGCTCTGCCAGCCCCTCTTAATGCCCCGACAGTAGTCAAACTGCAGGGGAGAGCAAGAAGGATGGAGATAGACACAGACAGACAGACAGACAGATAGGTACAGGGTCCCTGGGCAGCCTCCTGGTCAACTGGCAGTGGAGAGTTTCCTTGGACCACGTCCTTCCCCATCTGCACCTTGGTTTTAGGAGCTTTGGTGGCAGGGATGTGGGAGCAGGGATGTGGGAGCTGGGATGTGCTGCCATGAGTTGCTTCTCCCACATGGTGGCACCAAATAGAAAGCAAAAGGCCCCCGATGTCTCCCCGAAGTCCCAAGCTCCTGGCCCTGAGCTGGCAGCTCCCAAGCCAGGGTGGGGGTCCATCACCCTCGGAGCAGGGTGCCAGCCCCTCTGCGGTGGTGTGGCTCACACGTGAGGACATGGGACCTGCCGTGATGGCACCTCCACCCCTTTTCCCGTAGCACGGCAGTGGACATTACGAGCGTCAAACTCACTCGACGCTCCCTCTGCACCTACCTCCAAGCAGCTTCTCTGTCGGTCGCAGGTACAAGCTGGTGGAGCTGGTGTGCTACGTTATCATGGGCTTCTTCCCTGCCTTGGTCATCCTTTCCATGGTAAGCCACTGCTGGGAAGTACGCGGGCTCAGCGCGAGGGACAAATCTCAGCGGGGCTGGTTTGTCTCCGGTGGGTTGGCATGGTCCAGGCTGCGTGATGGATAAAGCCATCCCCAAATGCGATGTGGCCTGTCGCGGTTTTACAAGTGCTTTGAGTGCCCAGCAGATACCACGTGCATCTCCAGCGGACCTCCTGCCCGGGCTCCGTTGCTTTGAAATCCTCCCAGCAAAGCAGGGCTACTGGGTCCCCACTGCCTTGCTGGAGGGGAGGGTGTAGCAGAAGTCAGAGTGAGGGTCCTGCCTGCACCCTGCAGCTGGGGTCACGCTTTTGGTCTTGATGGAGTGGTGGCCGTCACTGAGCCCTGCCTCCCTTCTTGCTCCCAGCCCAACAGGGATGGCCTCCCGGAGCTGGTGGCCGGTGGACTCTCCTACTGCCTGGGCATGGTCTTCTTCAAAAGCGACGGCCGCATCCCCTTCGCCCATGCCATCTGGCACCTCTTCGTGGCCATCGGAGCTGGCATCCACTACTATGCCATTTGGAGGTACCTCTACCGGCCTGGCGCGCTGGAGACTAAAACGTCCCGGTAGACACCTTAAAGACATCGTTTGCACCAACTGGCACGTGGGGGCATGGAGGGGAGCGGGGGGACAGCCTGCACCGTGGGCTCGCCCCAAATCACCCGCTCGCCCCATGGGCAGCAGCTGCCGGTGCCCTTCCTGCAGGGACAGGAGAGCCTGGAGGTTGATTTTAAACAGATTTTTCTTTTTTAACCTCCGGAACTGTTTATTTTTTTTAGACAAAGGTTTTGTAACATGGTGGCCGACCGCCAGGCTGCGGGTGATAGGGGAGCAACCCCTCCCTCACCTGCCTGACCCTGAGCATCCCGTGGGAGCAGAGGCCCTGGCCCTACGTGCCCCTGGCTAGTGACACCCTGGGTTTGGCTACTGGAACCCTTAGCACGGGCCACCCAGGGGGCTGGAGGGGTTGGAATGGAGGGAGAGACCCAGCCTCTTTCCCCTGGGAGGGGGGCATGTCAGCACCCCTGCACCATCGGGGCTCGGCTCCTAAATGGTCCTAAGTCATTTCAGCATTAACCGCCCCCTCCCAAGTTCTTGACGGGAAGGTCCGGAGTCAACAAAGCCTTACATGAGACTGAAATTTGAATCTCTTCCAGAGTCCCTGAGCACTGCAAAACCTTTTCTCTAAGCCAGTATTAAGTGCACAACTTGGTACATCCCCCCAGATGGGCCCTGGGATCCCCCATGGTCATTCTCTCCCTGGGGTGCTTTGTTTTCCTCTCCTGTCTCAGTGCCGGTGGCAGCCCTGAAGCACGGCCCTGCTCCCGGGCTCTGCCACGCGCGTGCCTTCGGTGGGGAGCAGAGGGGGATCCGGCTCCCGGCATCCACCTGGCTGGGGGTCAGCGCATCTGCATCAGGGGATTTTTCTTTCTCCTCAAGAGAGGGAAGCGAACCTCCTTGGATTGGGATCACGGGGCTGCCTGCCTTCTCTGTTCCCGTCTTGATGATGAGCCTATTGCTCATAATCAGATTTAATTCCACTTTTGGGAGGATTTCCGACATTCCCAGGAATGCTGCAGGGAAGGGACACATCCATGGGGTGCTTGGAGGTGAGCTGTGATGGGGACATCCTAGTGACGCTTGGTTTTTAAATGCCTAACCACAGCTCCACACTGCTCTCCAAGGCAGGATAATGAGATATGGAGCACCCATACAGCCTTCAGGAGCATCCCCAACAGTGCTGGAATGGGAAAGCCATACCCTGTCCTACTCCCCAAACACACCGGCAGAGGTGGTGGAGCCAGGAGGGTCTGGGACATGCTGGGCTCTGGTCCGTGCCGGGCTCTGGTGTCTACTGGGGTCTGTGCTGGGAGCGGACGGACAGAGCAGCGCTGCTCTCAGTCCTGCCTGCACCTTCCCCAGGAGCCCCCGAAGGCATCGATTTCCCATCACATCTTTTTGGCCTCCGGATTAATCGCAACTGCGGCAGCCTTGGCACGATGTGGCAAGCGAAGGAGATTTATGGCCACTGTCCCACATCTCCTGTTTCTCCGGCAGCATGCCGAGGAGCCGAGCTCCCAGCTCTGCCCCACCACCCGCAGAACTTAGGATCCCCCCAGCCTGTGCCACTCCAGGACTGGCTCTCCAGGGCCGTGCCATCTTGCAGCAGATTACCAAAGAGAAAGCATCTGGATACTCATCCCCTCCTGACGTGGTGGCTGTGGTCACCAGGTCAGCAAAAAAAATCTGGTGGGTTTTCACTTCCATAGGCAGAAGGTTCCTATAAGGGACTCTGGGTGCTGTGCCCAGCACCCCAGCCTGGCATGAGGCTGCTAGGGAGGGTCTCTGCCCGGGGCACCCCAAAGCAGCCTTTGGGCTGGGATGCCTTTCAGGGTGATGGGTGGTCTTAGGGACAGGGGGTGAATGACTCGATGTGAGCGCGGTCTCTGCTGCTGCCTCTCCCAGGCCCCCAGGACACAGCTCTTGCTCTGTCACCTACGGCAGATGGAAGGGTGGAGAAGGACGAGCTGTGAGTAATCAGCAGTTGGTGGAGCATGTCTGGGGTTGGAATAGTGCGATATGGGGGCCCAGAGTGGGAGCTGCCATTTTTACTGTCTGGCAAGTCATCTTCTCTGTGCCTCAGTTTCCCCATCTGTAAAATGGGGGTGAAGACACCAACCTACCTCACAGGGCTCATGTGAGGACCCCGTGAAGCACTTGGAGGACAATTAGTGCTTTACAAACATGTGCTTCAATTTTCACTGAGTCTGGGGGCCCGGATTCCCAGAGCCACCCTGGGGCACGGTGACAACTGCGGCTCAGGGTGCGCAGGTCTCTTCCTGCTCCGTCACTAAATCCCACGGGGGAACCACCCTGGGGACAAACCGTGCACACAGCAGCCCCAGATGCCGGGCAGACATCCCTTGGCAGGGGCTGAGGATGCCCAGGGGCCACCATTCTGTTTTGTCTGCGGGTGTCATCCCGTGGGATTTATCTCGGAAGCTGTTTTGCCATTGGGGGCTTTTGGCCCTAAATCTGTCCCGGGGGCTCCCAAGGCCCAGGGACGTGCCAGAAGGACTTTTCCGAGGCTACTTCATCTCAGCCTCCTGCTGAAAACCCAGGGCAGATGCCTGGGTGGGAATGGGTGGCTAGGCTTCATCAGGGACATTGCTTCGTAAATCCTTCCCTTGCAAAGCAGGGTGGGGGCACAGAGCAGGTTATCGGATTGTCCTCCTATTTTATACTAATTTTAAATGACTCGTAATATCCTGTGGAGGAGGCTTCGAGGGATCTTTTTAGCATCTCATGTTTTTCACCATCCATTCTTGTTCAATCAGTATTTTATATTTAACGCAGTATTGGGTCAAATAAAATATAAGGAAGATAACGCTAGTGAATATTGTTTCCTGTGGAGTAGGATTGAAATAAAAACTCAAGATACCTCACTATTGCCTGCTTGTTGAATCAAAATTAGTTTCCCTGCAGCATCTGGAAATAAACCCATTTTCTATCTGACTTGCCCTGCATGGCATCGCCTCCCAGTGAGGAGAGGAGCCACTCAACCAGCTGCAGCGAGGCCCCGCTCATGGCAATGGAGCGCTGAGCACCAGCTCACCTCGGTGCATGGATGGCGTGGCCATCTGCTGGCTCGACTTGCCGGGGGGGGGCCAGCGTGGCTTTGCCCTTCACACCAGCTGTACGGGGAAATTTGGAAGCTTGGCGATGGGTTGAACTCCAAGCTGCAGAGTTTCCTTAAAATAAAATAAATTAATGAGTTTGCTGACAGCGGCCCTGTGCTCGACGGTGTTGGCTGAAGGGCTTGCCAGCATCTCACCAAAGTGGTTTCAGCGTAACCACTCTGCACGCCCGCTCTGGCCCTGTCATTTCCCCTCCTGTGGTGGCCGAGTCTGCGGTTGACGTGATGTCGAGCCCCGGGGCTGCCACCGCAGGGGAGGAAGGGTGCCAGATCTGGGGAGGAGGAAAATCTGTGGCAGACCAGGGTAAGCACTGCTCGCTGCGGACCCCAGAGGGGAACCCCCCCCCAATCATCACCCACCGGCTCCCACCAGCCTCGCCCATGGGCACCGGCTCCTCTTGGAGAGGGAGAATTTGTCCCCATCCAGAGAGTCTCCCAGCCGGTGCTGCCTGCCCCGGGCTCTGCACATCTACTGCCTGCCCTCTCGCTTGTACCTCTCCATCGTAATTATGCCGGGACCGGATTCCCCCACAGGCTGCGACGCTCAGCAGCTTTCCCAGAGAGCCGGGGAGGGTTGCCTGCTTCCAAGGGCAGCTGAACTCACCCCGAAACCTGGCCCACAACTTCCACCTCGCCCATAATTTCTCTGCTGCTGGTGATCGGGCTGGACTGGGAGGCCTCCTGGCTTTTTGCTTTCATGCAGTCATTCCCGGAGGGTGTCTGGGTGGCAGACCTACCTTCCCACCCAAAGCGTAACCCCCGCACCACCGAGCAGAGAAACACACCTTTAACCAAAAGGAGAATTTTTAACCGAGGGAAGGCGGAGAGCATCGGCGACCCCCTCCTCTCGAACAACTCGGCGCCGTCTCCATCCGTCCCTTCCCCATCTCAACCACCAGCCTGCCCTCAGCCGCAAGCACTTTCCAGGGCGACTCCGGAGCTCGTTTGATAAAACCCGTTTAAAAAGTGGTTTTTAAACGGCAGCAGCTGCCCACGCCGCCTTGCCTCTCTCGCTCCCTGGCATTTGAATCGGCCGCCTTAGCCGTTTATAACACCGGACCGAAAAGCTCCAAACCCTC
>NW_010972731.1:6030576-6044169 GCF_000737465.1 Haliaeetus leucocephalus | reverse complement strand
GGGGGGGATGGGGGCGGTGGATGTCCCCTGGAGCATCCCCGAGACATCCCCGTCCGCGCTGACCCACCGTACCCGGGAGATTCTTCCCGGTCAGTGGGTGTCCCCCCCCCGCTTGCTCGGATGGGAAGGTTTGTTTCTTGTCCCCTTGGAAAGTGGAGGCGGGAGGAAAGCGGCGGACGAGGGTTGAGGCTTGTCCGGTTGCCGTTGGAGACCCGACCTGCCCTGCTGCCTGCCCGACAGCACCGGGCAGGCAGGGAAAGCTGTGCTGGGGAGAAAAAGCACCTTGGGATCCTTGTCCCATTGCCAGGCACCTGGGGATCCTTCTCCCCATCGCACATCGCTTGGGATTCGTGTCCCATGGCACATCCCTTGGGATCCGCGTCCCATTGCACATCCCTTGGGATCCGCGTCCCATTGCACAGCCCTTGGGGTCCTTGACCCGTTGCATGGCCTTGGGGGTCCTTGTCCCATCGCATATCCCTTGGGGTCCTTGACCCATTGCACACCCCTCGGGATCCTTCTCCCCATTGCACACCCCTCGGGGTCCTTGACCCATTGCACACCCCTCGGGATCCTTCTCCCCATTGCACACCCCTCGGGATCCTTGTCCCATTGCACGCCTCTTGGGATCCCACTGCTATTCCACGCACACTGTTTCACCTGTATTGAGCTGCTCGGGACTGTTGTGGCATCCCAGGCCTTGGCAGGGAGGTGCCAAGATGGTCTGTGTCCCCAGGAGGCTGGAACAGTTTCATGCTGAGTTGTAACTTTAACAGAGAAAGCTCAGGGGAGTTTGCTACTTGCTTGGGAAGTGCTTATTTTCAGCACTCTCCAGGATCAGTTAATTATTGCTGGAAAAAAATTATTGCTAAGATCTTATAATTAGGCAGCCTACCGAGACTCTGCTGCTTGGAAGGCAGCAGAAAGCAAATGTTCTTTGTGAAATGTTTCTTGCGTGTGTGTGTGTGTGTGAATAGAGCTGCCCGGGCAGAGGGCTGGCATTTGTACTTGCGCATTACCGGAGAGCTGATGCACGTTGGCGGCTCAAAAGACCCTGCAAAATAATGAGAAAAAAAAAAAGGCAAGGAAAGAAAACCTGCTAAAAGGCCTCCTGTTGTCCTTATAGAATCGGGTCCCAAATCATTATAATCTATTTGTGGAGCTATAGCTGCCTTTAGGACAAACTGTTAGTTCATCTTTTGCAGGACCAGGACTGCCTTTATATCCTGTTTGAACAGTCCCTGGGCCGTGGGGTCCAGGGCGCTACCGCAGAGTGCCTGCTGCTAATAATAACGCGGTAAGGAGTTTACCCGCTCTGATCCGGCTAAAGACGGCACCGAGGCTGGCATCAACATTATCAGCCTCCGATCTGTCCCGAGATTAGACGGATAAAACTCACACAAGAAAAGGTTGGGCTCTGAAGTGGAGACTTGATCCAGAATGGAAGGGAGTGGGGGCTCTGATTCAGAACGGAGGGGTTTGGGCTCTGCCCTGGCAGCCTCGGCTGTAGGGACGGGATCTGCAGAGGGGCAGGATTTGGAGCTGAGGAGCGCACGTCAAAGCCGCCGCGTTCAGGGTGTTCTCATTTCCTTTGCTCTCTGAGTTATAATTTGTTCCACATTGCAGTGCCGGGGCGGCCTCTCCCTCTGCTCGCAGCATCCAGGCTGCAGTCGTTGCCATTAGACCAAGGCTGTGACTTGAGTGGTTTCCGTCCAAAAGGAAAAAAAAAAAAAAGGAAGAAAAAAAAGGGAAATTTTTCAAATAGAGATCTGGGGAAATAGCTTTTCTGGTTGCTGTTCTGGGACAGTTATAGCTGAAATCTCATCGCCCATCCGTGCAGAGCTGTGTCTGTGCCGGGACGAGCCCCAGGGAAATTCCAGGAGATTAAAAAGTGTTTTAATAGTGTTGCTGCTCTTCCCAAAAGGTAGTAAGATGACCTGGTAGCTACAGGTTGATTGGCTTGATAGCATTCCCCCGGGGAGAAGAGGAAGAAACCTAGCTCAGGCTTTAATTGATTAAAGACTTCAGCACTAGGAATAAATTCCTGCCATCCAACGTGGCTGTATGGAAAATAACTCCTGGCAAGTAGAAATTATTTCAGTCTCCGACGCAAGAGGTGACTCTCTCTCTGGCTGTAATACGCTTTTGCGAAGCATTTGAGTTATGCGAGGTGATACTCTTGTAAAAATCTGCACTTTCCAGTATTAAAAAAGTCAGTCCAGTCCAGTATTTAGAGCTGACATTACACAGCGTCAAGAAAGCCGGTATTAAATAAACCTGATCCATTTCAAAGGCAGTTATCAGAGGAGATTATCACTGCTGGGCACTGCTAGCTGGTAGCATACCCTCTGCGTTTCAGTACTTTTATTCTGGAAGGAGATAGAAATTATTTCTGGAAAAACCTGGGGCTGACCCAGAGCAGCACAGTGTTAATAGTTTGTACAAATCCGGACGGTAAACTGGGTGAGTGAAAGGCATCCTAATTGGAGTGGAATGGAAAATGGAAATCTTTTTGCACCCAAAAATAATAAACCGGAGTTGTTTTCCTGTCCCTAATCTGGATGATAAATTTTCAGCAGGAGCTGCTTGCAGATGCTGAGAGAGGCAGCTCAAGGGCTCACTGGCTCCTTGCTCCAACGGGAGCTGCCTGGGGGGCGGCTGTGCGTCTGTCCCAATTTCTATGCTGGAGAATTGAAAATTTTCAGGGTAATGGGAAATTTGCTCTGGAAAAAAAATAGCAGTTATTTGCATTTTCGGTCAGGGTGCTGTTGGAACCAAATTTGGGCTTATGATGGCCAAACCCAGTCTCTCCATCTCAGTAGAAGGGACCAAGAGGCTGCAGAAAATGCCTTGCAGTGAGAGACAAGACCACTATTGGGTTAGTCTACTCATAAATCAAATCAAAGGGAAGGAGGGGGCTTGACTAAAGCATCTAAATACTCTCACAGAGGAGAAAATACATGGTAGCCAAAAGCTCATTAATTGAGCAGAGAAAAGCATGACAAGAATCAATGTCTGGCAGCTGAAGCCAGACACATTGGAAATAAGGCATAAATATTTAACCAGCGGGAGTGATTAATCATCAGAAGAAACTGCGAGCAGCAGAGGTGGGTTCAGCATCTCTTTGCCTTTCACATCACGACCCATCACCTTGTGGAAAGTTTCTCCTGTAGCCCCAGTGCTGGACCAGCAAGAGGGGCTGGATCGAACCCATATGGAGGCTCTAAGTGATTTAATTTGATGGTGCATTTGTCTTATTCATGGTGGAGCCACGGAAAAGAGTATTTCTTGTGCCCTGCTGGCTCTTTCTGAGAAACACCCATGAAATCACTGCAGGCACTTTGCAGGTGCTTCTTTTCTCTTTCTTTTTCAGTTACCAGTGGTCGTTTTCCCGCAGATCTGTGGTGGGAGGGTGAGGGGATGGTGCTTGGTGGCTCTCCTCGACGTCCAGCAAGATAGACTGAGATCCAGGAAAAAACAGATCTCTGTGAGCATCCCAGCATGCTGTGGCTGCTGGGGGAAGGAGCTGGTCCAGGACTCGTCGTTCACCCATGGGCGAGAGGGTCCCCAGCCTGGTGTCCCTGGGGACACGTGTGCTTGGGAGGAGGAGATGAAGGTCACGGGGTTGTTGCTGGTCCCATCTCCTCCCCTTCACTTTTCCTTTCCAATAGAGTTTCTTTTCCTCTGGCTGTTCTCTCCCTGTCTCTTTGCGATGGGGTAGATGCTGTCAGTGGGCATCGCCGTGGCTGGGTTCGCTCCATCTGCCCCCCAAGGCTGCCGTGTTCCTGCTGCGATGGAGCCTGAGCTTGGGGCTGGTCTGGTCTTCCCCATCTACGGGCTGTGGCTGGATAAACACGTGTAAACACACGTGTCACCAGCCACGCGTGCCCCACGGCGGATGTGCCCCCTCCATCCCAGGCGTCAGCTGCTCTTACGTGCAGCAAGCACTTGGGCTGTTTGATTTGAGGCAGGGGGAACATAGTGAGATGCTGAGCTATAGGGGATATATACGTGGCTCAGTAACCTGCATTGCAAACGTGATGCACATCGGGAGCGGTGTTGCAGCATCTCTGAGCCCTCCAAAGCCACCGCACCGTGAGCAGCCCCGGACCTCCTCTTCCTCTTGCAGAGGTGTGACAGACACTCGCCTGGGACGATGCACGACAGGGGGGGAGGCCTGTTTTGAGGAAGATGATGAATGGAAGGAGAAAAGGCATGTGAGAAGGATGGCAAGGTAAGGGGAGGCTTTGCGTGGGCGCTGGGTGGGGGCAGTGGGAAGGAGCTGCTCACCCGTGGTGGGAGCAGGAACTTCGGAGCCTGCAGGAACGTCCCCCGTGGTTGCAGAGTCAGTTGTGCTGATGGAAGGACATGTGGTGGCCATGTGAATACCAAAAGCATTTGTCATAGCTCTGCAGAATAAATACAGACAGTGCTGGCCGGGGAAAATAGCAGGTTTTGGTGTGGCCAGGCACAGCGTGCAAGGAGGTGGAGGATACCTGGTAGAGATCCCGCTGGGAGGCAATCACAGGCTTTTGGCTGATTACTGTAGAGTTGTTAGCAGAGATGTCATCGAATGCTGAAGAAAGGGACTCTGGAAAGTCTGGGTCACGCTTCTGTAGCTGCAGGCGCGTGTCCTCCAACATTGCACGGCTGCGACGCTGCAGCTGGGGAACCGGGCTGCCTGCAGCGAGGAGGGGGCTCACCCGGGCTGGGGAGGTCCACGAGCGCGAGTCCCACCAACCTTTGGAAAGATGTGCCCAAAGAGTTAATGCCGTTGCTGGCTTGTCCCCAGGTAGCTGGGTCCAGCTGGAGCATCCCTGCTCTTGCAGCAGAACCCAACAGCATCACACGTACCGCAGTTTTCTCTTTAGCTTCCTCGGAGATGCCCGTGACCAGCATGCCTGAGCGCATGGATGCGAGAAAAGCCCATTTCGTTATCATCTTATCATGTCCGTTAGAGTCCTCAGGGGGATTAAGACCATGTGTTACGCTGTCTTCGGGAGAAGGCTGCGATTTCTCAGGTGACCTGGGCTGGTGCCTGGTCAAAGTACACCAGTGTTGCTCCAGATGTTGTTGAAAAATGGGATGGCCAGGCTGGAAGCTTCTTCTGATCCAGGCTTCTTATTTTTTCCCCTGTGAAATGCCTTTGCCTCTGCACTCTGTAGAAGCTGTGTTTGATAGAAAGAGCAGGAAAAGAGCGGAGCTATAAATAACATATTCAAAACCAGGCAGGGACCTGCGAGAAGTGAGGATGCTGTCTCTGTCTGTGATGTGGGCTTGGAGGAAGGACTGTACCGCCAGCAGATGTTCAAAGGTTTCCCTTTGTGCTGGAGGTAGTTCAGGGTAGAGGAGATTAAATCCACCAATTGAAAACAGTGGTTTGATGGCAAAGTTTTGACTTTTGCATCCTTGATGGCAAGGACTCGTAGGGACACAGGGGCAGTTTTTCTTCTGGTCGATGTTAAGGAGGGCTGGCAGGGCTGTGCTAACAGCCTGGGGCAGCAGTTCTTCAACCCAAGCGTCTGCCAGTGCCCTGACCTGCTCCCCAGGTTGGGTCCGCCCTGGCACTCCTGGGAGATGTTGCACAGCAGACACCAAGGGATGTCCCCAGGGATGTCCCCAGCAGGAGCAGCAGCTCCGGGCTCAGCTGGAGGAGGAACAGTGGCATGGGGGGATCCATAGCTCTAACCCCATCCCTGCCTCAGTTTCCCCAGTTGCAAGGTGGGAGCAGGAACAGCCTTCCCCAAACCCAGCGAGTTGCAGTGAAGCTGTCGGGGCCAATGCTCGGCTGGCGAGGGACAAAACACAAGATGCTAAGCTCTGCTTTCCAGGCTGATTGCTAAGCCTGGTTTTGGTAAGCCAGGGCCGGAGCAGCTGCCGCCTTCCTTCCCTCCCTGCCCCACAGCACCCGGATGGCCGCTGTGTCCTCGCTTTCAGAGCCAGTGGGTTGGGAAGAAGGACAAACCCCAGCATTTTCTCGGTCCTGGTGGGGGGGAAAAAGGGGTGATGCAGGGTATAGCAGAATCGCACCACAGCTCCCAGGCACGTCCTGCAGCCTTAGTGCTCGCTGGTGCCTCAGTTTCCCCATCTGCAGCGTTCAACGGGTCTCTGATCCTGGGATGGGGAGATGTACACCCTGCAGAAATCCTCCATGCGCAGCAAGGAGGTTGTTTCTGGGTTAGAAGGTGACCTCTTCCATTAGCAGCAGGGACGCTTTTTCTTCCCGAATTAGATGGTGGTTTGGAGGCTTTCCAGCGCCGACATCATTCTGCCTGATAGCGCTGGGTTTGCTCTGGCGGCGAGATCCTGCCGGAGCGAGATGGGGCTGCAGATGCAGCAAGCTGCCGGTACCCCGCATCTCCCTGGCCGTGCACAGCTGGATCATGCCGACTGCTGCAGATGGGATGTTGTGGGGGTCCTCTGTGTGTGCACCGAGTCCCTGCCCGTGCCTGTTCCCTGCACGCAGGCTGCACATTATAAATCTGGAGGTGAGGGAAATCCCTGTCCTGTCTGAATCAGAAATGCTCAAATTCTCTTTCCGGACCTTGGCTGCCAGCAGTCTGTGGTGCAGCCTGTGGCGTTATCAGCGCCGTGCAAGCACCGGGTGTTTGTGCATCCAGGATGCGATTTCAAAGCCGGCCCCAGATGTCGGCAGTGACATCGGGCAGGACCGCTATCTGCCTAAAGCCAGAGGAGCATCACGGTTTCCAGCGTGTTCCTGGGGACCGAGGCGCACCGGGAGCTGTCGCACGGCTGTGGCTGCATCTCCTCCGGTCGTTGCCCACCCAGGGCTGCCCCGGCTAACGTGACAAGGGCAGCCTTGTCAGCGATGCCACCGCATGCTTTAACATCCTCCGCAAACTAGCAACAGCCAAGAGATTTGTCAGAGTCAGGACATTTTTAGAAAGGCTAATTAAAGCCCGTTTTCACCCTTGTGCCTCTCGGTGAGCAAAAGCATTTAGCGGTGACCTCAGAGTGACTGAATTTGCACTTGAGCTTTCTGTTTCACCTCTAAAAAATGGGATTGCTCCGTAAACTCATTAGTGAAAGTAACTCCTGACGCCTTGGCTCCTGACCAGGATGGGCCCCACCAAGTCCCGCTGGGCTCTGCTCTCCTCCCACTGCATTTTGCTTGGGCAAGAGGGCCCTCTTAATACACACGAAGGAGAAATTTGGGGCCGCTCCAGGCTACGTTTTCAGGGACAAATCCATCCTGGGGTAACGGTGCTGATGCCAAGGAGCCCTGCTGAGCTTGGCCCCTGGTGTTTTGGGTTGCACAAGGGAAACGGCCCTCCCTTACCGCTGTCCCTTCGCCACCCTTGGAGGTGACAGCGGCTCCTCCGCGGCCACCAGCTCGTTCCTGCTCTCTCTTCCCTGCTGCACATCTGGCCTCCAAACCACTGACTTTCCCCTTTTTCCTCTCCCCTGCCCAGCTGCGCCCCATGACGACCTCACGCGCGATGTTTTATGGGTCCTCCTCCACCATGACTCCACCATCCAAGAACCGGCTGAAGCGCCAGAGCCGGATTTTCTCCCAAGTCTTATACAGGACGCTGAGCTACAAGGACCGGAGCTCAGCCTCCGCTTCCCCGGCAGCCGGTGAGGATGACCCGGCCGAACTCTCCACCCAGCTCTCAGCCCCTGGCGTCCTGAAGATCTTCGGGGGCAACATCTGCGCGGGCACCAACTACAAGAGCGTGCTGGCGACGGGCAGCTCGGGCGCGCGGGAGCTGGTGAAGGAAGCCCTGGAACGCTACGGACTGAGCCAGCTCAGCGCCGGGCAGTACGCCCTGTGCGATGTCATCGGGAGGTTCGAGGGCCCCGAGAAGCAGTGGCAGACGGAGGGGCTGAGGGTCCTGGGTGACCACGAGAAGCCGCTGCTCATCCAGGACCTCTGGAAACCCAGGGAGGGTTTCTCGAGGCGGCTGGAGCTGCGCAAGAGGGCGGAGGTGGAGGAGCTGGCAGCCAGGGACGTGGACACCACCACCGCAGGTCAGAGCTGGGTGCGGGGCAGGGAGAGGGGCCGGGGAGCTGTGACCACCCCCCCGAGCTGCCTGCGGGAGACGCACCCCACACCGGCAGCTTTTACCCGGGTTTTGGGCATGGGAAGGGGTGGTGCAAGTGGGAGGATAGCCATATTTTAGCTGCAAGGCTCCTGGGTAGAGTTGGTACTCCATGCGTAAAGTGAAATGCGACCTCAAATACTTACCCAGCCAGTCTAGGCGTTCGTACCAAATTCCCCGTCGCGTCTGGGCGGCAGCAGGCAAGACCATCAGCGTTGCCCGCTCTTCCCATCACTGTGAACCAGCGTCATGGTGTCCCATGCCTTGGCACAGCTCCGTGCCTGGCAGAGCACTGCCCTGCTCCCCCTTCTCCCCGTGAGCATCCCCCAGGCTGGATACCCTGGGCAAATCTGCAGGAACAATTAAGCAAAATGAAAAGCTAATGAAGAGAGAGCAATGTAGGGCAGGAGAACCCCCCCGGAGATGCCGGATCAAGTCCAGGGCTGGCAGGAGGAGATAAGTGCATCATTAGGAACCAGCAGGTTAATAAGTTACCCCAGTGCAGAGTAATGAAGTTTTCCTCCTCCCACCCTCAGATAAAAACCCCATGAGGATGAGGGCGGAAAGGCTTAAAATCATATTTTTAATTGCATGATGCCCTTGGTGGGTCTGACCTGCTGACGGAGGGGTCTGGATCAGGGTCTGGAGGTGTCAGCCAGGGCGTTTTGCTGGGATGGGCACTGAGCGATTCCTCACACCTGTAGAAAAGGGTTGCGATTGTCAGAAATAACCTAAAAATGGCGTAGGATTACTCCAGGCATTCAGCAAACAAGAGCCAAGGTTTCCCCACCAGCAGCGGAACAAATGGCCCAACCTGTCCCACGCCAGCGGGGACAGGGCTCCTTTCCCATCTGCTCTAACGAGGGCTGGAAGGAGCCCAGGCACATGGCATGAAGGAAACCAGCCGTGCGCGTTTCGGGGGAGTACAGATGCTGCTGGGGTCCCACCAACCGTGATTTGCAATCGCGATTTTGCCTGGGTGCCCCAAAATCTGAGTGTGGGATTTGCAGCTTCGCGGGTTGCTTGTGTTGTGCGCAGGTGCCCATCAGCACGAGGAGCCAGGGATGGGCTCACATCCTGCCTTGAAACGAGAAGGATAGAGGAACAGTGGAAAATAACCCAAAGCCCTCATATTAATGCTATGCAGGGTGGTCTGCTGGCACCCAATAGTGAGACAGGGCTCCCTCCATCCCTCATCGTGTCCAGTCCTTGTGTCTGCTCAGGGAGGGGATGCTACAGGATCGGTCCCAGCTTGCTGCACGTGTGATGCGAACAGAGAGAAAGAAGCTGCTGCTGCTGGTGCCCAGGCCAGGGAGGAGGCTGCAGAGGTAGATGCTCTGCTCTTCTCTTCGGCTCTTTCTCCAGCCAGGATCAGAGAGATATTACGTGCTTCGGGAGAGCAGTGACTCTAAAAACAGCTTCTTTTGAAGCGAGGAAAGGGCAAGAGCCAAGCGCGATGGTTATAGCACACGGCAGGGAGGGCCACGTGGCAGCTCCCTGCCTGAGCCCAAGGTCACATCAACTCTTGGCCTCAAATTCTCCCCCTCGGCTGCAGCAAGCAGCGTTCCCACCCATCACTTGGATCCTGGGTGGGCTGGCAGCTGTGGGGAGGGTAAGGCTCCCATGCAGGCCAGGGGAGAAGCAGGCAGCGGGCTGTCCGGTGCGGGAGTGGGCAGCACGGAGCTGGCCTGGGCTCAGCACCCTTCGGTGATTTCCCATGGAGGAGCAGTTCCTGACCGGATCGCGTGCCCTGGATCTGGAAATAAGCCCGTTACACTTTCAATGTAGATATCACTTCATTTGTTTCAGCACTTCTGGGTGGGGTGGTGGAAATTCCCCATTTTTTAGCCTTCAGGCATTTTCCATAGCTGACCAAGCTCTTCCGAGACAGAAAACCTACACCCACATTTGTTTAGACTGTCTGCTCTGCAGACTACTCAGCTCTTATTTGTCTTACCTGTTAAAATCTCACTCCTGCAGCCTTTTCTTTCAGTGGCACCAGGGCCTCTGTCACCGGTCTCACCCCATGCTGGTGGCACTGCCCAAAGGGATGCTGCAGGGATGGGACCACGCTTTCCCACCGCATCCATGAGCTGCTGAGGATGAATGGGAGTGATGCAGCATGTCTGGGGGAGGCATCTGCTTCCCCCTCAACTCCAAAAAGACACAAAACTCCTGGTGTGATGGGGACTGACTGCAAGTGCCCTCCACCGGGGTCACCCTTGTCACCAGCCTCAAGCTGGCAGAAGTCCCCTTGCCAAATATTAGCTGCCTGCCCAGGGTCATGGGGCACTGGTGTGGAAAATGCAGCATCTGGCAAAAAATAAAGGGACTTTGGGCTTGCAGGTCCCTGGGGAAAAAACAAACAAACAAACAAAACTGGGATGCTGCAAAGCGGGATCCCCAGAGAAATACCTGCAGTGCCCTTCCCCACGTAGGGCATCACTGGAGCGGCAGGACTGGGACCACTGGTGTCACACAGGCTGGAGCATCACTACCCACCCTGCAGCTGAGCTGGTAGCTGGGGGAAAGGCTCCACACCCATCTGTGACCTGTTAGCAAATAGCTTAAGAGTTTTATCTGCTCGGTTATCCGTTATCCTAATTAGTTTATTAGCTGCTTCCCCCTGGAGAGGAAGGTGCTCACTCCTCACGCCACTAATTAGCAGCCCAGGTAGAGCATCTCTGCAGTAAACGAGGCTGACGCTCTCTCTCACTGCTACCTCCAGCCCCACTGCTTTTGGGGACCGATGAGGCAGCGGTTAGGGAGCATCTGGGGAAAACACCCACAAACCGGAGGGCACTGGGACAGAGGTGCAGTACTTGGCATTTTTACGGCAGTCACCTTCCAAAACAGCCCCATTTGCACCATGTCCTGAGCTTGCTGGGGCTTTCCTGGGAGACTGGAGGCTGAATTGCGTGCACGCCTCAAGAAACTTAGGAGTTAAGCCTGTTGTATTAAAAGATGCTCTGCCAGCTACCTCTGAGGAGCTGGCTTTGATATACTTTAGCATGACTGCATCCAGGGAGGATTCCCTGCAGGGTCTGTGTAGCAATTACATTAGGAAGGACTAGCCTGGCGTTAGCCCCTCCTGGGTAAATTCAAAGCGTTACTTCTTTCCTGGGGCCTGTGGAGTTATTTATTGACTGATCTATTTCTCAGCCAGGAAAAGGGAACCTCTTTCCTAGGCTGAAAAAGAGGCAGATCCCAGCTAAGATCCCAGGAAGGTTTCCCCCCCGGGATGCAGGACGGGTTTAGAGGCAGCAGTTTGGTGGGGTCTGGTGGATGCTGGCCGGGGGGTGCGCGGTGTCCCTGCCTGGGGTGCCCAGCTCTCCCCAAGGGACAGGGTCCCATCCTGCCCCGTTCCCATCTGCATCATGCTGTGGCTTCAGCCGCTGCCGGCTCTGTCCCGGCCATGCTGTGTGGGAGATGCTCGTGCAGCGTTTTGGGTGGGATAACCTGCACGCACTCGGGAGAAGAGAACGGTACCAGAGGATTGAAAAAAACTAACTGGGTTTATGGAGGGACTTTTTGTTATGCTCAGGAAAAGAGCTGTGTTTATCTTTCCAGCGCAGCTCCGGGGTTAGCGGGGAGCCTGTGACGGGGGCTCTATCGGCAGTAAAAAAGCAGCTTTTTCCTATGCAAAATAAATACAGAAGCTTCCTTTCCCCTAGATAAGGGACCGGGGATGGTGTGTCTCTCCAGGCAGTGGGACCCCAGTCCCAGCAGCCCCCGTTCCCTCCTGGCGCAATAAGCTCCAGCAATAGCTGCTCCCCAGGATCCGGCCCCTCTCCTCCTCCACTCCCACGGGCCGGGCTGGGACCTGCATCGCCCCAGTCGTCCTTCATCCCTTTGGCCCATTTCCATGCTGTGGGTTGGAGACAGGGCTCCTGGGGGGAGCCGAGGCCTCCTGCGGACAAGTTTGGGGTAGCCTTCGGCATCCCCAGCGGCACAGCTTGGGCTGTGCTCCTGCCCGGGCAGGCTTGTTGCACCCCTCCGGATTTCACATCTGCGGGACGCAGGCGTCCCGTGCTGTGCCGCTGGCCGTGATGGGGATGTGAGCAGGGCCGATTGCCTTTTTAAGAAGGACACGGGGCACTGGACAGCCAGGGGTGGTTTGGCCATGCCTTGCCCTAATCCCAAGGCATGTAAACAGCAGGGGCTATTTTCTCTCTCTCCCCATCCCCATCTCTTTCATTTTCCCAGCAAAGGAGCGCTCGATTTAAAACAAACAAACAAAAAAATGTATTTCAGAACCGGCAGCCCATTCCTCACCAAATAAGGCAGATGACATTTTTTTGGGGTCTGAGCTTGTGAGTGTCCCTTTAAGCAGCGCTGGGCACTGGGCTCTCCGCTCTGCCATCCCCAAATCCCGCCGGCTGTCCCCAAATCTCGCTGGCCAAAGCCTGCTCGCAGGTCAGCCGAGCGGGGCTCTGGCTCTGTGCTGCACCGATGCCGCTGCAGTGCTGCTCCTACAAGCAAATCCTTTAGGGTTTTTTTTCCCTTCTCTTCGTCCTCCCCGAATGCCAGCGACCTGCTCCCAGGAGGCTGCCTACCCGAGGTATGAGCATCACCCATCGGACCTGCAACTTCTCCTTATTTCTCCTGCAGAGCTCGAGCCACGCTTGCAACACGGAGGGAACCCACGGGGACCCCCCCCAGGGCTGGGGACCATGCGAGGGACTGCTTTTGCGGCTAGGCCAGGCCTATTCATTTGCTCTGGCTCCCATTCGTCTTGTGGACAGCTCTGTCTGAATTGATGCTTGGGAGAAGTTAATTACAGCTTGCTCCTGCGGCAGGCAGGCGGGCAGGCTCCACTGCAGCTCCCAGCTCCCATGCCTGGCTGGTGCCTGGGGGGGGGACCCTGGGGCTCCCCACAGCTCCTGCTTGCTGCTGGCCCCCGACTGCTGAAGGTCTGAAGGCAGCATCCAGGCTCTTTTTTTTTTTTGGAAAAGATTGAGCTCAATTTCTTTTTAGCACAGATTTTTTTCTCCTCCCTGAGCCCTGGCAGTGTGGCTGGGGCGTGTGGGGGATGCTGCGGGCGCTGAGCCCCCCCCGGTCAGTGTGGGCTTTGGGGGCCAGGGAGGGCTGGGGCGTCCCCTTTTTGGTGATGGCATTGGGGCACGAAACTCTCCACCTTTGGATGTCCTGGCATCACCCTTTGGGAAGGGTGAAGAACCCAGGGGACATCAGCCCAGGGAGGGTGCGCGGTCCTGGAGGCGGGGGGGGAGCTTTCAGCCTCTCCCACGCTGCAGCATCCCTCCAGCCGTGGGTTACTGCGCCTGCGGGGGGGTCCCGGCGAGGTGGCGAGGACTGAACGCCGCTTTTCTCCCCCTCTCCCTCCTCCCCCCTTTTTCCCCCCCTACCAATTCCCCGCAGGCATCAACGCCCAAGCGCGGAAACTGCAGCGGCACCGGGCGCGGGGGGCCCGGCGGCCGCCGGCGGGGGTTGAACGGCTCGGTCCCCCCCCGACCCTGCGGCGTAGCCTCAGCGAAACCAGTTTAGGCAATCCGGTTCGAAGGACCGGCAC
>NW_010972731.1:6006962-6030566 GCF_000737465.1 Haliaeetus leucocephalus | reverse complement strand
GGGGGGAGGAAAAGCATCCTTTAGAAAACGAGCCAGCCCGGCTTGGGACTTTGCAGTCTCGTCCCTGAGTGCGGAGTCAGGACCCGCGACCATCCCCCTCACCCCCGGTTAAAGCCGCAAGGGGAGGCAGGGAAAGCCCCGGAGCAGCATCCCGGTTTTGCGGGTGATGGCTGAGCTGCCCCCGTCCCCTGTCTGGCTGCTTCATTAGTGGCAAACGTAATGAGAGGCAGCAAGGAGACAGCCCGTCTGGGAGCCTCTGCTCCCCAGCGCTGGAGGCACTTGGAGAACTGGAAAGGACTGGGACGGCTCTTGGAGTTAATGGCTACTTTGTCCCCGTTGACTATCTGGCTGGTCCAATCTTTCTGGCAGGGCGACATTGGCACTGCAGCCCTCACCCGTCTGCACCCATCCCGTTAGTACAGCTGGGGAAACTGAGGCACGGGGTGGTTATGTGAGCTGCCCCGGGGCGTGCGGGCAGGCTGGCGGAGAAGCCGGGCCAGGGAGCGGTTGCTCTGACCGGGGTCTTGCTGTCCTCCCCCGGGCAGGGGGGGTCCAGGCATCCCTGCAGTCTGGGGGGAGAAGGTGGGAAGGAAAAGCAGCTGTGGGGGTGAGAGGTGGAGGGAGGGCTCCCTCTGCCCAAAGCAGCTCCTTTTACTGCGTGCCCAAAGTTACCGTGCCCATTTATTAGCGTACCCAAAGCAGGGATCACTGCTGTCCTGCTCGACAGCGAGGAAAATAAAGAGAGAAACATGTTTCTGCCATGCAAAGGGGCAGCAGGCGGGGGGGATGGCCGGGGACAGCGGGAGGCTGCAGCACCCACCGCACTGCAGGGAGGAGGGTCCCTTCTCCCCACCCTCCGGTTCATGCCGCCTCTCCCCGTTTGGCAGGACAGCTTGGTTTACCTGCTGAACCGCGAGCAGCACACTGTGGGCCAGAGGACGCAGGCGAGCAAGCCCAGCATCAGCCTGTCGGCCCCCGACATCTTGCCCCTGCACTGCACCATCAGGAAGCTCCGACCTTCCCGGCATCGCTCAGAGGAGAAGCTGGTGCTGGAGCCCATCGCAGGTGCCGGCATCTCCGTCAACTTCGCCAAGGTGGCCCGGACGGTCGTGCTGCGGCACGGGGACCTCCTCTCCCTCGGTCTCTACTACCTGCTCCTCTACAAGGACCCCATGAAAGCCCAGCCGCTGCCGGCACAGACCCTGCTGAGGCTGCGAGCCCTGCACCCCGCCGTCCCCGAGGGTCCCCCCGTCTGCAGGGCGTGTGGCAGCCTGCTGAAGGAGAGGGACCCCGTCACCAAAAAACGGGGTCCCTCACCTGCCGGCGGCCCCAGGGTACCCCGCAGAAAGCTGCTGCTGGAGTTCGAGCCGGCAGCCGAGGACGTGCTCCTTCGGCGCATCATGACCCTGATCGAGCCGGGGGGGGACGACCACAAGCTGACACCCGCCTTCCTGCTCTGCCTCTGCATCCAGCACTCAGCCACCAGCTTCGAGCCGGGTGACTTCGGGCAGCTGCTGCTCAAAGCGGCCAAAATGATCCAGCGGACGGTGTGGGTCAGTCGGCGGTGGGACAGGGGTGTTGGTGGGGTGGGGGTGTTGCTGGACCCCCCCCAGGGGCTTCCCCCAGCCCGGCCCCCAGCAGCAGCGAGTGCTGATCGGGATGATGCTCGTGCCGCCCCGGCCCGCTGGTTTTCATTTTGCTTTCCCCTTCTTTCCCTGCCCAGGAGCGGACACGGGAGCTGGCTGAGAAGCAGTCCCAGCAGTAAGTGCAACCCGCTGCCCCTCCTTGTTTTGCCCTGAAAGGGGGAGAATTCAACTCGGTTCTTCCTCCCTGAGTGAGAGGAGTCTGTGTCTGGCTAAAACCAGCCTCCCAGCCTGGCAGCACCAGTGCACGCTGAGTTTTCCTGCTCAATCCCACTCATTCAGCTCTCTGGTCCTTTCACCACGGTGCTTGCAAGGCCCCTGGCTTGGGAATGTGTGGGGCTGGAAAAGCAGGTGAACTCAAGGGAGAATAGGACCTGCGGCAGCTCTGGGGTCTTCTCCAATCCAAGACCTGGCCAAGGCTTTGCACGTGGCTTCAGCATCCCTGAGGGATGTGGTGGGGATGGCCCCGGCGCGGGGTTTCACCCCGTTCACACTGGAGACCCCTCTGTGGTGCAGGGAAGGGGCTGGCATTGCATGTGTATATACAGGGATGGTGTCCCAGGGTGGGGAGCACCACTTTGGAGCTATCACAGCAGTGCCAGGGACTGGCTCCCCAGCCATTTCCAAAATCCAGGCTCCAAAGCAGCATCTGGAGAAACCGTTGGTTCTTGCTGTGAGCTCTCCTTTAGGACAAGCTCCGAGGATGCTTCCCAGGCCTTTTCTATAGCAGGAAAAAGCAGTTCAGCAGTTGAGAAACTTGCCAGATGCTTTTTATTTATTTTGTTTTATTTTTGAACAGCCCAGTGCAGGCGGGCTGGGTTTAACCGTCCAGAGCTGGCAGGAACAGCACATACTTCTCGGGGAGAGCTGTTTTTCAGCCATGAGTGTTTACTGCAATTCAGCTGTATTAGGGGGAGTCTCCCCCAAAAGTGGGACCCCACAAAGACCAGGTGGCTCTCCGCCAGCCCAGTCCCTGCAGGGTCCCCTTTGCCATTCCGCAGAGCAGGAACCACCAGATTTTGGTTGTAAAGGGTCTTCCTAAGGGAGGTGCTGGGCATGGGGGTGAGGGATGGAAAAGCTCTTCAGCTGTCCAGCATTGCCCCAGGCTGGCCGTTTTCTCCCCAAAAACTTGAGTGGGGATGTTGAGGAGCGGCAGCCGTAACGCCTGCTGTGTCTCCCCAGCCAGGACCCTGCTGCCCTGTCCCACTTCACCATCACGGACCTTCTCCCAGACCTGCAACACATCCTCTTCTGGATGGCCAACGCCATCGAGGTCCTCTACTTCATCCAGCAGAAATCGCCCACCTACATCCAGAGCATGGAGGAGGAGCTGGACGTCAGAGGTAAGGCTGGACGCAGCGTCCTGCTTGCTTCTCCGGCCGGAGCGACTTTGCTCTGCTAATCCCCGGTCGCAAGCGATGGTCAGTGCCCCTCAGATGCTTCTTTAACCCCCCGTAATCCTCATCGGCAGGGATGTCTCCGCGGTGCAGGCTGGGGTAATCTGGGCGGGAGGAGCAGCCTCGCGTCGTGCCGCGGTGCTGCTCGGTTTCAGGACCAGGTTGTGTTGCATTTGCAGCTGAGCCTCCCCTTTCCACCACAGTGGCTTGTGGTTAATGCCTTGGGGGTGGCTTTCTGCCCCCAGCTGCTGTGGGAGCACCTGGATTTGCAGGCAGCCCTGCAGAATTGCTCACTGGTGAGCCTGTGTTAATACCAACAAAAAAAAAAAAAAAGAAAAAAAAAGAAAAAAGGGATTAAATCAATCATCAGCCTCAGAAACCTTCTGCTCTATGCAGCAAGTTAAAATATTCATAGGCCAGGCAGGGTCTTGGAAGGACAGGGCAGAGGCCACCGTGCTGCAGCACTGGGCTGTGCTGCCAGCGGCGTTGTGAGCCGTGGGAGACGGCAAGTGGGCGCTCCGGGATGAGAGGAGCCTCTTTGCCCCTTGGGGGGATGCCAGGGTGGTGATGCCAGCCTGGGAGCACTAATAACGCCCACCCCGGGGATTTGGGGAGCAATGAATTCAGCCTGCCTTGCTGCTGCAGGTTTGCTCCCCCATCCTCCTCTCCATCCCGTAGGCTCCAAGGAGTCTCTGTTCTCCTCGACCATCACAGCCAGCGAGGAGGCGATGACGGTGCTGGAGGAGGTGATCATGTACACCTTCCAGCAGTGCGTCTACTACATCTCCAAGGTACGTGCTCCCCGGGGAGGGCAGCAGTGTCCCACGGGGCCATCAGGAGCATCCCCAGCAGTTCTCGGGCTGCACGGGAGGGTTTTTTTAAGCTTTTACTCTTTGGCAGTTGCATCATGCCGAGGTGTTTTCCTTTGGGCCGAAATGCCCCGATTTTTGGTCGCAGCCCAGGAAAAGTATTGAATTACTGCGGTGTGTTTCCCTGCCTGCAGTGCAGCGGCTTGGGGGAGGCGTTTGGGGAGAGCTGCTTGGCTCCGGCCAGCGCGGCATAATGGTGCGATTCAGGGCGTGATGGAAAGGGGCCCCTGGACCGTCGCCGTTGGACCGCGAGAGCCGGGCAGCATCGGAGCGGGGAACAGAGCGGGCAGTGTGAGGCAGGAGAAAGGCTGCTGTGTGCGGGACGGCCCTGCCTGTCCGCTGGCATCGGCACACGAGGATGCAGGGGTTGCTCCTGCTCCGCTCGGCCGAAGCGGCACCCTCCTCCCCAGGACCCTCCGCCTCCCCCTTAGCCTTGGCAGAGGTGGGTGCTAGGTGCTGCTCTCCCATTTAAGCAATAGGGAAAGGTCATCCTCATCAGGTCACCGTTTTTCTTTCACCCTCGTGCCCAGCTGATCGGCTGCTGCCCTGGTTCAGATCAATTTTCAGATCCTTTTAGCTCAGCCATCCCACGCTGTCACCTCCAACTGCTAAAAGCAACAGACACGTTCATTTTAATTTTTTTCTTTAAACACTTGCGCAACACCGGAGCGCATCGAAGCAGGGGGTAAGCAGGATCAGCCCCTTGCCGGAGCAGTGCCAGTGGGGTTTGCTCAGCTTGTGGAGGTGAGGGGGTCGGAAGGGTTTGGCTCATTGGGAGAAAAAAAAAAAAAAAGAAACAAAATCAGTCTGCTGTGAACTTGCCGCTGTCTCTGCAGTGTCTGTACGTGTCGCTCCCTGCCCTGCTGGAGTGCAACCCCTTCCAGAACGAGTGCCGGGAGAGCTGGCGGACGTCCCCACCGCTGCCCGAGGAGCTCCGCAGGGTCGTGCTCATCTACCAGGCGGCACTGGACCTGCTCCGCCAGTACGAAGTACACCCGGAGATCACCTCCCAGATGTTCGCCTACCTCTTCTTCTTCTCCAACACCCTGCTCTTCAACCAGCTCCTGGATAAGGGTCAGTCCTCCTTGAACACCCAGCCTGAACTGGGTAATCTGTAGGGGACCAGCCCTTTGGGAGACCCTCCAGTCCATCCCAGTGCCATCTTGGGGGCTACAGGAGGGAGGGGGCTTCAAGCAGCTTGAGGAGGGCTGGAGACGGGCAGGTCTCAGCACTGTTATCTCCAGGGTCCCCATTCCCAGGAGGGGTTTAATCCCACGAGTGCCCCATCCTCACCCCTGCAAGAGTGCTGCCCTTCTAGCCTGAGCAGAGGAGGCTGACAGCAGTTCAGAGGGGCAGCTCATTAATAAACTACTGCAGTTTGCTTTGTAACTGAGGTGCTCGTTAGCCCTCATTAACACAGCAGCCTTATCGCCTGCTGTTAGTGCCAGGCAAGGTCCAGCCACCACCCAGAATTACAGCTCTAGGATGCTGGGGACATTAACCTGGATTTATTTTGCTGACCGGGGGCAGCTCTACCCCTGGGGCAGGGGCTGGGCTCCGGCCAAAGGCTGGGGGTCCGGGGGGGGCTGTGTCCCCGACACATGCTGATGGATGCTCTGCCTCCGCAGGCTCCTCTCTCGGCTGTTTCCACTGGTCGCAGGGGGTGAAGCTGCGGGCCAGCGTGCGGCTGCTGCTGGAGTGGCTGCGTGGTGCCGGCTTCGAGCAGCTCGCCCAGCAGTTCTTTGCCAAACTCGCCAGCGTGGCCAACCTGCTGGCCATGCCTGGCTCCCAGCTGGTCCAGGTGAGGGATGCCCGGCCGGGGGCTCGCAGCATCGGGATGGGCACGGGCAGGAGACACCCCGCTCGGCATTTGGGGGATCCTTGCAGTGATACGTCCCTTCTGCAACCTGTCACCAGCTGCCCCTTTCCTGGGGTGGTGGGTCTGTGGGGAGGCAGTACCGAGGAGGGGATGCTCAGGTTCGCTTTGTCTTGCCCAGCCTCTCCCTCCCACCCTCCTCGCGAGCCCTTGCTCCTCGGAGAAAGCGGCTCCTCACCTCGGCCGTTCGCCCCGCGCTCTGTTTCCTCGCTCAGATGACCTGGCCGTCTCTGCGAGCCGAGTTCCCGGCGCTGAGCCCCGCGCAGCTCTACCGGGTGCTGAGCCAGTGCCAGGCGGTAATGGATGTGGGCTGCATCGCAGCATGGCAGCCCGGCGAGGAGGAGAACCCGGCCACCTTCCAGCCCGGTGAGCCCCTGGCTTTGTGCTCAGCGCTGCTCCGGTCACCCACAAGCTCCCTCCAAGGTTTTTATGGGCAAACCAAACAGGCAATTCCCTTCCCCTCCCTGGGGCTCCTGTAGTAACTGCAGCATTCAGGAATAACCACGGCCCCCCAATTCGGATATTGGAAAGGATGCCAAGCGCATTCAGAAGGCCTTGGGGCTCTTTCTGCGTTCCCAAGCAAGGGATGCTGCTGCCTCGCAGCTCACTGTGTCCCTGCTCCCAGCTGGGATGGCCGAGAGCCGGGAGTTGGGGTTCAGCCCGGGCCAGTGCTAGCCTCC
Organism: Haliaeetus leucocephalus; assembly: GCF_000737465.1. Taxonomy (NCBI): domain Eukaryota; kingdom Metazoa; phylum Chordata; class Aves; order Accipitriformes; family Accipitridae; genus Haliaeetus; species Haliaeetus leucocephalus. The sequence continues at coordinate 6,024,101 of NW_010972731.1, read as the reverse complement.
CACCTTCCACCTTTCAGATGACATGCTGGAGTCCTTCGACAACCACCCACCCATCGTCCTGCCCAGCGGGGGCTTCAAAGTGGACCTGGAGGTGGAGACGTTGGATGACAACATCTACCGGCACCTCCTTTACATCCGCCACTTTCTCTGGAGCCTGCGGAGCAAGAGCCCCCACGCCAGTGAGGGGCCAGGCTCAGCACCCCCAAAGGTAGCCTGTACCCCACGGAGGGGCTTTTTCTCTCCAGGGTGGGCAGGAGAGTCTTGGGTCCCTCTTGGAGATCCCTCCGAGCCCAGTGCCAAGGGCTTGCTGCCCTCACCTGCGGCCCGGAGCTGTGGCGATGCCCTCACGTAGAGCTGCTGGAAGGATTAGTGCTGCTAATCCCCCAGCATGGGGGCTGCGGGAAGGTGAGCTGGAAGGACAGGCTCGTCCCAGCAATCTTGTTAGTGGGGAGGAGGGAGGAAGGGGGATGTCTGCAGGCAGCGCTCCCCTTCTCCTGGCGTGTTCCCCTGTCCTCCCTGCCCTGCACCCTGCCTGTCCCTAGGTAGCCAGGCGGACTTGCACAAAAGCGCTAATTAGCTAATGCCTATAAAGGGCAGGGGGGGTGAGACGTGCTGCGGGTGCTAAGCTCAGCTGCCATTCATCTCCAGCTCGCCGGGGATGATGATGTCCCTCCAGCAGGTCCCCTTCTGCTCTCCCACCCTGTCCCCATTGACTGCAGGACCCACAGGCACCGCTACCTCCTCCCATCACCCTGGGGCCACATCACCCAGTTCTGGGGCCGCAGGAGGAGCCATGATCCACTGGTGTGTCCCCCTCCGGTGAGATCCCCCAGCAGGGACATGACCAGAGTCCCCTCCTGGCTGGCTGTGAACATCCCCAGCATGGCCCTGGCCACAAAACTGGGGTGTGGGAGCTCTGCTGGGAAGCCCGGACAAGCCCTGGCTGTGTCCAAATTGCCAAGGCTTTGGCTGGAGTCGGCAGCTGTCCTGCCTGCAAAGCAGACAGGGTGGTGGGGTGCAGGTAGGGTGTGAAAAGCAAACGCAAGGGATCCCAAAGAGCATTTTTCTCCTTCTTAAGAAAGAGGCATGCACGACGCCAGATGTCCTGGAGGTGAGCGAAAGCCCAGCTGCTGCCACCCTGGGGAACACCATCACGCAGGAGGACTACTGCTCCCTGGGGGGCTGCGCCGAGCCGGAGGGGAACCCCCCGCTCAGCCTGGCCACCAACGGCTGCCCCTGCGAGCACCCTGCTGGTGAGCCCCAGCTCCAGGAGAAGCTCAAGCAGCTGCAGCTGGGCAGGGGTCCAGCACCCAAGGCTGGCACAGCACCCACGGACCCCTCCTGCCTGCTGACGCCACCCACCACCCCCCTGAACTTCGACTCCGGGAGTCCGGAGTCCCCCCAGGGCACCGGCAAGGGGCTGCAGGACCCCCGGAGGAACGGGATGAATGGCACCAAAGGCAGCACCCCCGAAGGTACCGAAAACTGGTGTTGCCCTGCTTTGGGGGTGCAGGATTGGGGCACGAGGGTGTTTGCTGCCATTCCGCTGCGCAGCCCCTCCCCGCACACGCGGTTCCTGCGGGGACTTGTCAGTGCTTGGACAAGACAGGTGAGAGCCAATGAAGCATCTCATCCAGCTCCTGCCCTGGCAGAAAACCAGCCCTGGGGCTATGTGAGGTTGGCTTTGATGGGGTTTTGGGGGGCAGCTTTCTGCGGGAGATGATTGTGAGGCTGGGTTTGGGTGATGCCAGAAGGGTAAGCCGGTCTCTCCACTGCCAGGATGCTCACCGACCCCCTATGACTACCCCACGCCAGAGTCTTCCAGCCGCAGCTCTGCCACTGATGATTTCTGCTACGTCTTCGTGGTGGAGCTGGAGAGAGGACCCATTGGGCTGGGGATGGGGCTGATCGACGGCTTGGTGAGTTCTCACCGATCGTGGGACAGGGCTGATGCTCCTCCAAATAGCTGGAGCGGGACATGTGGGACATGTTTTATACCCCAAGAAAAAACAGCAAAGAAGCTAATGGCTTTGCACGGGAGCTAGGCTGCTTCTCCTGGGGAAAATGAGACACAGAGTGATTTATCGGGAGGAGCAGATCTCTGGTCCTGGGTGGCTGTGCCATGCACGCAAAGTCCATCACAGCTGTCCTGCAGCTGGAGAGAGCAAACGGGCTCAGCGCTCTTGTAGAAGGAAAATGACTCAGCCAAGGTCTTTCCTCCACCCTTCAGCGGGTGGCAAGGCAAGCGGAGGGGAGCAGAGAGGCTCGTGGGGTGCCAGAACAGAACTCATTGCATAAGGTGGCGTTGCAATCTGGCTTAGGGCAGTGGATCATCTTACTAAGTGGCCTTTCACGGCAGTGCATTAGTCAGTAGGAAACAGGGCATCACTGAGCCCCTGGGACAGCTGTGAGTAAAGAGCTCCAATCCCAAGACAGCTGCAGGTTAACAATGCTTTGGTCTTAATTAAATTGAACAAGAAAATATTGCCCCCACCTCTCCTTTCTGTGTATAAATTGATATAAAACTGAAGGCTCGCATTTCCTTCCTGTTACTGTTAGTGACACCGTCCCCAGCAACCATCCATCAAGTTCCCCAGAGCCTTCAGGGTCCCACCTGGCATCAGGCACCCGCTTGGCTGTGAGCCATGGGGGAGAGTCACCCTGTTTGGGGAGCTCAGCCCTTTGGGACCACAAATCTTTCGTGTCCCTTCTACCCTGGCTGGTCACTTACTGCCTTTCCCTGCCAACAGCACACTCCTCTCTGCTCCCCGGGGATCTACATCCGTACCCTCATTGAGGACAGCCCTGCGGCCACCGACGGCAGGCTCTCCATCGGGGACCGCATCCTGGCTGTCAACGGCACCAGTCTCATCGGGGCAGACTACCAAAGGTGAGTTGCATCCCGCCGGAGGGCCCGGTCCAGTATTGGCACCGTGGGAGTTACTGCTTAAATCCAGGTTTTCAGCTGTTTTGCTGCAAAGAACTGAACGGGGTCTCTGAGTGCCTGGTGCTACGGTCCTGGCCAACAACACAGAGCATGCTGCGGTATGGGCAGGCTGCAGAGAGAGGAGCGACCTGCCCAGGACACTGGAAAGGGGGCAAGGCATCTGGGTGCAGGGGTTTGGAAGAGGGATCAGGAGCCTATTTGGGAAACAAATGCGAGCTCCAGAGGTGGATCTCAGCAATGCGGAGTTGCTCCCCCTGCCTCGAAGGCAGCGGGATGGGGCAGCTCGCACCCTGCCTGCCTGTCTGAGGCAGAGCCCAAGGTGCCCACGGGGCAGAGCAGCTCAGGGCTCATTCCCCTTTGTCCTGGCAGCACTTGTGTGGAGGCCAGGCTCTCTGTAAAGCTACACGCAGCAGAGAAACAGACTCTGCTGGTAGCACTGAGCAGGCACAGAGCAGAGGGTGCAGGTGTTTTGCAGATGCTGGGTGTTTTGCAAATGTCCGTGACCTGGCAGGCTCCTGGGGGGGGGCTGCCAGCCTGCAGGGAGCCAGAATTCACCTCTTTCCCTGTTGCTGCTCTCTGCAGTGCGGTGGACCTCATTCGCTCTGGAGGGAAAAAGCTGCGGTTTCTAGTTGCCAAGTCGGACATGGAAATAGCCAAAAAAATCAGTTCCAGCTCCTCTTCCTCCTAGTCCTTGTGGTACAAGGGTACTTCTGCAGCAGCTTGCGGGTGGAGCTCTGGTTAAGGCTGACCTCGGGGAGCCTGGAATGCGAGAGGGAGGACCAAGACTCCACAACTGCCCTTGATTTGCTTTTCGACACCTTGCCCCTGCACCGCAGCAGATGCAAGGATACGCAAGGGTGGTGCACGCTTCTCCCACTGGGAGCATCATTCCTGATCCATTGCCCGTCCTCACCTTATACCCTGTGTCATCCTTCTTAGGAGCCTTCCTGGTCCTTTGTCCCCTCTGGCAGGGGGCAGGAAGGGGGTGCTCCCCCCCATGGGGGCTGTAGGCAGGCTCTTCTGGTCCTCTAGGCTGGCAGCCCTGCGTGATCTTTCATGCTGGTAGGCAGAAGGCTTGAAACACCTTTGGGATTTAAAGATTAGCATGTGGGGCAGGCCTCGGCTTTGCTGTGGCAGTGGCCACCTGAGGTGCTGGCGCGTCAGGCTGGAAAACAGTGCCCCGCTCTGGGGGTGGTAAAGGCAGCACAAGCACCCAGGAGCGGGATTCCAAGCAGGATGCATTGCTAGGAGTTACGTTCCCTGGTGCCATACCCTAAGTCACGTGCCTTTGTGCTGCTGGGCTACAATCACACTGTCCCCAGCCCTGCTTCAGGGTGGGAAGCAGCTACAGCAAAGGGCTGACACCACCAGCAGTTCCCCTGAGTCCTGGGGAGAGCCCCTTGAAGAAAAGGACTCTCTCGCCCTTGCTCATGCAGCTTTATTGCCCAGCTCTGGCACCACAATCCTGGCAGAAGGCCCCCAGGACTGACCCAGCAGCGTGGGGCATTCGCAGCAGAAAATTTCCCCACGCGGGGAGCTGTTGCCCTCTCCAAGGGGCTACGGCCAGGTTAGTGCTTCTGTGCATGCCCCTGGTCCCCGAGAGCCAGGAACGGTGGGTTTGTGCCACCAGGAACCCGAGCGAGCCCAGCAGCGTGCAGTGCCAGACCCCAGCCGTGGCTGACGCTGGCCCAGGCAGACGAACGACATCTTGGCACCATGTCCTGGTCCTCTCCCTCCGGCTTTGCCAGCCCATTGTAAGGCCGCCCTGTTCCCTGCCCAGCTCAGAGCACTTCAGAAGTGTGTGCTGCTGGCATGCCGCCGGGTGATGATGGGCAGGAAAAGGCTCCCTTTGGAAGGTCAGTCTTGAATGTCCCAGAAACAGCTCTGCTATCTGCTGACAACAGCAACGCTGTCAGCAGAGCTGAGGTGGCAGCTCCACCGTGCGGCTGGCCAGTCCCCTGCACACCCGGCCTCCTGCCTGCCAAGTCCTCCCTGTGCTTTTAGCAACATTAACGGGATAAACCCGACCTGATTTCCACATATAGACAGATACCAAGACCTAGTTTAGCTGAACCCTATTAAAACAGCCTGCCGCAAAGCCCTACATCACACCCTGCGCTTAAACCAGCATGGTCTAGGCTCTGGCAAATCAGATATTCACACGGCATCTCACAACAGTGCTCTGAGGATTGTGATGCTAAAAAGGGGATGCTTAACAGGGTTGGCCTTAATTAAACCTCACTGCTGTAGTTTTGGTTTCTGTGCTTCTTGCACTTTGCAAAAGGAGAGAGATGTCAAAATAATCCACGCAGGGGAAACACTCCACTACTGGACTTCAATGCAGCTGCCTTTTCTAGGGCAAGATGGACAAAGCACCTTCACCGAGACACTAGTGCCTTGCTTCTCTGCTAGGCCATGCTTGTGCCAACTGGCCTGGGGTGCTGCCCCAGCAGGCACTGGGAACAACGCATCCCTCCTGCCACTGACTCAGCTGTACCAGGCAGGCGAGCAAAGGCTCAGAGCCCCACCGGGCTCCTGGTGATTCACTCGACTTTAAATCAAGTAGGTATCTTGGCCTGTCATCCTCCATGGAGCTCAGCAGGTTTGTAGGGCAGGAAAAGGGCTGCCTAGAGCCCCTGGGCAAACCGCATGTACTCCTTACTCCTCTCTGCCCAGGAGCCAGGGCTTGGGGGAAGCTTGGTTTGCACTAGACAGTACTGGGGCTGCACCCTGGCAAGTTCCAGCAGTACCAATGCAACCCTCTGCTCCCCACTGAGCCTGACTCTCCAGGCACCCCTGGAGATGGGAAACAGCCCCAGAGCTGTATGTTGCTCACAGTGCAGTCAGGTATTGAAACAGACTGTAAATAAACCCTATTTACTAGTGTGCATGAGGGCTTGCTTCTCCTGGGTGGAGCAGTGGGACTTATTTACTTCCCCCATTTGTTAATACTGTACAGCTCAAATGTGTATAAACTTCTCATACAGAACACAGCATGGCGCCTGTTTGACACGGGGCTGATGTATATTAAGAAATGCTCTTGGTGTCAACAATAAACTGGATCAATAAATCTCTCTAAGCTCCTGTCTGGTAGCTGTCTCTTGGATCTTGACACATTCACTCTGATGGTAAGACAGAAAAGCAGCAAGGGCTGGCAGCAGACTTAATGGAGTCACTTCTGCTTTCTCCATCTTGCACAGGCCTTTGCTTGGCTGATCTGCTGCAAGCAGAGAGGCAATAAAAGAACCAAATGCATAGCCAGGGTGTAGCGAGGGCAAAGGGGAGGGAGAAAAAAAGTCAGAGGAGGGGAGGGAAGAAGAAGTACGTCTCCAAAGGGGCATGGTGTGCTGGGAGGGTATTAATGCATGCATTCACTCTCCTGCCACATTCACACAAATCCACTGGGATTTTCAATCCATACCGGCCACGGAGAGATAAAACAAGCTTAGGAGATGGAAATACAAACAGCCTCAGACCAGAAGAGCAGCCTCAGTTCTACTTATTCCTGTTTTCTGTCTCATTCACAATCATTTGTTCCTCATTTCCAGTTCAGAGCAGGGCCTTGGCCTTGAGTGTCAGCAGTGTCCGATGAGTTACAACAGAGGCTGGAGCCTCTCAGATACCTCATGCCCTCACCCTGGCATGAAGCCAGGTGTTGGCTCTAGGAGACGGGTGACTATCCTCAGGGCAAAAGGGAGGGAGTCATTCACCTCTCTCTGAAACCGTGTACTGGCCACGTCTACAGGCGGCGTGAACACAAACTGTGCCACGCTTGGCATTTTCAGTAGGTTCATGAGCTCAGTTGCGCGGATAAGGATCTCCTCAAGGTCCTCCTCGCAGTAAACAGAGGTGACAGCAGGGCTCTGCACAAATGTCCTCATCTTGGACAGGAACATGGACACTCTGCAGGAGAGAAGGACATGGACATCAGCTGACAGGACCTTTGCACCCAGCAAGGTCACTACTTAAGCCTGTGTACTCCAAAAGACTTTGCTGCAGGTGAACACCAGATGATACCCCAACCCCTCCTCCTAATGCAGAGCGTTAGTCAGCAGATGAATCGCACTTCCCCAAACTGTGCTCCTCCACAGCTTGCTTCCTCTGTCCTGTTTCAGTTTCCATCAGTTGCCAAGCTTGATTTTTTAACACTTGTGAACACCTGTGTTTGGACCCACGAGATCTGCACGCTTCAGCCCTTAGCCCTTCCCCACCATCCCTCCTCACCTGGGGATCAAGTCCTGACTGCGAGCTGCCAACTTGGTCAAGGTGGCCATAAGGACACTGATGGCACGAGGCGCGTAGCTGGGGATGCTGGCCAGTGGTCGGAGCTGGGTGATTTCAAATAGCACGGCCTCTAGAGTCTCAAAGAACCGGTTGATTTGCTCCACAGTGCAGCGCTTGTCATAGGACACAGACATGTACTCTCCAATAGCCCAGACCTGAAGCAAAGGCAGATGTGCTCAGAGCAAGCAGAAGGAAAGGGAATCAAATAATTTTTAGAGAATAGCAAATCAGATTAGCTAATGCTAGGACAGAGGAGAGGAGGAAAGGGAAAGTGACCAACAGATTGCACCGCAGTTGGAACAACCTGTGGCAGAAGCAGGCAGGCCCTGCTTACCATGTGGGTGAAGATAGCCTCCTTGTTCTGGATGTTGCTGACTGTTCCTGAGAACTCCAGAATCTCCGTGGACAGTTCCACGACGAGTGCAGGGCGCAGCTTGCAGAACATCACCAGCTGCGAGCTCAGCACCCTGGAGGAGAGAGATGGGCAGAGCTCAGACCACAGGCAAGGCGGTCGTCACCAAACTGAGGAGGTGCTAGCAGCATCCAGCCACAAGACTCAGGATATCTCCAGCAGGGCTGAAGGTGCAGTCCCCATTTTGTACCCTCCAAAGATGTGTCACAGCAGGGACCAGGCTACAATTGAAAAGGCTCCTGGGCTGCCCTGGGATGCCAGGCTGCAGCCAGCAGAAGGGCTGGGAGCTTGGCTGGGCCTCCTGTCCCTTCTCACCTGTACACATCATGTTTAAATGCTGGGATCTCATAAAGCTGGTCACTCCTATGCAGCAGCAGCACCACCAGCTGGTTTATCAGCGGCCCATCTGCAAACTGGAAAACAGCCCTTGTTTCAGCAATACCAGTGGTTTCCAGAAGCCAAAACCCAAACTAACCAGCCAGATAAGACAGGTGGCACAGAAACAGCCTGATCTAGCAGGAGGGCAGCAGTGCACAAAGCAGGTATCAGGCACTCATTCTGCTCTTGCCCACCTCCATTACAGCTGGCTGAGAGAACAGTGTGGAGCCTGACACTGCTCCATGGAGCTTTTCTGCTTCTCCAGATGAAGTAGCTAGCTCAGTGCTGGTTCATGCCAGTATTAGACCATCCCACCCTCCCCTCATGCGTCCCTCTGTTGAAGCTGCAGCATCTTAACAATTTTGCTTCTACAGCTGCTCTTCACATAATGAGAGATCCCCATGGCACGACTGGGAGCCAAATTCCCCTAGGAGGGCCTACCTCTGCCACCACCCTGAAAAAGAGCTCCAATAAGACAGGGACAGTCTCTGCACATTGCACGACTCTTGGGCTGCTGGCCAGGGATCCCAGCAGCTGCCGTAGTGGAATCAGCCTGTGGGCAACAGAAGAGTTACTGTTGAAGGCTTGTTCCCAGCTACTCTCCTGGCTGCCCTTCCCTGTACCTCTACACGGCCTTTGAGTGCTTGGCAAAGCTAACACAGGGGAGATCAAATCCACCTCACCCCAGCTGAAAGCAGCTATGCCTTTCCCAGTAAACCCAGTGCTGCCTCCCAGAGCTGGATGGCTGAATTAAACCCTCGTGGCAGTCTCCTACAGCAGCCTCCTACCTCTCTGGGGCATCCTCGGGAGCAGACTTGGTGCGGAGGAGATACTGGAACATGCTCTTGTAGAGGGGATGGCGAAAGGCTTCCAGACAGGTGGCTGGCTTCACAGCTGGGTCGATGGCAGCCCTCTCAGAGGTAGGAAGAGCACCTGACCTAGCAGAAGACACACACAGAATGTGCTGCATTATGAGAATGGGCCAGGCCATAGCTGGAATCCTGAACAATGGAATAACTCCCTTTCCACTGAAACAGAGACAGCAACTTGGTCTAATCCAGGCCCTCTGGAAGCCAGAGAACCAGGATGACAGAAAATTATGAGCTTAGACCCCCCCAGGGCTCAGCCAATAGTTCCAGAATTGCTTCTCTATCACTCCTGGGAAAGGGGAAAATGGCACTCTGTATCCCTCAGCCATAGAAGCCCACCATCTTGCCTCTAGGATGATTCCCTTTTCTAAGCACTCCAGAAAGAGCTGCTAATGTCAGGGAAGACAAGGAAGAGCCGAAGTACAGCTGTGAGAGCCAGTCCCAGTCCTATCCCATCTTGCTGGAGACTCACAGTTCCTAATGACGTCAGGAAGAAACCTCTGTATGCCTCCAGGAGAACAAAGACAGAAAAGAAGGGTAAGAGCAGGGAGGGAAGACCAGGTAGCCCACACCTCTGTGTTGAGGTGGTGGCTCACGGCAGACACTCCAGCACGTGGCAACCATTTGGAGCTGGATATGGAGAGGGGAATGACAACAGCTCCCTGAGCCCCAAAGACAGTCCAGTAATGAAGTGTAAGAGCTGGTCACCTTCTCTTCCTATGCACAGCACATGACTAGGAAAACCAGGCTGACATCTGTGCAGCTTTGTGTTAACCCAGCTGTAGCAGATGCCTCTTGTTCTGTGACAGCAGCAGCCAGAGGGCAGCTGAGGCTCAGAGAAGCATGTACTAGGCTATGGTCAATGTCAAGACCTTGATTAGCAAGCGACAGGAAGGGAAGGTAGCATTACCTCAGCTGGACGTCCAGAGCTGCTGTCAAACAGGGCAGGTCAAGTAGCAAATGGAAGATCTCAATGGCTGTGCCTGCATCCAGCAGAAATGGGAGAAGGTCCACAAACTCAGAGATAAGGGGTGGGCTGTTCCATGCCAGGAACTGCAAGGAACAAGCACAAACTGCTGCACTATCCCTGCTACTCCATCACACACCCAGACGATTCTCACACTGTGACCAAAAGGGACGAGGAAGGGAAAGTCACTTCTGAAAAGCAAAACCAGAGAAGTCTGAGGGTTTAGACAAAACCTGGGAGGCTGCTGGAAGCTCAACACAGGCATCTGGCAGCTGGTTCAGTGGCTGCCAAGCTGCAGCTTATTAAAGTTTTCCAGAAGCCAAGTGCTGTATCCTAACTGTGTCCACTGCGCTTCCCAACCCACTGGCAGTAATAATAACGCAGACTCTCCTCTACTGGCAGTGCTAATCACACCCTGAACCTTCTTCCCTCTTCAAACCCACACTTGCTTTTATAACAGTCCTTCTCGCCTGTGCTCTTCCTAGCACTGCCATGGAGGCACATGGAGGGCTCTGGGGCATGAACAGAAAGTTCTGGGGCACAGAAAATAACGTGCAGCAGGCTCTCTCCTGTGCTGCTCCAGCAAGTTGTACCTTGAAGAGATTTGGGAAGCTCTGCCTGAATATGCTGGAGGTCTCAGTGAAGAGCTGGCTGTTGTCTTTGCAGAACTGGACAAATTCGAAGGCCAGTGATGGGTTGTGGAAGAGCTGAGCCGGGATATCAGTGAATAAGTGTTTGTAGATTGCATCAGAGTCCACAGCTGCCATTTTGCCTGGGAGGACACAGCACGTTGCTGAGCACAGCCCAGCCGGCAGCCCTGCCAACAAGGGCTCCAGGGGCTAAGCTAAATCCGAGTTACGTTTTTCTAAAGAGCACAGGACGCCCCAGTTCCTGGGTCTCCTGGAGTGGGATCATCCATCCCAGAGTACAGCCAAGGCTGAATTACCAACGCTGGCAGCCAGCAAACTGCCAGGACAAAAGGCTGTGCTGAGTATGCAAGACTGGATCGCGGAGGAGGGGGTGAGAGCTGATGACTCACTGTGGTTCAGGAAGAACTGGGCAATGGGCAGTAGTGCCCTGGCGTAAGTGGCATCCCCACAGATTCTGCCGTGCAGGATTTTCAGGAAGGAGACTGCGCGGTACACGTAGGAGGAGTCCTGTTTGCAGATGATGTCCATGATTGTCACCGCCTCAATGAGACACTGCAGGAGAGCAGAGAGCCAGATCAGAGTGGGCGAAGCCACAAGCCCCAGAGCTTCAGCCCCACCTCTGTGTACTTACAGCTTTCTGCAGGTCTCCATCATCTTTCTTCAGGGGTCCTGCCAGAGAAAGGAGTCCACGTTAAACTCTGAGTCCAAACAGGAACATTAGGCGGTCAGTTTGAGCACTAACCCAGGTTTCAGGATAGGTGGGAACACATACTGATCCCGATTCTAGGCTAACGAGAACCAAGTTCCACAGCTCCCCCTGCAAATGAATGGTAGGAGGCAGAACATGGCCATTGCCTCCAAGTCCCTCCCAACACCCCAGTGCAGGGCTGGTCAATGACTTGCACCAGCAGCTGCAACAGGTCCCATGCCTAGAGCCTGACTGCGGACTCTAGGGAGTGAGATCCCAGCCCAAAGAGGCAGTGAACCAGAAACATTTTCAACACTACCAAGAGAACTCCAAGGACGGATCATGGCAAGACTCACGGCGGTTGCTCTGCTCAATAAGCCGCTGGCAGTACTCGAAGGCTTTCTCCCGCAGACGCTCCTTTGGGGGAAGCAGGCGACTAGATGTGGACGTAGTTGAGACCATGGACGTAACAGACCTGTCCATTCCTGATTTGTCTTCTACAGAATAAAGGTTATCACGTATCAGCTCATGTCATGGGCAATATAACCCACACAGCTGCCCAGCAACAGCAAGGGAGCTGTCCGTCCCCAGGTGCACTGCAAAGAAAAGGAGGCTGGGGAAGAAGGGAGTGTTACAAGAACACCAAGGAGATGCTGTCTCCCACCACCCAGGCCTTTTTTCTCAGGGATCCGTGGGCTTTTGCCTGAAACCAGGGGACTCACTGAATGAATAATTCCTCGTGGAAGGGTCAGCAAGGATCAGTCAGGAGGTTTTGTGATATTCCTTCCCAAAGTTTCCCTGCTCCGAGTCCAGGAGCTCTAAACTCTTGCCCACATTCCTGCCACTTGCTGGGGTGCTGGTACAGCCACCTAATCATCTCAGAGCACACGCCCTCTTGGGGGTGCAACCCACATTGGCCTGCAGCCCTTCAGTTCGTACCTGAATTAGGGGTCTTGCCCCCATAGCACAGCAGCCAATTTCTCAGCATGGAGAAGGCTTGCACATTGAGCCACTGGTCCTGTGTGTAGTACTGACCCACTGAGAGCACCGTGAAGAAGTCTGTGGCAATGGCACCATCCACCTCTGTGACAGGACCAGGCTGCGAGAAAAGATACAGCAGGTCAGATCCCCAGAGAGAGGCTAAGTGAGAAGGCAGGGAAAACTCCACTGACCCCACAGAGACAAGTAGCCCTCATTTATATGCACTATGGGGCCTGCAGGGGAGCAGTTATCCAGAGAGAGAAAAAACAACTGTGTTGGATCCTTTTCCCTAGCTGAAACACTCCAAACTTTCCCACTCTCTGACACAGGCCTCATTAGCAATCAACTTTTACTCTGAGGTACATGGTCACTAAAAGACTCTCCCCTCAAAACTACTTCAAGTATCAAAGCTCTGGCTCTACAGCAGAACTCCTAAATCCTAGACCTATAAATCCCCCTACTTTGCTCTCCTATGTGTCTTGACCACTTACCCCACAAAAAGCGACAAAGAACAGCAGCACTTCTAGGTTACCATTTCCCAAAAGCAGCTGATTCTTGGAACCTGAAACAGCAGGTAACTAACAAATGCCCCTGTGAGATGACCATGGCAAGTCAGCACTTACCTGTCTGGTTCTGGGATTGGAGAAGAAGCCTCCAGAGGGTTGAGCGACTCCTTGATGAATACTCGCATACCTCAGCCAGTCGGCCATCTTTTTACTGACTACATTGGTCTGCTCTGTACAAGAAAAGTCACGGGGTCATTGCTAAGTCGGGCAGAGAAGCAGCCTCTGCAACATACCCCTGCTACCCCTCAATTGCTGTGCTTTTCCTCCAGCTTAGATCTGATCCAGCAATCAGTAAAGAAACTGGTACCCCAGGGTGGATGCCCTATACTCCTCCTCATACTATTTCAGAGTCCAGGATCGCTCACACTCATTTCAGAGCTCTGTGTCCTTTTCTCACTCCTAGCCCCTAGATCAGTCTCATTATTGTTTTGCCTGCTTCCTCAGAGAAAAAGTCAGGGAGTGAGTGCTGGAATCAAGGACTTCTGATACCAGATCAGTCAAGAGGTACTTGCTCCTTTGTCTCCATCCACAGCTGCTATTAGGAGGAAGGTGCAAAGATACTTTCAAATCTATTCAGGCAGTGGCTGACTTCAGCTCTGCAGAGAAAGGCATAAACACCTCACAAAGAACACGCAGAAGCTAAGGCAGGTAGTCCTACCTGCTCAGCCAGCCCATACACCCTGGCCCAGCGTCCTCCCCAAAGCTTCTCCTGCATACTGCATGACATGCGCAAACCTCACAGGAAACTCCCAGAAACAGACTCTTGCTCACAACACAGCTCCTCACCGTTTTAAGCCTGGAATGCTCTCCTTCGGTTTACTCACCAGGGCATATCGCTTACCACTACCCATACAGTCCTGCCTCTCTTATGAAGAGTACCCCTAGTTGTTTTTGCTGCTCTGTTCCACAGATACACAGGCACATCTCTGTTTCTGCTCTCACTTTGCTTGATGCTCTTCAGGATAGCTACAACTTCACACTCATCTTGCACCTGGAGACCTTAGCTAGGAAACATGTTACTGTGCTAGAAATCCATACAGAACAGAGACACTGGCAACCAGAAGGGGCCAAAGCAGCTGAAGGCCCAGTCTCATTTTTGAGTGGTGGAATATATCTCGCCCAGTAAGTTCACTTTCCCTGTGGCAGAGATGTCACTTTTAACAGCAGTTTCCAGTCTTACTCGTAGCCAAAGCCTTCAGAGAGCCTTCTGATCACTACACAGATCACAGCCAGATGGTAATCTCAGGCCTTCCTGTACATTTACCTTCAGTTAGAGATTCTGGTGAAAGACTGATGACATTTGACAGGACAGGAAGAAGGTACCGAGCACTCTGACCCTCAGGCAGCCTTCTTTCGAGGACTTTTACAATACGCTGCCCCACAGCAGACACTTCAGCCTTCTTATTTCCCTTAAAAATAAAGCAGAGATAAAGCCAGGCAAATAATCTTCTACTAGTGCTAGAGACCAATACCATACAAATTTTTCCATTAGGCATTAATATCAATGTCAAACATAAAAAGAACTCACTGCACAGGCTATTTCACCACATTTTACAGAGATCTGCAATGTGAATTCACAGATCCCAGGAGGGGAGGGTACTTTGATGGAACAACAGGTTTGTGGACAACCATCACCTGAAGTGGAAATTAACAACTGCAATGGATGTCTTCAAATTAAACACTATGATCCATCAACTCTAGAGCAGAGAGTACTAGCACTAACTATTCCCCATGCGGTCAGTTTGTGAGTTCAACTGTTAAATTAGAAATTTACAAACAGAAAATGGACTGTTTTAACATGTTCTAGGACTCTCTGGTTAGTCCATATTCTCACAATGTGGAAAATAAAGCAGCTTCCTCTTTTGGAGGCTGTTATAGCTGTGGATCTGAGATGCCGTCAAACCCTTCTGCCCAAGACAACTTTGTTAAAGATGACAGGTGGACCCAGACTTCTGACAGGTTTTCTTTCTCCATGAATGTCATCATGCCAACAAAAAGTAAACCTTCTCTGCTGCTCAGGGTCTTGGACAGCTGGCTGCTGAAGGCAGTGAACAAACACCAATCTCTGACGCTCCTCATCTAATAGTCAGATTGGTACCAGATCACTAGAAGGAATAGGAAACTGAAGGTGAGCTTTCAGTGAAGAATTTCATGGGGGAACCTCACCCATGACAAGGGCTCATTTCTGTGCTTCTCTCATGAATAGACGTGAATAAATCAGCCAAAGCAACAGACAAGGAAGTTTTAAGGCTCAGGAATGGGGATGTATGCAGTGAAGGAAAATGGAAGAGACAAACCCACTCCCGCAGATACACTGCTGCAGCCCACTGCAAATGATGGGGCTACTTATGTGTGTTGCTGACGCATGTCTTATTGCTCAGAGGAAAACCTGACTGAGCTCAAATCAATGGCAGGTTTCCAGCTCCTAGTGCAACACCAGAGGCTGGGTTTTCTGGAAAGCCAAAAGCTTTACAAAAAGAACATCAGCTTTGCAGACCCAAGGGGGGCAGGGGACAAAGAGAAGGAGGATGATTTCCACGCAAAGCAGTGACAATGAAAACACGCAGAAGATGTTTTTAAAGGCTCTGCTGAAGTGTGGCCATTTTCACGAGTGAGGCTGCTGCTCACTGCACCCCATGTTAGAGAAGTGATACTGAAATGGCTAAAATATAGTAAGTTTTAGTAACATCAAAAATAGATGAAAACCTCTTCATGGTTTTAGTTGTAATCTAACAAAAATTAACACACAGGGTATGTTTTTACACTGTAGAACTGTAGGACACTCTCAAGGCTGGATATGAGAGAGGTGCTTTGTAAAGCAGCACATAAGTAACACATCACTGCTTTCTGTTTCTATGTTTTCATTTCCTCTAGCTAAGTAAGAGTCAGAGGAGTGATCAGAAACGGAGGAGGCATTTCAAAGCACACAGTGAAACTCAGAATGAGAAGTTTCAGAAAAATATTTTATATTTAATAGGCGCAATAATAGTAAAAGAAGAAGTAGAAGAAGATAAAAAAGTTTCCAGCTTATTCCCCAGAGGGAAGTCAATGCAAGCAGCACTCAAAACGGGAAGGTCCTCATGTTTTCTTCTCCATGGAGAATCTAGATCTTTGAAGTGCCATCCACATTTATAGCCCTATGTCATTTATAGGTTCTATGTATATTTTTTTTTTTTTTACATTTGAACATGAAAGCCAGTACCAGTAGTAAAAAGAAAAAGTAGTAGTAATAAATTCACTCTCAAATGTTTTGCTCTACAGGTTCAAGCAGCCCTGACTTGAAGTCTATTACAGCAGCTAGCACCAAAGTGTTCCTTTTTGCTTTTAGGTAGTTACAAGTCTGCTTGAGGTCCTCAGTCTCTATACATCATAATTTTAAGAAGTCTTTGTTATCAAATACTGAACACGAAAAAAGTTGCCATTTTTTCCTACAGAAAGCAGAATAAGTAGGTTCCTTAAATGAACATGGAAACACTTCTACTTTTTCCTAGATAATTTCAACTGATTTTCACTCTCCTTAAGCTCAGCAAACAGGGAACAATCAGAGAGCAAATCCATATGACAAAGGAAGATTTCTGACTTGATAGGTCATTTACCTGAGCCAAAAGAACGGAGGATACCAGGCTCAAGAGCTTTGTATCTTGAATCTCATCACAGGAGAGGATCAGATCATTGCAAGGTGACATCTCTCTCAGGATGGCAGCACATAACACCTGAATCTGCTCAGGGCACTTGGATGAACACAGCACTGTCTGCAACAGTTCCACAAACTTGCCATCGAGCCTGCAAGAGTCACAGTAAAGCATCACTGCAAGGCAAGGAAAGATTCAGACATTTATTTCCTGCATATTCTTGCTCTTGGGATGATCGCCCTTGACAGTGACGCTGCCTAATGCCATCTTATCATCCTCCCTTCTGAATTTTGTTCCTTAGCGCAGCCTGAAAGAGCGCTCAGTGACACAAACACTTGTTGCTCTCACTGCAAAAGGAAGTAGGCTTCTGCTTAACAATAGGGAAAAAAACCCCTTTATGCTTACATCGAACTCGGTGTTTTCAAAACAGAGTGCTTTCTTTAAAGCACTAAGCCGCCCCCCCCCCCTTTTTTTTTTTTTTTGTCAAGAAAATAACGCTTTGCTTCTTGCGAACGACAGAGAGACACAAGGCCACTCACTTGCGGGGGTACTTGGTGGCGGCGACGGTGAGGTGCAGCCTCTGGAGACAGTCCGCGGCCTCGGGGCCCAGCTCCGGGCCCTGCAGGACGGCGGCGACGCGGGAGGCGAATCTCCGCAGCTCCTCCTCCCGGATCTCCCTGGCGGGGCAGCGGGCGTCGGGACCCCGGCCGCGGCCGGTTCCTGGCCCTCCTCGGGACCCCCAGGGCGGGGGGCCGGGCTTCGGCC
>NW_010972731.1:5982986-6006952 GCF_000737465.1 Haliaeetus leucocephalus | reverse complement strand
GGGGGCGGCCCGGGGCCCCGGCCCCCCCCTCAGCCCCGGCCCCCGCCAGCCCTAGGCCCCGTACCTCCGGCAAGACCCCGGCCCCAGCCCGAAGGGAGCCCTGCCGCCCTCAGCCGGTACCTCAGCCCCCCACCCCGGGTACCTCGCCTGCTTGAGGAAACTCTCGGCCGCCGCCGTGAACATGCCCGGTGCTCCAAAGCTCCTCACCGCCTCGGTACGTGGCCAAAGCGGCCCCCGCTTCAGGGGCGGGCGGGCCGGGCGGCTCCGGGGGGAACGCGGTGCCGCTGCACGAAGGTTCCGCTTGGCGGGGAAGTTCCGGGCGGGGATATCCCGCATTGAGAGTATGTCCAGACACCTCGTGCGGTTTGTTCTAACTTGTATGGTTTTGATATTTTGTACCTGCTATGAAAACTGGTTTGCTGCTAGGTGACTAAGTGAGATTTGATAAATGATCATATATTAACATTCTGGTTGGAACAACAGACAAAGGGTAACCGGGGACATAATTACAGAAGTGTAGTCAAGTGATCAACTAGTAATTCATCATAAGTTTTACAGTTCTTCGCTCTTATGACAAGATGTTCCTGTACACTAGATGAGAACAATGTTGAAAGTGACCACATGTGATTGAAACTGCGTTAAGCTTCAAGATCAAAGAACAAAGACAAGAATCAAGACTTCAAGGACAGCCAGCAAGAACTTCAATGGGTCGGTGGTCGCAAAAGCAGCCCTTCGACTCAAACGGATCCTTCATGGCGCATGATCGGATGTAGGCAGTACCATGATAATCAGTTGCAATCATTTTTATGTATATGTATACTAGTCTGATTAATATGCAATTAGTTACTCTATAGAACCTGTTTGTGCTACAGCTGTGGTATGCACGCTAGGTGGAACTATCCCCCACGCATCTAGCGCTGCAATAAAGAATGCCTGCTTTCTAAAACTCCAAAAAGAGTCTTAGAGAGTTTCTTTGAGTGGCTTTTTGGTATCAGCATAGCATGAAGGAGAGCAGCTCTCAGGACTCGGACCTCTGGGGAGCAGCACTGCATGGCAGAGACATGGCAGAGTTTGGGGTCTTAAGAGCGTGATGATAAAAGATGCCTTATTAGCCTTCCTGGCAACCCATTCAAAAAACCAATGCCTTCCAAAAAGGGCAAGAGGTGTTAAAAATAGCTCGTCAGCAGGTGGTCTGCAGAGCTTCCAAAAAGGTTAAAAAGGTATTAACATTTCTCCATTAGAAACGTCTCTCTCCTCCTGACTGCTGATAAGGCCGAAGCTCTGGCTGCCATGCTGTGCATCACCCTGCAGGGAGGAGGAGATGTCACAGGAGGAAGCTTGGCTCCTTGCCCTTTGGTACTTTCCCTGCTCTACACCCCCCTGGCATTACAGTTCATTAACAGCATGCCTTGGCAATTAGCCAGCAGAGCATCAGGTCCCTTCTGCCCCTCCAAAGATGCTGCAGCATCCATCACCCCAGCCACTAACAGCCGGAGCTACTGCAGGCACCAGCCTGACATGCAGTGGCAGGCAAGCATGAGCATTCCCATTTTTCCCTGCACACCTTCTCAGCCGGCTGCATCAGAAAACATCCCTGATGCACATGGGGAGCACAAAGATAATAAAAATTTTAAAAGGTGCCAAAAAGCAGCTCTGGCTGAGTATCTTTGCTACACTGTGCACAATTTATTTAAAAACAAAAACAAAAACCAAACCAAACATTAGTCAAATACAGCTACTTTATGTCAACTGAGGTCTTAAAATACATTCCTACTCAATTTTGAAGCTCAGAATGACTTTGTTTAGTCAAAATAAAACCTGAACTTAAACTGTAGCTCTGTTAGGAGGGAGGAAAAACTTAACTATAAGGTAGGTGGAAAAGAACTGTTGTCTGACCTCATATGCTTAAATGAAACAATTATTATAAGTTACAAGGAAGTACACTGTTAGTACTTTTTGTTAGTTTATCTTTCAAAATAACAATGTTTCACTTCATGACAAAATGAAAGCTAGAGCTGGAGGAATGTTTATAATCCCCACGGGAAGCATTACAGCTCTCCAACACACACACATACAGATGTTCACTCTGCTGCGAGTTAACAGCTTCCCAAATAACTGACACGGGATCAAAAGTAGGGTATCTGTTAACTCTAAAACAGTGCAACGTGTCCAGACATATAGATCTCTCCTACAGCATCTAAAGAAAATAATAAAAGGAAAAAACTAAAACACTCTGTCCCCTCACATTGTGACAAGGGGTAGACCGTACAACACAAACTGCTGCAGGAATCTTAACTCCCCTACGATACTACACTGGAAGGATGCAAGTCTGTCACTCAAAAGCAGCAAGCAATTTCAGGGAATTTTCTCTTTCATATATAATTTTATTTCTGGTTATAGAAACAAATGCTAAGAGGAGAAGCAACATTTCCCAACCACATACATCAAATTAAGGTAACAGAACAGAACAGTTAAAATAAATGAAAAAAAATAGTAGAAATTTAAAACTTTGTTATAGCTTTAAAATATTAACGTTCTTGATACATTAGAAATCACATTCAGATCTCAAATTACTTAAAAAATGTATGGCTCCATATTAAAAAAAAAAAAAACAAACCCACTGTATCCCATTTGATGTGGAAATGCAGGTCCTGCTCCTCAGATGCTCGTATTTGCTGTCTCCCCTGGTGAGCAGCAGCCTCCTCAGCACGACCAGGACACTCTCCCACCCCTCGTGGGTGCCACAGTCTGCCTGTGCAGTTAAGCATCTCACAGGAGCAGTGCTGCAACATGGCCAGATAAAGATGAACTTCACATCCATTGCCCCAGATGGAGCTTTCTTCCCCCTTGGGATACACACCTGCTTTTTAAAAAGCACTGATAACAAAAACAAGTCACAAAAAAATACTTTTGATATCAGCTGTAAAAAAAAAAACCCACAAACCCCAAAACATCTGGCTGGAGGTGTCTTGTACAGGCAACACCAGGAACTGAAATGCAAGCATGGCTTTAGTTACCCGATCCGTTCCCATCTTTAAGTGCCAAATCTAGGTGAAAGGGGGAAGGCTCCCCCAGATCTCCATCGCAAAACACTTCTGTTAAGCCAGTGAAGTATTTCAGGTCCTCGTCTCACTGCAGCTTTCCCCTAAGGACTCAGTGGGAATGCAGATCTGCAGAACAGGGGGAGATTCAGATTTTTCTGATTTTTTTTTTTTTTTTTTAAAGTAAATATTCAGAGTTGGATCTGAATTTCCAGCTTTACCATCCATTGTTCACATACATCTTCTGATTTATCTCTAAACAGCTTTTAACAGTCCTTTGGATAACAGTCCTTTGGATAGCTACAGACTCTTAAATGCTCTTTTTGGCTACACAGAGGCTGGCTGGCAGGCTGGACAAGGCCAGTCTCATTGCAGTACAAATGGCATGTCCAGAACCCAAGACAATATACAGTCTTGTAAGATTTTTGTATTTTAAAGCCATTCCATTTTCTGTAGCAGTATATTTGAATGAGGGGGTTTTTTTTTGGTGTTGTTCCCCCCCCCCCCCCCCATTTTCTTTCCCATTAAAGCAAAAAGATCTTACAAACAATACTCCGATTCCTTCTGCTTCAAGCCCATTTGGCAGGGGTGGGGGTGCAGGCGGGGGGGAGAGAGATAAAGCCAGTTTAGGTTTACAGTAATTAATTTGCTACAGAGCCAACTTGCCTACTTAGCAGCCCGTCCACCTCCAAAGAGTGGCATATAAATCAGCAGAACATTAGGATGTTCTGCACCAGACTTTTAGCAGCAAGGCAGTGAAACAGAAGGAAATCTCGCTTTTTCTGCTCCATTTAAATCTCATTTGTCTTCAGCGAACAGACATTTCTCCTCAATGCTGCTGTTCGCTTTAAGGAAGGCTCTGTTTCAGACTGCTTTAAGTGAAACCGAGGTGGGGTAGAAGCAGGGCTGAAACGTCTAAATCACAGCAAAGGTGCATTGCTTAACTCAGTGGCAGACACTAAGCAGTAACCAAATACTAGGGGAAGTCTGGTTTTCACATGGGCTGTTTTCTCCTGAGGAGGAAAGCTGTTTCCTTTCACTGCTCCTATTCTGGTTACTATTCTTACCACCAATCCTGTCCTCCCTTAAGTATCAAAGCCCGATCACCAGACAGTAAGTACTGTGGTGAAGCGTTCACTCAGGTCCTTACAGAGAAAGGAATTTCTATTTCTGGAAAAGCAATTAGGATTAGTAAGCCAAGTATCTCACCTGCTTTTAAGAATAATTCTCAAAAGGCCCAAGTAGGTCAAAACACACACTTCTGTGAATTTAGTAATCCTTGTGGAGTTAAACCATGACTGAAATTTGGCCAGTTAGGTAAAATTTACTCCCTGTGAATGGGAACACTGTAATAACTCTCATGCATTTGTTTTTAAGGGGATATACACACACACCTCATGTCCCATGAAAAATTAGAAGCATTGTAAAAGGAGAAAAATCTCACCACAGAGGAAGAGAAACTATTTCATAGTGCCTCAGTGTTAGCTTAGCCACCTGACAGACAGACAGGGAGGAACTCCTCAACCTTACAGCACCCTCATGGACCCTCCCATTAATTTCCTCTGTTAGAAATAAGGTCCCATTACTTACAGAGCAGAATCTGTAAAGAACTCCCCGATACCGCATCTAGAGATAATTCAAGACAAGAAAGGATTCCAGCTTTCATTAGTGCCATTTGGGGGATTTTTTTTTTTGCCAAAAAAGCAGCAAGGACTGGGGTTGCTAAAAGCATGACGAAGCCAGAAGCAAGGCTCCTATACAAGGAAGATGCAAGTACCAAGTCATCTCTTCTGCTCTGCAAGAAGAATGAAAGCAATCACTGAAGTAAAGCTGCTTCTACCGGCTGCTCGCATTTGTTACAAAAATAGGTACATCATTCTTTTAGAATCAGTGCCTGGTGCAGGAATTTACCAACATACTGTATAAAAGTCTGTGTAAAGTACCATTTAAGAGAAAGAAATAGTCATGGACCATTTATATATCTATATTGACACACACACACCTCACCCACACACACATTAATAAATATAAGTTTTATGTTTACACAGATCTAATTTAATATTCTCTGAAAAAAATATTTAAAGGGTTTCTTCCTTAGCTGCCACCCATGAATTGTCAATGTTTTTTTTCTATCTTGAGAGCAAAGGGGTAGACTTGGCACAACTACCCTCAGGCTCTGAAACTTAAAGTGACACGTAAGGAGAGGACCAGCCGTACATTCTGAAGGATTTTAATTCAGTGTTGGTAAATTGAAAAGGTATCAAAAGAATTTTCTGAACATATAAATACAAAGGTTAAAAGTTGATTAAAAATTTGGAATTTAAATATAGTGCTCCAACAAAACCAAGTATTTTTCAACATGTCTTGCTCAGGCCAAAGTAAAATGCTCACTGCTGTATTACTGCCCCATGAAAGACATCGTAACAGAGAAAGCCCACCACCACAGCTAGGTATTTTCCACTGCTGATTATTATATATGCATATATCCACACACATGTACACAAACACAGGCGTTGTCCTGTAAATAACCCACCTAGCAGAGAGAGATGCTGATCTAACTCATCACAGCCAAAGAGCTGCTAGGCAGCCAGAGAGAGGGGCTCCAGCATGAAGTCTCAGCTACATTTTTATTAGGTGCAGATCAAAATGCAAGAAGGTATCACTTCCCAATCCCATCAATTCCAGCAATCCAGATGACCTTGTAGTGTAACTGTTTTCTGCAGCACAGCTGGCTCCATTGTAAGCTACACTTTATCACAGTAGTGTATGCTATAGTAGTAGCAGCTTTGGCATAATTTTTCACCCAGAAGGAAACAAAAAGTTACATGACTGAACAATCTGTTGTATAACTGCGACCTAACACACAGATTTTCACCAGATGCAGACCTTCAAGCAATGGCATTAAATTAGGAGCTGGATTAAAGGACTCTGGAGTTGAAAGAAACAACTACAAATAGAGGGGAAAAACTGTGATGGGGAGCAGAAACAGGAGCTGCCCAAGAGACTGGCTGGCAAGGGAAGACAAATCATTTGCTGCAGGATGGCATCTGCAAACTCAAAAGCTCAGTGTGCAGCAAGGGCAAAATTATGAAGCTACTCATGTTCCTTTAGAGGTTCATTCTTAATGCCCTAGTCCAACTTATTAGCAGCAGGACTGAAAAACCTGGAAGATTTTGCATCAGGGTAGAAACTCAAGGCAAGTTCCACATTGGATTGAAACTATCATTTGATAAGGTAAAGCACAGATATTTTTAAAAGTGATCAGGATCCTTCAGTGCTGCCTCCTGTTCAAAAAAGCTCCAAGACCCAAGCTGGCACTCTTCCTTGGAAGAGAGGGACAAGATGGTTGCATATGTACAAATGCAATCCAGAGTATTTCTAGTTCACTCTGCAACTCTTGTTTCTTACACTTGTCTTCCAGCAACAGACCAAAGAGGTACTGGGCTGTACTTGCAAAAGTGTAGCTAGCAGGCTGAGGCAAGTGATTCTTCTTCCACTCCATCTAGCATTTCTCAGATCAGATCTGTAGTACTGTGCCTAGTTTTGGGCTCCCCAGTACAAGACAGACAGGGACCTTCTGCAGCTATTCAACCTGATGCCCGGGGGGCTTGAGCATGTGATATAAGAGGGACTGAGACAACCAGGTTGGTTCAGCCTTAAGAAAAGGAAGCAAATGGGGAAAACCTTACTGGTGTCTTCAACTACCTATTTGGAAGATGCAGAGAAGGCAGAGCTAGGCTCTTCTCAGAGGTGCAATGTGATAGGACAAGAGACAACACATGCAGCTGCATGGGAAATTCTTCTCAGATAGCCAAGAAAAAGTTTTTACTGCATGGGTGGTCAGAGTAGAACAGGGACCAGAGTCATGGAACCTCTATCTCTGGAGACATTCAAACCTCAGCTGGACAATGTCACAGCAACGTGATCTAGTTGGACCTGCTCTCAACAGGAGCTTATAGCAGAAACCTCCAAAGGTTTCTACCAAACCCAAGTTATTCTATATTTCTACACAGCTACAACTGGCCAAAGGCAGAGACAACAAAAAGACATCTGATCTTCCCTAATACTGCAGTTTTATGATCTCTGTTTATCAGAGTCATAAACTATAATTTATAAGTCAGAGTTTAAACCTCAGAAGCAAGGATGGAACAACCAACCAGTTGGAATTTAATCCTTAGATGCAATAAGCTTGAAGAAACAGCATTTGATCCTCTATGGAAAGGTACAGAACTGTTGCCAGATTAAATCCTTGTCATCCAAGATCCCCAAACCTAGGTAGAGCAGGAAAACGTTTCTCCTTTCACCCTACATTTTGACATTCATTTACATGCTAGCATGCATCAGAGTGATACCAAATACCTCACTGGGAAACCCCCTTGTCAACAGAGATGAAAAGCTCCAACACCAATTTAACATCCCCAGTGGTCAGTGAAAAGTGTCCCACACCACACTGTATGAAAGCTCAGGTCAGATGCTCTCACTTGCTTAGATATAGGTCCCTAACCTTCTGTGCTTCAATTTTTATTTTACTGCTGGCACGTCCCTACTGAAAAAGGGGAAAAAATGCAGAAGTTAACTCTGAATGATAGTTCTAAGTCAGTACACAAGACAGATGTCTAAAACATGCAAACGAAGTTTACTCCCCCAAAACTTGAAGCCAGACTGTGACACTGATTGCAGAAGCACTGTAAAGGCTTCAGCTGTTATTTAACTATTTCTTACCTCTTACAAAGCTTTAACATGTCTCTGAAAACACACTCCTGAACGAGCTGTGCCCAAGAGTAACACGTCTAAAACACAGCATGAAAATTAAATACAGGGTGACCAAATTGACCTCTCAACCTGCTCTGGAACAACATGTATCCCACAGGTATTTTCATCCTTGAGTCCCTGGGCAGAGCTTAACGAAAGGTGCTGTTCCTGCCAGTGGATAAAAACGACTAGATATGCTACAGGGGACAGTGTTAATGGTATGGGGGAGGGAGGAATATGGGAAGAAAAAGGAGTTGAAAAGAATATATGAGCTAATCATGAACTTCAATTTTGTGCTCAGCACTGTGTTATCATTAAATCAGATTAAATTGATCTCACTGTAAAAAGCTTCCTGTATCACAAGAGCCAAGGTCAAGACAAAACAATAACTAAGCAATTCCAGTGCAAGAGAATCAAGAAGAACTGCATTCAGCTTTTGCAAATGGAGGCAAAAATTGCTATAAACTGACCACAATCAAAGTTAGCCTTTGTCATTGCCCAAGCTAAAAAAAAAAAAACAACTACAAAGAACAACAGGGAATGGTGAAAAGTGAATTCACACATTAACAACTCTGTTTTAAAGTCTAAGTTATAGCAGGTTAAATATTCAACATGCCTTGACCTTTGTTATACAGACAGCAGAAGATGCAGTGAAGCCTCCTACTCCTCTCCCCCTCAAACCTCCCTCAGTTAATATAATTGAGGACATGAGATGCAACTTTTTACACAATAAAGACAAGTTAGACGATTAACTTAAAATAATCTGAGTACTGTGTATAACCATTAAGGTAAACATTTTCTTTCTAGTTGAAGACTTAATTCTACCCTCACATTAATTTTCATTCCTCTGCAATGCTCAAAACTGAAAGCCTGGGGAATCAGGAATGATATGTAAAGAGTGGTGCTGTCTTCCAGACAGAGCAGTGTGTTGAAAGAATTAATCTGGAGGCCTGAAACAAGATGTCACCATCTCATGTGTTCCAGATGAGGACTACATTTTTTCCACAGCTCTCAACCGGATTTAGTAAGGACTGTTATTTTACCTTGTATCAGGCAACGATATAGGCAACGTATAGGCAAACCTACAAAAAAAAAAATTTCAAGTGGCATGGCTGCTTCCTACAGTAGCAAGGAGATGCAGCAGACAAAGCAAAAATCCTCTGATAGGATGAACTAACAAATTCCAGACACTTCAAGCAGAATAGGTGAACAGATCAAAGATATTTGCTTATCCTCAACTCACATTTTAACCAGCAGGCATTGTGAGCCACAAACAGAAGAGTGAGAAAGTGTTATTCTGTTCCAAATACATACGAGGCAGATCTATACCTGCAACCTGAGGAAGGACTTTCAAGAGGTATCTATAAAGCAGCACCTGGTGTATGAAAACACTGTTGTTCAGCTGATGTATTTCTTTGGTGCTGGGCTAGTTTACAGAAGCTTAGGGCCTAGCTGTCTAGACTTTCCAAGAGAAAAGAAGCAGTAAAGAAAAATCCACGAAACTTTGGCAGCCTTACATCCTGAACAGTATTCTGTTGGTCGCTCATCTTGCACTGACTCACCCAAAGTACTGGAAACCTAAAGGCTCCTCTGCTTCAGGGAAGCTCCCTAGCCTCAGGGCTGTTTGAGGCATGCCTGTATCTAAACCAGCAGTCATCTGAAAGTAATGATTAATCACAGATAAACTATGCTGCACTCTCACTTGTGCATTCTTCCTTGAAGTCCATTATATTGATTTCTGGCTTTGAAAAGGCTACAGAAAACAGAGCTAATCTGTGTGCTTTTCCGCTATGCCACACCTAGCCTTCCTAGCAGGAAAAGTGAGAGCTGGCAGCTGGCCTGCTTCAATTACTTTGTGGCCTGTAACAATCCTCCTTCACAAAATCATTTCAAAGTACTAAAATCCAATCTAATAACTTGTCACTAAAGGCACACACCCAAATTATGAAAGCCTAGCTGTAGATAAATGAACTGTCCTGAATATTTTGTGTGCCTCTAACTGCAGAAAGTAACTGCAGATCACGAGACCAAGAAATTCTTTCCTTCTTTTGGAATTATTTCTCACAAAACAATTGGCTTGAGAATAAAACATGGCTGGGTTTTGTTCAAGCAGTGGGACTTGGCTATTGAATAGGATTTGGCAAAGAGAAAGGAAACCTAGAAGGGAACAAATGATGCCAGCTGTTACCTTGCGGATTTCCTCCCCCTCCCCACATTCCAGCAGACATTGAACGGTTGTGTCTTGCCCCCTAATCCCTGTGGACATACTGACAGTATCATTTACTGCACACTGGGGAAATCTTTTTGCAACATGTTTATGCAGTGGGCTTGCCTCTCTACTCTGCAATAGCATTTTCAGACTGCATGAGACAGCAACATGACAATAAATCAGTACAGATAGGGGGATAACCTACCAAAGGTATATCCCATCCCTCTTAAGTCTCTTTTGCCATTACCAAAGCCATTTTCTAATTTATAAGATCTCTGCTGTGCTGCCAGAAGACACATTAGCCAAGGGGATTGCAAACAGGCATAAAACCAAAGGGGTTAGCTGGAGGCTATGCAGGAGTTGATTCCTTTGCCAGTCACAGGGCATCACATGCACCCACTGTTCCACATGGCTGAAGTGACTCAAATCTGCTTTACTTGTAAGACATATTTGTACTACACGAAGAGAGCATGGAATAGAGTTTGAGTAAAAGCCTCCTACTGGCCAACCCAAATGGTCCTCAAGGGAGGAGAGACGGGAGAGGGAGCCAGGCAATGAAAGGAAACCTCCAAATTCCTTTTGGAAAAACCTGTTTAAGACATCCAGTGATTTCTGCCACATGGAAAACAATAGGCCTCTTTTGCCTTGGTCTCTTACACCCTTACAGAATTTGTAATAAACACTGTATGAACTCTGCTGCCTCTCACCCCAGCTCTCAACTTCCCTCTCAGAAGAATGACGCAGGAGCTTTGCTGTTAGCCATGGTAGAGGGTCACTGACAGACTCCTACCCAGCCCTGGCCTCCTGACCATCATCCATCTAGTTGAGGACCATGCTACCAGCAGGAGGTGAAAGCAGACTGTTTTAGTGCAGAAGACCAACCAGTATTTTCTCAAGTTCAGAGACAGTGGCAATGTCTTCGCCTACAGTGCTATTTTGAACAAAACCTGGTGCTCCAGCACAGGATGTGATCAAATGCACACAGAACCTTTTGGAGACACCCTTCCCCATGTGATCCTCAGTCATCAAGATACTTTGGCTGTTGTCCAGAGCAAGCGATGAATAATTGTAAGAAATCATTGAAGGTACAAAACCCTTTGTTTTTAATATCTTTACAGGAACCAAATTAATACAGTTCCTCTGTCATCTTATTCTCCCTCAGAGGGAACGGAGAGAAATTGCATCTGGAAATCCAGGTGGCTGAGCCCTGTAACTCTTCCTCCTGAATCCCCACATAAATAAACATTTGTTCATGTTCAGAATTTTTCTGTTTTAAAAAACAAAATCATTTGCCTTTTTCTTTAAGCTTGGTACCATGTTTCTTTAATGTTGTTGTGAGATACTGCACCCATCTTTCAGCATCTGATTGCCTTAGGTGGCCTTTTAAAAATGGTCCTATGGTTCAAAGCTCTGAGAAGCACAGTATTAAGGCATAGAAAATAAGGAGTTTTCTTTCCAGGGAGCAGACTGTATTTGTGTTACATTCCTTTAGATGCTGAACTGCAAATTCCATCCCCTTGGAGCCAAAAGGGGAAAAGACAGTTAAAAATATCCCAGCAGTCATACAATCAGTTGTCTGTATTGTTTTTGAATCTTTTTAAAAAAACAAAAAGGAAAAAAATATCCCATAGGTAAAGACAGAACAGACTTCCAGATATGGGTTCTTGGGAGGGGTTTTCCATTCTTTTTGGCACCTTGTGATTCTAACAGCTGTTGTCCTCCCATTTAAAAATCTGACTTTAAAAAGAGCTCTTTATCCGCTATGTTTTGAGCTGTTACAGTTGTGATTTGTTTTCTTTGAAAGCTGCTTTAGGGCTCCTGCCATCCCATGCCCACCCCGCATCACTCCAGCTCCTCCCACCGGTTCTTCATTCACTGGTTGCCTGTCCTTGTGGCATTGTAGACGTGATGACTCCAGTTTGGGCTGGGACTGCTCCGCTGGACTCTTCTATCCGGGGTCTTTTGACTTCAGGCTCACTGGAAGAGGCTGCTGCTGTCTCTTCGGTCCCTGTCTCACATACCCGGCTGACTACAACAGGAGTGGACGAGCTGGCCTGGGCTGCAAGAAGCTGCAATGGATTTGTAAGAGCTGGGAAGTAGGACAAGAGAGAGAAAGAGAATTAATGTGATAAAGTAGCACAAATGTTTGCTGTTCCAGAAGGCAAGAAAACAAAACACCACAGTCAAATGCAATAGCTGGCACATATTCAAGTGTTGTTTTCAAGTCCATTTTGAAAGGCTTGCTAGCCTTGCGTCTCCCTCTCCACCCAGTATCTCAGCTTTGTGCAAGTTTACCAAACTGGTAATAATCCCTTTCATAGAACTTCCTTCTTCCTATCTGTTGTCAAACAAGGCATTGCCAGCTAAGCATTCATCTCCAGAAGACGACGATCAATCCCCTGTTAAAATTACAACACACGTCCTCTTTGAGAGGCATGTTTTCTGGCCACTTACAATCAGAACTTTCTGCAAGCTACGACATCTGTGTCCTGTGCCTTCAATTTAGAGGGCTCCCTTTAGCCCTGCTTGCACAGTAAGAACAGCCAGTCTGTTGGGAAACTAGATTAGAATCCAAATATTGAGTATACTAACATCTCACTTGTAAAAGGGGCAGGAGAGAGCTTACCCCAGACAACCAAATGCATTCCCGTCAGAACTGGGATCAGAGCGTAGGAATTTCTGGCTCCCAATCTTGTATTCCAGTACTGACAAAAGATCTCACACTCCCATTAATAAAAGTGGTGAGAAAAAAAGATGATTTAAGTAGCAACCCTCCGTAAAAATGTCTACAATTCCTAGTTCCAGACAGAGAATGTGCTTACACACGGGCTTTGGCACACAACACTGCTTGGAAAACAAAACACATGCAGCTTTTGGACTCTGCATCAATCGGAGAGGCAGCCAAAGGGGACTCAGGAGACAGCACATCCTCTGCCCTCCAGACTGATTTGCAAAGGATGGAATGACAGAACATTAGTGGTGTGTTCACTGCTAAGTGCATCAAAAAAGAAGCCCTAGGATAAATAAACAAAGCAAACAGAACAAAGGCCCTCAAAGCCCAGCAACTTCTACCAAGGCATGGGAAGGAGGCTGTAGAGTATCAAGAGGATGAAGGAAAAACCATAGGGTAAGGATGAGGGCAGTCACCAATTACATTTCAGCAACTTAAGAGAACCTAAACCATGCAGCTGAAGAGAAGTTAACTCCATACAGGCAAGAGTCAAGAGACTCAGACTGTTTTGTGAAGCAGAAAATTCACTACCACTTACAAAAACTCAGGAGGCAACTGGAATACTTTCCAGTTTGATGAGAGAGCTAGAAAAATTTTGGTGAGATTAGAATATTTTAACATAAAGGTGTTAAATAAGAAAACCTGTCTGATTCTACATTAGACAAACACTACTGCTGGGTAGCAGCAACTCCACCTATCTGATCTATTTAATATTTTAATAGCCTAGTTGCATAAAAACCTTATCACTATCATTTTTTCATTGCTCCAATAAGATTCCTGCAATTGAAGTGCAAGCCAGGTGATACTGAGAATAGATGTGGCAGAAAATTCTGTAGAAACATTCCTACCTTCATGAAAGCCGTCAAAATCCCACCAGTGCCCTTCATTTCAAACTCCCCATAAGCACCAGCCTGGGACAGCAGAGGTGCTTAGTATCTCATTAAAAGGGCTGTAAGAAACCTGGATATTACCATCCCCAGTCATCACCCTTAACTGAACAAAACCTACAGTGCTGAGCAAGCAATAAGAGCAGGCTGCCAAGACATAGCTAGTATGGGATTTTAAAGATCAGGCTTGACAGATAACTAGAACACATCTTGTATATAAAAAAAGTCCTACATTCATTCACCTGATGGAATAGATCTTACTTCTTTCAGACTCTAAGACCTTAAGATGGGAAAGCATGTTATTTTCTTAATACTCTATGGAGTCATATTTCATAAAATCTAAAAAGCACCATGGAAATTTTATTATTTGGCATGCTGAAAGCAAAGCCTGTTTGTCAGAAGAAAACAAATGAAAACAGGCTCTACAGAAGAATCACTAACGCTTTCAACAAGTAACCCTCAAAAGGTAGAGAGTGTAAGTAGAAATAAATGCACAGCCAAGGACAAAGGAAAGACACTGGACTTTTCAGAAGCAATGTTAGATAGCAAAACTTTTCCACTAGGGAAAGGGAACAAAGGTGGACAGAAGGATATCTACCACTGACACACACAGCCTCAGAAGCTGAAGAACTGGAATACCTTTGAGTTGGACACATGGAATAACTTGATATATACTAAGAAGAGAAAACCCTTACGGCTTTACAACCTAACTGCTAAGCTCAGAGAGCAATCAAAAAACCAGAAAGCAATGGAAACAAAGCCTACCGTAAGCGCTGCCAGTGATGCTGTTGGTGGGGATGGCATGCTTCCCGTTCTGAGTGACTGCCCGCACAGGGAGCTGATGCTGTCCAATGGTCACTGGAGCTGCCTGCTGAAGGATCGTGACTGTCTGTCCTGGAACACCCTGTGCCATTTGACTGGCGACTGTCTGAATAACACGGCTGGCTGTAGGTATTGTGGCAAATGCAATCGTTGGCTTTTCATCCATGCCTGCTTAAGAGTAGAACAGACAACAATCATTTACTACCCTGGCTTAGGAGCAAGCTTTATTCTCATTAACATTTTAGCAGTGATACATACCCCCAGGCTTACAGAGGTGAAATACCGCAGCACCACAGAAAGTCAGGGATGAGTATTTGAAAACACTAAAATATTCTCTATTGCACCTATACTCTCTCAATATTAAGAATATTTTTCTTATAGCGTAAGCCACTCAGCCCCACCCCCCAAAAAAATCAAGATTATAAACTTGACCCTTTGTCCTAAAAAGGCATCATCTCCCTTATGTCCATATCACAGCTATAATGTGCCAGCAGTCACTGCAAATCTCATAGCTTACTTTGTAATTACAGTCAAATTGGCCTTATTCTCAATACCACACAGCAGGAGAAGGCATTAAGATATTAAACAATGCCTGGAGCCCAAAGTCTGCAACAGCTTGCTGTCAGGCCTGCACATAGGTTGATTTACAAGGAGGTCTTCCCACAACTGCAAGCTTTTGCCAGCTATAGAAGTATAGGCAGAAACCAGGAGAGAGGAGGAGAAAAAAAATTAAAAGGAGGGCTGAGTTCCTGGATAGAGATAACTGTTTGAGAGCACTCAACCACTTATCTCACTTCCCAGGAGAAGTAAGGGGTCAATTCAGCAGGTATGCAACAGATACAGGACAGCCTCCTGCTGGGCATGCAGGAAAGGAGAGCCACTCTTCCAGGGACTCTGTGGGTCTCAAAGCAGAGAAGGCAGGCAGGAAGCAGAAATTCATTAGTCCTGTAGGAGGAGAAGACTTCTCCCATTTTAACATTAGTAGACAACAAGAGTGGAGTTAGATAGGACATAAGCATTGAGCTGAGACCTGCAGGCAGGCTGATGAGAAGTGGGGAGAGAAAAGGCAAGGAAAGCAGGGAGATTAGGAAGGTAAATGGAGCAACCAGGAAAAACAAAGGGAAGGTAGAGACTAGAAAAGGATATGAGTGGGAATAAGAGAGGGACAAGTAGAGAAAAAACAAGTGACAGCAAGAACTGGTGAATGAAAGAAGGGAGCAGGTGACAGACAGGCAGCTGCAACTGTTAGCGCTTCAGGAACATCTATGGGATTCAGACAGGAATCTCTAGAGAATGCAAGTGAAACTCAAGCAGGATAACCAGCCCTGAACTAAAAATGCCAGTGGTCCTGCTATTGCAGTAGGGGGAGATCTTTGTAATTTTTTTCTTTCCCTTAGAGAAGAACCATTGCCCCACTGCCCACATAAAAGCAATCAGAGTAACTAGTCTTGCTGCTGGTACAACACACATCTATCTTGTAGCACTAAGCCCTTCTGAAATGGCAAGCAGACAAGGTGTTGTCTAGATCACAGGAAGAGAACATTTAACTCACTAAATCCCCCAAGGCTGGAATTTCCAGCTTAGGAAAAGACAGGCCTTTGTTGTAACTGGTTTTTGAAGATTGCTTTAATGGGGCACTGCCTGCACTTCCAGAAGCACATGCTTTCCTCTAGGAATCCAGGCCTGCAGAAAAGAAGGGCTCAGTCGTTTATTTACAGGGCCATCCTGAAGCAGAGTTTCAGCCTTTCCCAGGCCATGTCTTTTGGCTAGAAAAAGCACACATTTCCATAGTACGTCCAGCTGACCAATACACAGGCATGGTATTGTTATTGGGGATAACATACATATTTAAAGCACTGCATGTTTTTTCAGCCTCCAAAGTCTGTTAGATTTGTTCCCCACAGGAGACAAGGGAACACAGTTGTCCTGCTCACTGGTGGAGACAAATGGATGAGCTTATTTGGTTTAAGAGAAACATCTTTTATTAAGGGCTAAGAACACAGTGAGTGAAACAGTTTGACCACCCACCCCCTCAAGCCTGCTCAAGACTTATTAGCAAAGTAGCAAGGGAGGTGAAAAGTTACCTCGGTGGTCACCAGCTAAGTCCAACACTGCTCCTGCAGCTTCATGAGCTCCTCCTGCTGTGCCCTGATTGGTGAGGATGTATCCATTTGCAGAGTTTGCAGAGGAGGTCACAACTCGGACCATTGTAACAGTGGGAGCTTGTTGAACTACGTGAATTGCATGGCACGAAGGCTGTTGAGAAGTCACTATTGATGCTGGCATATACGCGACTGGTTTTGCCACCAGGGTAGATGGTCGGGGAGGAACAGCCATTATCACTGGCTGGGCACTGACTGGAGATCCTAAAGAGAAGAGAGAAGCATACATTAATAGGAGAGGCAAAAAGGCCTCCATTCATTTCACCTATGCACTTCGAATCTGCAATACTCAGTCCTTCAGCACTGGCAAGAGTTCCGGTAGGGAACAAAAAATAAGGCTTCAAAAATACCACCTTCAATCTTCTCTTTCCTAACTTACAAAAACCTTACTTGCCATCCGAGCACATTTCTGTGAACAAAAGCCACAATAAGCAAAAAAAAAAAAAAAAAAAAAAAAAAAAGCTTTACCTAACAAGCTTTGCCTTCCAACTTCACCAGGAACACATCACACCAGTTACAGCACAGCTGACAAGCAGATACTTATCAGGGCTTAACTTACCAAGGCCCTGGCCACAGCACCACAGAGCTCTGCATAGCCAAGCCAATCTTATCCAGAAGTGAATTAGTGTGAGCAAGCTATACACTACCATGGCTACTCTATGGTCAGCTCTTCAGAGCCACCTAGTTCAAGGTTAGCTCATGTGTTTCTACACATTCCTTTATCTCCTGCCCTCATCCAAAGGCTAGTAAGAAAATGGTCTGAAGTTGCATATGCATCATAAGTCTCTAACAATGAAGTGGAAAGAGAGACCTAGATCCTTCAGTAACACACTTGCAGAAGCATTCTTGCGGTGTCCTCAGTGTGGCACCTGGTACAATTGAACAGTCACCCTCTGTGAAACAAGAGCTACTCACCAGGTGCACTCTGTGAATACCGATACTCTGGAACTGAGGCTAACTTTGACCCAAAGTCGTGATCATGTGGAATGGGTGAGCCCTCCCGTGACAGGCACTCTGGAGTCTGTAGGCCACTAGAGTGAGGGGACAGCAGGCCAGGGTGAGTAGGGGAGGCAGGAGCACTCCTGAAACACCAGAACATAGTGTTGGTGAGTGTAGATGCATTTCAACCACAAGACAGCAGCAGAGACCAAGAATTATCTCCAGTACAGGATTCTCTAGCAGAAGGACAGCCTTTCTTCCACACTACCCACTGCAGTCTTTGTGGGAAAAGTTGAAAGGTACACAGTAACCTCACAAATGCTCTAGCACCATATACTATCATATTGTTCCCTGCTGAAGGAAACTGGACCCTTCAGAGTACACTTAACATTTCATTTTAAGAACCACTGCTGACAGAGAAGCTGTAAGTGCCTCATGTTCACGTCAGTTTTATGATTTCAGGCCATTCTCAAAGGATATTTGTCAGTTTTTGATGGGGAGAAGGAAGATGCAATGTAGAATATAACATAGATGCAAGTATCTGGCCCTGCATATGGTTACAGAGCAGTTGCTCCCCCTTCTCCCCGTTGTCTCCCTCCCCAGCCACTTGGTTCCCCACCTCTGGTTCCACATGGCCAAACACATTAGGAATTGTACATTTCTTTAATGACAAACAAGACAGAGCAGCTGATCAGCTGAAAACCTTTCTTCCTGTTTCCCCATTTTAACAGAGAAAAGAAAAGGGGTGGGAGGAACATTACATGAAACTGCTCCTGTTAGTGTTGAATTGCAAGTCTTATCCTCACAGCTTCAGGGCTCAGAGAAAGATGTCATTGCACACAGCTCCTCTTTTGCAGTTACATCGCTGACTAGAGCAGCTACACAGAACACCCCACATTGCTTCACTGCTGTCAACCATGATCAACCTGATCTTCCCTATAGGAGTGTTTTAAATACCACAAAAGTTATTCCCACTATGATCTAATCTACATCTAAACACAGCTTTCCTGAAATGAGAGATTGGTGTCTGAAAACACTCACTCCAGTGATAAGTGCTTTGAATTTCTTTGAAATGATGCCAAAACAGATATGTTATTTGATGCATTTTTGTAGTTTGGTTCTGGATTTTTTTTTTTTTTTTGGTAAACACTTAAGAAGTCAGAACAATTTTCAGATTATGCCTCAGGACTATCTAACTATGTTACTACTCCAACTATAAACAGAAGTAAAGTTTGCTCACTGTACTTCAGGAGAAGTTTTTGGTTTTTTGTAATGAGTTTGGCACAGAGATTAGAGGAAGTTGAAGTTACCTGGAGGAGAGAGGCCCAAAAGGTGTTCGGAAGCAGGACACTCCTCTTTGCCTTCGTTTTCTGAATGCTTGCTCTACTAGTTTGGCTTCAGAGGCAGGGTCAATTCGCCAAAAGGAGCCTTTTCCAGGCTCCTCCTGGGAGCGTGGGACTTTAATAAAGTAACGGTTCAAGGAGAGGTTGTGCCGAATGGAATTCTGCAGGAAGCAGAAGAATGAGATGATTATTTTACCATGAGGAAGCATATAACAAAGACAAATGGATTTTGCCACACAGCTTGGAAAAACAAAATCCACACTGCCAGAATCAGTGTTGAAGACAGAAACAAGTCAACTCACAGCTCCAAAGGCACAGGAGAACTGCAAGAGAAAACCTGGAGAAATGTATCAGTTTCTACCAACCATGCTGAAAGATGCGTTTGCTTGGTGCTACACCATCACTTAAATACATCTGGAGCAAGGCAGTGCAGTGACTTTTTCTGTGGAAAGCAATGAAAGCAGAGCTTTTGCTGAGACATGGGGAAATCACTGTAAACCACATCAGAACTCTCTGAAAAGACAGCCTTTATTCTAGGCAAGCAGAAAAAAATATGCCTAAGCCTGTGCTAACTGCTTACCTGCCAAACGATCACTGGGGTGCCCAAACATGCCCTAAAGGACACTGCATCTCACGGTAATCAGAGTGCAAGCCAGCCAACATGCCCTCAGACAGCTGTCTCTTAAGGAGAATCCATTATCTATGTGGCACTAGTCTAGCACTGTATGGCTCTCCAGATGTTGACAAAACTATTTATCCTTTTCATTGCAAAAGCCCACATCTCACTGGGTGTAGCGCTGCCTTTTGGGCTAGGGGAAAGGCTCAGTAAGCCCAGGTGTGCACAAGGTCATTCCTTTTCCACTTTCAAAACAAAACAAGAGCTTTTGTGGCAGCTTTAGACAAGCTCTTCACAAGCGAATGAAGCCTTACAATGCCACTGGTAGGGGAGGGGAAAAGACAACTTCAGCCTCCAGTGAAATGCAGCTCTCTTTGAAGCAGGACGCAGCAAGTGGCTCGCAAAGCACAACTCTGCCGAGCAGGTTAAGGCAGGAAGTGAATTCCACAATTAATTAGAACTGCAGGGAAAAGCCAGGGAGTCAGAAATGTATTTATTCCAACTGTACTCAAAGTGCACCAAGCAGTACTGCTCCTGCCAGTTGAACACAATGAAATCAGCAGCTGCAAGAGTCTTTCCAGCCATATTAGTATATTATATTCAAATGACAACACCCATTTCAGAGGTGCGATGCCAAGAAAAAGTCTGAAAGCAGGTGGAACTGAGGTTTCTGGAACTCAGAAAGCAGCCCTCAAGTGAACATTTAAGCTTGATTTAGCATGTGTTAACTACATCCAAACTCTCCTATGAAGCTGGTCAGATTTCCTTTAATACCACAAGGAAGGCACAGACTTGAAATTCCCCAAGTTCCCATTCTGAGATTCAAAACTTGCAAACTGTGACTTAGGCAATGCAGTTGATACAATGGGAAAACAAAACATCTGTGATGATTTAAGGTGTTATGATTAAAAACTGGAGCCTCAGTTTTACGCTGGCATCTTCTGCTTGGACAGATCACGCCAAAGACAAGGGGAAGGATTAAGCAAGATTCAGGCAAGTATCTGGGCAGAGGAATGACTGAGAGCAAGGATGTGGAAGAATAAAAAACAAAAACCAAAGACACATGACTACAGCATCAAAAGGGTTTCAGAAAGCAAAGAGCCCAATAGTAACACACTACATTGCCCTAGAAAGCATTTAAAAAACCTAATCACCCACAAACTAGTTATCTTACATTAAACAAATTCACTCTGGGAATAGTCAAAGCAGCTCTATTCCCAGTGCCCCAAATCTTTAATAAATGCATTTCAAAGCAGATAAGCCCTGTCAAAGTAGTTTAAAAGCTTGTCAGTGTCAAGAACTCACCTGCCAGCCTTTGTCAGCAGTCCTGTAATATGGATAATGCTTGGTAATGTGGGCATAGATCCCACTTAGTGTTAATTGCCTATCCTGTGCTGAAGATATAGCCTGCACAATTAGCTGAGCATAAGAATAGGGTGGCTTGGACTCATCCTAAGGAAAAAAAAAACCAAACAGAAATGTAGTCATTAACAAATAATTCCTACACTGGAGTGTACCAACAACCCAAACTAAAAAAGCACATTGGGCTGTAGTTTTCACAGATGTTAAGAGAGCATCAGGGGCAACTAGGAGCAGCACCACCCTCTTCCCTTTCACTCCTGTTTTATACTGCCACCTCCCAATTGCATTTTTGTGCAAACAGGACTATAGGACTGAGCCAGATTAAAGTATCTCCTTCCCTCTCCCCACAAACACACATATAAAAGCTAACTTTAATCTGATTCCATTCCCCACTGAATTTACCACATGTGCTTATATCAGGCACAAGGAACCGGATCAGGACAAGCAATTGGAAGCAAAGAGTTAAGAGGGTGTAGGGTACATTCACTGCTTTCAGCATTCATGAAACTAAAGCCTTCAATTCCACCCAGCTACAACTACACTTTGTTAGAAAGGTCTCATGCAAGTATGCTATCAGCTCTCCTCCCAGCAACAAGTCCAACATGAAACTTGATCTTGTCCCTTCCCCTCTCCAGCAAGATTTGTTTCATTCTAGGAACTTTAATCTGTTTGCCAGATCTCATATTCCCAGCTCTTCATATTACTCCATCAAGAACAGCCCTTCTTGTCTCAAGGGAGAAGCCCTACAAAAAAAGCCATCTAGTATTGTGCTTCTCCACCCAATCCCAAATCAGGTGGTTTTGGATATAGACGTTTAACTTTGATCTGAAGATCAGCTCACGAAAATTAAATTTCATCATTATAACCAAGTTATTTTTTAATCTAAATTCCACTTGCTACTCTCCTCATTTAACGCTTGCTTGACAGGCCTTCGTGTTTGTTTTAAAGTCAGACTACAGATTTCTCATGGCAAGGATCTGGTTTCTTTCCCTGCTTCCCCTTTCTCCAACTGTGTTTTGAAAAATACCATTAATTAAAAGGAGAACACAAGACTCTGAATTTTAATGCACTTCTTTACGTGTTCTTGATTTATCAAACAAGCAAAAAAATTCTTCTCGCCTAACCATTTTAGTGAATGACTTGAATACATTTTGGGCAGCTAAGCAAGCAGATCTATCATCTACCGCTAATAAGACGCTGGTTGGAAGGCATGGTCTCAAAACCCTGGAGGATGCTGTATACACCTCCCTTACGGCCAGGGTATTCTTAGACCCCTTTTAACTATATCTAGCACTGGCAATAAACTGCCAGGTCTTAATAAGCCTCCCAGTGAGCACTGCTGCGTAAGTAATGTTTCTCTGAACCTTTGGGCTGTCCCCGCCAGATGCATCTGCCTGCTGTTCTGATGCTGCTTTTGCGGCATACTCTGCTGCCAGCTGCAGATCCGAGGTAATGTTGTGAACAAAACGATATCCTGAGGATCCAGCACCACGTGGACTGGCTGGGCAAGAGTTGGGAACACTGGAGAGGCAAAAAGGAAATACAGTTATTCGTTACTTCATTTATTAACAAGACACATAGTTCTTACTCTCTAAGGTACAGTAGAGTTCCCAGGTCACTGAGAAGCAGATATGCACTGGACTTTTTGCCTGTGACTTACCCAAAGCACAGACAGATTTAGAAAAGCAACTGTCAGAGATAAAACTGGTATATCTACAAAATCCTGACACCCCCCCACATACACACACTTTCTGCAATCGCAAGACGGCAGAGTCTCAAAGTATTAAACAACTCTGTGCTTAAAGAAGCACTTAAAACAATGAGGAACTTAAAACAACATACACTGTATCAGGGATGAACACTTCACTAAATAATAGCTTGCTTTTGTAACTTGTAAACGAACAACACACCACTCTCCTTATAAGACAGGTAATATTTAATCAATCCTTCTAA
Source organism: Haliaeetus leucocephalus (assembly GCF_000737465.1). Lineage (NCBI taxonomy): Eukaryota > Metazoa > Chordata > Aves > Accipitriformes > Accipitridae > Haliaeetus > Haliaeetus leucocephalus. Next base: position 5,984,135 of record NW_010972731.1, on the reverse strand, counting down.
CAGATACGGGCCATGTTCTTTTACAGTATCACAGTTAAAATATCCAGTGCAGGCATCTGCCATGAAGGTCCCTGTCTAACACAACACCCGAGCTTCAGAAAAATCATACCCTAATCAGTGCCACACAGCTAGAGACAGGCATTTCCTTGATTCAACAGCAAGCAAATGCAGCTAACAAAAGGGAGCTGCTGCAATCACTAGTATACAACACAGAAGGTAGGTCACTCATGAGCTTTGGCTAGCATGGGGAAAAGACACATTTAGGGTCCCAGGGCCACCACAAGATGGCATTACAGGAACAACTACGGAGCAGGAAAGCCATGCTAAAGCTGATAAAAAGCTACAAACAAATAAAAGGTGGCTATAATTTGCAGCACCATTTGGCACACAGAAGTCAGTGCTACAAGATGAGAACTAATCAGAAAGGCTTGTCTAGGGATCACATATCCTTGATTTGCGGGGTTGGAAGGACAAGAGGAAAAGGATGAGTCTGGGAATCTGAAGTTCCCTTTCTCCGTCTTTCCTCTGTTCTGTGCTCTCTAGCATTAAGGGGTGCAATGACAGAGCAGCATGACGCACAGCCAAATCCCAGGATTACATACGTCTTCTACATAAGAGCAAAGAAACAGTGAACAAAAAAGCAAAACAATACACAGAAGATTTACATCGCAAAACAAGCAGTTCAGATTGTATGAAAAGATGCAAATTGAAGCCCACAGCTGGGAACCAGAATTCAGTAAAACTGGCATAAACAATCCTCTTACCAGTCAAATGCCCAATAGCAGTGCTAACCCTGACACAAATAAATGCAGTAACTGACACTCAGAGCACTGCACTAAATGCTGCACAAAAACCACAGAACATGGTCCCTTCCTCGAAAAGGTGACTGTCTAAACAGCTTCCCACACACACATGTACACATGCAGACAGAAGGGAAACGGTGTGACAATCCTTGTTTGCTCAATGGGCAACACCTTTGGTGCATAAGCAATCTGACGGTGTAAGGAATGACTGTTTCCTACCACAGTCCAGCCTGTAAATGAGAAGTGCTGCTTCTCCTTGTGGTGTCTTTGCAAATGGCTGCAGTGCTGAACTCAGCACAACCGAGACTGATTTCTTTTAAAAGTGAATTACAGGATGGGGGGGGGG